>NW_023339729.1:7239274-7241445 GCF_004916995.1 Morone saxatilis
CTTGAACTTTGAAGTGGCCCTCCTCTAAGGCGACAGTACCTTTTAAAGCATTATATGTGTATGAAATAGTGTAGTTTAACGTGTCTATTACAAGCAGGGCTTGATCTGAGAGGGAAGCCTACAGTCTCTTGAAGAAAACAATAAAATCCACGCCTTTTGATAAACTACCACTCCCCTTCTACATTGTACTGAGACAAAGTGCTGGGTTAACGGTGTGTAAGTGCAGTGTGCTTTTACATTTGTGTGTCAGTCAGAGATTGTCTGAAAAAGCTCTTAAAGAACTTTTGAATAAACCTGCTGTGACATTACGCTTAAGAATATGAATGGGTGCTATTTAAGAAGGTGATGGGCCTCTGTACAAGAGAATGTAAGTGATCTAATGAAAACAAGTGTTGTATAATACACTTAATGAGGTCTGACAGTACTGTCAAGTACAACAGAAATGGGAAATGTAGGTGGCCAGTGAGGTAGATAGAAATGGAGTTTAAAATACAGACTGTATTATGTTTGCTCTGACAAGGTGATTTTTCCTTGTGGGTGCCTGACTCTGACACAGGGAGAAAAAAGCTCTGTAACATGAAACAAAAACACCACAGCATAACAGTCAGACTGAAAAAAACATAAATTACAAAAGCACACGGGGTCAAAGGTTTGCATTTCTGCTGGAGGACAAATTTGGCTTGAAGCAGGAAAAAAAGGGAGGTGAGGACGCAGGTCAGCTCTCTGGTTAACAAGGTCACCAGAAGGGAGACCCGACAGCGCAGCCAATCCACAGCCAGACAAGCACTCCACTTTAATAAAAGAGATCTATCCAAAGGTCAGATCACTGGCTACAAAAATTGTCAGAGCTTCATTTTAAAATGTATTCCTTTTTTTATGAGAGAAAAATATCCACACAGCAACAGGCCCGTATTGTACAGAGGCAATTTTTAATCTTCTCAATGCTGGATGAGTTGGATGCGTTGCCCTTACCCTTCAGATAGGTCAAGCTTGTCTGGACAGAGACACTCAAGGAGTTCTCGAACAGAAAACTTTAATTCCTACAGTGTACGAGTGCTCTTCGAATACAGCAGGCTTGTTTGGATGCTCGATTAAACTGTTGTCTGCGGGGCATGCTTTAAAACCTTCAGAGTACATTTCATAACCATAGATCAGAGTAAAGTGGTCTATTGCTTCTGGTTTACACTCTCAACCATTCACGCTTCCCTTGCATGCTGACGACACTAACGTCCTTGGAACGCCTCTGTTTACCATTTGTAACAAAGAGAAAATAACCACACAAATAGCTGCTCTGATGCAAGCAGTGCAAATTTTTACATAATAGTTACAGAAGCAACACTTAAAACAAGCGAGCTGTATTCAGTACCTGTTGCCCATTGATCTGCAGGCAATGGACGTCCAGCTCAGCTCTGAACTGCTCTGTAATGGACTGAAAATAAAGAAATGACGAGTCACTACAGTGGAGGAGTGGAGCGAGCTTTTCAGTTTTGTTCACAGCTAAGCTAATAAAAGGAGTGATACATAATGTAAAGAAATGCCGGTGACAGATATATTTTCTACTGAATGTGAGTGTCTGAATACGTAGAGAGCAGAGATAGTGAATCATAAAGATGAAGCCTCTCTTGTCCTTGCAGTAGAAGTGTGAGAAAGAGGCCGATACTGAAAAGCACACCCATCTGTGATGATTTCCGCATTTGGACTACACACACACACACCTCCAAACTCACGCATATTCGTAATGATTTATTACCCAGGTATTGCCTTATCTCCATATCCCTGACACTGGTCCAGCCTGCCGTAAATAACCTTGTGTCCCCTCATTAGTAGGACAGCCATGTCTCCCTTGGCCTCATTGGCACATACCCACACACAAACACACACCACCACCACCCCCAGAGACCAGACCAGCCATCACCATCATAAATCCATGGGGCGTGCAGCCTGGCAGCAAGGGCTGGGCAGCTAATTATCCAGACAAGTAGTGCTGGGCATGGAGGTGACCCAGACGCACAGACTGGGAAACCCAGAGATACACGGAGAGATACAGGCTGAGGGCAAAGCATTGTGGGTCCTCCGCTTGAGGGGTGGTCTCTGCACTCTTCATCAGTGAAAATTAATTAATCAATTGGCTTTAACAACTTGTTGCTAATTAGAGTCACCAAGGGCCAGAA
>NW_023339729.1:7241663-7241980 GCF_004916995.1 Morone saxatilis
CAAAAACAGAGCAAAAAGGAGAGTACATATCAACAACATTCATCAGTTGGAATCAATTTCAATATGCCTGTTAGATGTATAAATAAGCGTCACATTTGCTATACTGTTAGTATGTACATTGTGTTTACAGCTTGTTGAATGCAGGTTTAAGTTGTTTAAAGTCATGTAAATTTAGAATTTTTTCAATACAGGTTTCAGATTTTTTTAATGTATTTTTCCTCCACTTCCAGGCAGCCAATTTTCCATTCATTTCCTTACGGCATGAAAATCAATCAGCTCTCGGAACCTGTTCTAGTTGTGTGATCCATCACAGTTAA
>NW_023339729.1:7242080-7243862 GCF_004916995.1 Morone saxatilis
CATTTTTTTTAAATAAAAACATCGATTCCTGGAACGCTAGAAGAAATACTTTCAATACCCAGCAGCCTGAATTGCAAATCTTAACTTGATGTTTGGGAATGTTTAGGAAATTGATCCAACCTACAAGATTATTTTCACCTGTCACATAATGTTAACAAATCCACCCCCCTTTCTTCTAGTCAAAACACAAGTGCGTGTTCTGTGACTCAAATCCGGTCTGTACAGGAGACTACAGAGAAAGTCTTTGGTTTCTCACTACTTTTGTAGCTTCTAACTGAGAATCTCTGGTTTTTTTGAAATTTACGCTATCTCTCGTAGGTCCTGGTTTGTACTTTCAGATATATACCTGTATTCACACACTTGCATACCTGACTCGTGCTTGGAGTAGGAAAGTTACTAAAAGAGATCAGATCAGTTCAACTTGAACTTAAACTTGAACTTGAACCTTTGAAACAATCTTTTTAAATTTTAAGACAAAAATCCATAAATGTAGAATTACGAATGAGTCAATCCACTTCCTCTCAGAGCTGGCACTATGTGGCTGTCTCCCACCTGGTGTGGTCACGCTCCGGTGGGTCGGCTCAGTAGGGGGGTGCGAGAGCAGAGCTCGCCAGCCTAGGCCCGGCTGCTGATAAAGTAATACTACTGCTGCTCTGGGTATGTTTTGGGGGAGGCGCTGACAGACAGGCGAAGGCGACCTGCTGTGCTGCAAGGTGCTGCGGAATGGTGAGGGGCATGAATATATGTGTGTGAGTGTTTATGTGTGTGTGTGTGTGTGTGTGTGTGTAGCGGACTTGATGAGCAGACTGTGAGTGGGCTGTGTGAAGTCCCAGCAAGCCTGAGCACAGAGGGGGCGAGAAAAAGAGAAAGAGGGATGACAGCCAGGAAAAGACAGAGGCAAAAATCAGCTGAATGACATGAAAGACATCTTGGCGGTGTCTCACTGATGCATTTGTCACATGACATGACTTGATATTTTGGTAATTCAGAAATTCCGTATTTATGTTGACATATTGTGCCAAGCATATATGACACTGCGGCTTTGATTTACCATGAAAGGTGCAAACCATTACCAACCACGAAAAAGCATAACAGAGACAGCTGTCTCCTGTTCTGCATCTATTTACCAAAATCTGTCATAAAAATCTGCTGTTAGCTTGAGGGGAAGGGAAAGGTACAAATTAAAGCTACTTAGATATCATGTCAAGTTTTATAGCTACATGAAAGGTTGCCTTCTACTTTACATATTTGTTTTGGAGCTGTAAGTGTAATTTGTTCTTCGTAATAAGTCAGTTTAACTATAAAACCAGCAGTATCCAGAATTACCATGATTAGAATATGCTACACCTCACTATTTACATCCCTCAGCAACGTTCAGTGCCATTGCAGGGATTGTTTGCCCTTTATTTAGCAAGGTGGAATCTATGTCCGAAGAGGTCAGATGGGTGGGTGGGTAGGTTGCTGGGCTTGATTGTGGCCGACCGGCGTTCGTGACTTGTCACCTCTAATCTTATTCATCTTCACCATAGTTTCTCTTTACTTAATCCTCATCATTAGCTGCCATGTGTAGATATTTAAAATGAAAGAATGTTAAAAACATTGGCATTGAACATTAAAACAATATTGTAATTGAACATAATCAGTTGTTTTGCTAATCTGTCCAACATTGGTTATTGGTTGGTAAAAACCTACCCTGGTTATTTCTGTCTAATTTAATCAAGCATTTTCTTTTAGCTCTGTTTTGCTAGTTGCTAACTGTGTTTGTTTGCTGTTTGGTGCTTG
>NW_023339729.1:7244004-7244464 GCF_004916995.1 Morone saxatilis
TATAGTAATTTGATCCATTGTTAAGCTGAAAATATTGATGGGCGCATCGTTGATAGCTGGAATAAAGATAATCTTTTCCATTCTATATTTGTTTTTTATATTGCATGTTCTTTTGACATTATTACCAGTTTCAACAAGTGCAACTGTAAAACCAAATTATAATAAGCCCATATGGTTTTTTATTCTTTTTAATAATTTCTCCATGCAATGCAATGTTGTCATTCTTTGTTTCTGTGCACTTGAGTTCAACTTTTCATTGAGTTCAACTTTTCATTTTAATATTCCTCTGTTTATTGGTTTGTTCCCTAGCATGTCCCACCATGGTGTACAAAAGACTCAGATCATTATTTCATATTAAACCATGTGTAATACAAATGAACCCAGAGTGAGATCTTTGAACTCATGATGCCCCACCCTTTATTACATGTTTCTTACTCTCCCACCCACCCCCCCTCAACTT
>NW_023339729.1:7244564-7245803 GCF_004916995.1 Morone saxatilis
CCCACCCACCCCCCCTCAACTTTTGTCAGTGCTTGTTCCAAGTGCAATCAGGTCTGTGTTCTGCATGTCACGCCGCGACTGGCTGGATTCTGACAACCCAATCAAGAGCACCAGCAGGAGCACCAGCAGTAGTGGCTAGCCACACTGAAAATGGGATTACAGTCCAGTTAGAAGTAAACCTACAATCAAGTCTTGTGTAACATAAAGCAACTGCAGTGCCCTATTTCTGTAACATTGGTGAAACAATTTTTCACAGGTTGTTTTTGTGCTCTGGTACTGGATTAGGCTGCAAAACATCTGAAAAATAACTGTGTTTTAGCAACAGATGTGGAAGTAATGGCTGCTATTTTTTTCTAGGAATTAGTTTTCGAAACTGAACAGGTAGTTCACGTACAGGTACATGAAATTCCTTATGTGGGCAAAGGGAATAAACTCACCCAGAGAAGCTTTGAAATCAAATTTTCTCTGCTCTGTAAAATAGCTACGCCTTAGAATGTAAGTCCACTGAAGCCAAACCTGAAACAAAAGCTGTCTTTGAGGGATATTCTTGTACTGCAGAGTAGCCGGGCAGTAGACTACAAGGGCTTATCCCTCGCATAGAGAGTATGTTGCAGTGGGTGGATGGAAAATGGAGGTTTGACTCCTGCTACACCAGCAGGCAGACGACAAATCCATTTTAGTGACACTGCGCTGTATACCGTGGATGGATCTGCCAACTGCCAACCTCCCACCTCCAACACCAATCAGAGAGGAGGACCAGGCTCATTATTCAGGACAATTAGCCAATGGGCTGGGTGTCCCCTGTCGTTACTCACGGCTCATTTGGTCCAAGTCAGATGACAGTGCCATGACCACTCAGGCTGCATGTCACTCAGGGGGGCTGACACAGAAAGACGAGAGAGAGGCAAGCCCAAGATCGGCTCAGTCAGGGAAACAGCCCGTCTTGCTCAAGTGTTTATGTGTACATGCTTGCATTTATCTGTTACCTTCTTTATAATAGATGCTGGTGAGGACCATTCAGGTGGAGATGACAAGGCAACAAGATAATAACAAGATAACAGTGAGCATCATCAAGCTTCTGAGGAGGGACATATTTGACAGCTTTCATCAAACATGAAGGTACTGTATGTGAGCCTCGCAGCCCAGCAGGCTGTGCTGATGTAGTGACAGCAAGTGATGCTTCAGGGAGCAGGCCATGGATGTGTATGTATGGACACAAAACCACACACACACACACAC
>NW_023339729.1:7245865-7247143 GCF_004916995.1 Morone saxatilis
ACACATGAAACTGTGTATGCATGACTAATCCAGTTAGCACTCTTCCCCCACCAGTCTGGCATGAATGTGTCTTCCAGTAACCTACAAAGTTGGATGCTTTGCTTGTGTGTCTGTGTGTCTGTGCGTGTGTGTGTGTGTGTGCACGCTCTTTGCCATTTACAATAGAGATAGCCTCCAGTCTGGCCTCTTTAAACCCATGGTGGTTTATGTGCACAACTTTGTACATCCATTTTCGAGGGTGTGATGTGGGCAAACAAAAAGTGTGATTTTATTCCCATCAGTGCTGCTGCCTGTGCCCGTGTCTGAAATTAATCATCAACCACAGATGCTGCTGAAATATGTGGCGAAAGTTCAAAAACTTTTTTCTTTTTCTTTTAAAAACATAATGAAACTCCAATAATTGTATCAATAAATATATTATATTTATTAAAGGTCAAGTGTGTAACATTTTGGATGATCTATATGCAGAAATGGAATTTAATATTCATAGGTATGTTTTCATTAGTGTTTAAGTACCTGAATATAAGAATTGTTATGTTTTTGTTAGCTCAGAATGAGCTGTTTTACTCTGTGGAGTCTGCTATGTTTCTACAGAATGGACAAATCAAACAATGGCTGTAGAAAGGGCCTTTTGTGTTTCGCTGCCACTGTGGTTTTTCCTAAACACTTCACAGGCTCTTCTCATTCCCAGGTCGACAAATACAGACACGAGCGGTGTTCAGTTAGGTGCAATCTGAAACCTCACCACTAGATGACACTCAACCCTACACATTGGCCCTTTAATGCTGTGCTGTAGTATTTACTTAAAATCAAGATATCTCATTACAAATTTGGCTGCTGAGTGATCTAGTGATCTAAATTCATATTTTAGATAGTCTGAACTAAGTTGTAGATATCATTAATTGAGGGTCAAAAGGTACTAAAATGAATTATCTTCAATTAATGTTTTGACTTCTTATAAATAAGCTGCAGATATTCACAATATGAATCTGGTTTGTCTTTTAAAATGGCTTTATGATAACTGTGTTATTATTATGTCTGAAATATTCTGACTTTTAGAGATATCATAAATTATCATTCCCACACGTCAGATTCCAATTTTGGATATGGTTAATTATAATTCGTACAGGTCAGAGTGTAATTATATTTCAACAAATTTGTAGATATGTAAAATATAATTATGAATAGAGTAATCTTACTCTTTGCAAGCAAGTGCTTTCCAAGGGAGACTTGATGACATTTTAAAAATATTACAAGATACTGACTAAAGAGTAAAAT
>NW_023339729.1:7247243-7255545 GCF_004916995.1 Morone saxatilis
TTATTTATAAATAATAAATAAAATATTATAATAAATAATATTTATAAATAATAATTTATAAATAATAAATAAAAGAAAGAAAGAAAAGTTGTAAAGGTGTGTTCCTAAAATATAGTAGAAGTAGAATATTCCAGAAGCTACAGCAGCAAAACTAAAATCAGTCTTTCCAAGGTCCATTGACCCAATCAGACTACCGGTAATTGTCCATTAATCAAAGAGAGGAAGCTGCATTTCTATAATTCTAATATTGCTCTAATAATATAAATATTATTATATCGTTAGCTTTAACATTTTTTCCATAGGAAAATCATGAAATTTTACATTTTGGACGTTTTTTGGAAAGTCACAGGACGTCATTGACTTGCATCAATTTGGTTTTATCAATGTTGATTTTGAAACATCCTATTTTACAAAACTATTTTCTAATTGCTATTAACGAGGGATGTAACGATACACTCAACTCATGATTCGATGCAATTTTCTCACGATTTGTCTAACAAAATGAGACTTTATTTCTCCGACAAAAATCGACAAAATGCATTTGTCAAAACTAGATAGCGCCCTCTGCTGTTCAAAAAGAATATCATGTATCACGATTTAACTGTCTCACAATCTTTACATTACTACTATTAACTTCATAATTGTTCTATAATATTTAAATATCAAATCGTCCACACATAAAGTATATACTATTCTTTGAAATGTCCACACCATTTACTCCCTCCATAAGTCTAGTTTGATGAGCTAAGGAGTGACAAGGAGCAATCTTGCCTTGTGCTTGTGGTTGTTTCTGTTGTTTGTGTCACTAGGTTTTTCTTTAGAAAATACATGCATATGTAACACTTATACTAAGTACTAATAGACAATCAAATGCTCTCTCTGCATTTCCCACCATTGATGTTAAGTCGATTTTTTTCTTATGTGTAAGACTCGTTTGATTGTATGATTTATGATTAATGTTGTCTGATTTATTATCACAATTAATTAAGCCTATTCGTCAATACTGATACTGCAGTCTTCCCTCCCATGTGCCACATTATTATCGGCACAAATGTGTTAAAAATGGTTAAAGAAAATAAATTCTTTATGACATTTTTATTATTGCATCCTGTTGTTATTCGTCAAGTCCAACTTTAATCAAAGACATCAATCAAGCTCAGAAAAGGCGTCTCTCTTCCAAGACTTTCAGGTGTGCAACAGGTGTTAAGGTCAGGCATACAGGGTGCTACAATCCTATTAAACAATGAGTGCTTGGTGGAGATTACTTTAAATGCTTTATATGCTTACCCCTGTTAGAGAAGTATTGCATAATACCTTTAGTGGGCGGATTCCAGAGAGCAGGGTCTAATCTGTAGGATTTATAAGCAGGTGAATATATTAAATGACTCCGGTTTCCATTAGGCATGTTGCACCAAATTGTTTATCGACCCATATCTCAGCGCTGACACTCCTGATTAATGATGTTATTAAGGAGGGAGGAGCAGTGGGGGGAAACAAGATGACAGGCCATTCTGAGATTGACCACTAATGTGTGTGTGTGCATTTGAGCAGTAAGTTTTGAACAAGTCCATTCTGCCACATGTGTCTGTACACAAAATTAACATTTTAATGTGCACCAGATCGCACATTTGTGCTCAGCGGTGCATTCATGCATACAGTGTGTCTATTTATGTCTATTAATGCATTGCTTCTGATGAGCTGTGTAAGTGGGTATGAGGGAGTGAACATACAGTACACACATGTATAGTGTCTATTGACAAACTCATCAAAACAGCAGTGTGAAGTAGCCAGTCGGAGAAGTGCTTTGGTGTTTTTCCACTGCTGTGGGCCAATTTCTCAGCTAAACACATATTATAGTCAGTTACTGCAGCAAATACTTATTTTGAAAAAAATGATCTCCATTCTGTCTTGCACTTCTGCCAAATTGAGGTGCTTTCACTCAGGATGACAATGGCTCTTTCAGCCCGGTCAAACATTCAGCCAGTGTTTTGAACAGCATGCTAATATTGTTAACCAACCATGCCAAGGTTTTTCAAATTACAAGATATGATCCAAATTCATTCATTCGGCTTTCATGCTCAAGTCTGCTATGATGCCTGCGACATTGCACTAGAGACATTTTCCAAAGCAGTGGTAATAACAGGGATGATATCTCAGAATCATATGTTAGGTTAGAGTCGACACTAGACTAAAACCATCTCTGGCAAAGCACGCTACATATTTGCAGAGCCACCAGCTTCACAGAGGAAAGTTTTCCTTGTTTTCCTGGTGCTCTGAGCAATTCCCATCACTCTGTCTGCTTCTTGAAGTGTTCTGTCAGCCATCAGTCCCACTGGATGGAGCCCGGACTACTGGCTGTGAGCCCAGCCAGACAGAGATACTGTAGGTCTAGGTGACCTTTGAGCTGTGGCAGGCTGCAAGTCATCTGACACCTGTCTCATTCACATCTGCTCCAGGACCCATGGGCCGCTGATTTGAGTGTATGCGTGCTTGGGCTCACATGGCAAGTGTGTAAGTGAGACAGAGTGAGAGAGTGTGAGAGAGAGAGCGGCCTTGCCTCACTACACCTACGACGGATCAGTCGGGGGGAGGAGAAAAATGAACTAATCAGCCTCTCCAGTGGTGGAATCTCACCCAATTTATTTCCAAGCTAACAGGCGTTGGTTAATGAGCTGAAGCAAAGCATCCTCTCTCTTCCTTCTCTCTCCTCTCCTCCTGTCCTCTGCTGTTCCACTGGTGATTCTGCATGGACCAAACCAATTACTTCTCAGCGCATCCATTCATGTGAACACACACATTCATATTTGTGTGTCCAATCACACATATTCACAGTCGGCATAAAAAATGAGAAATACACACACTTGCATCATGAATAGACATGCTAGTCCTCTCTCACACACACAAAATCGACAAAACAACTCTGTGCCCACACTCTGAGTTCTTTGTTTGGTCTGCCAATTACTAAAAGTTTGTGGAAGGGTAAAATGCCTGGTATTTAAGAAAACAGTGACTCACTGTCATTACCAAAAGACTGTGCCAGACATAATATCTATGGTAGTCAAAATTAAATAACAACATTTTTGGCTTCCTGTGAAGGCCAACAAGGATGCAGCACAGACTGCTCTCTTACTCTTAGCTAGAATGAAAAAAAATAAAAATCCATAATTTATTGATGATTATATAAATGCAAACCCACTGTGCTATCTGAATGTTAGTGTATGCTCATGGCAAGGAATACATTTCCACGCAGGTCTTCTGAAAATGGATCTTGTCAAATCAAAGTTCTCATGCCTAAGCTTGTTGGAATGCAACGACACTCACACAATTCACACCCTCTAAGCATTGTCAGCTTAAAAAAAACATCTCTGCAACACTGCAGAGTTATGTTCCAAGGTACTCAGAGCTGTGTCTACAGAATAGATTATATATGGTCTGAAACAAACACGCAGAGGAGAAAAATATCTTAAGACACTTAGACACAAAAGAGGCTTTCTTTAGTAATTCATGCACGGCAGCAAAAGTGTTGCATTTTGCATAAGGGACACAATTCTCATACAGACAGATTACTGCTTTTGCTCCTATGTCCATCATGAAAAATAGAAAATAGAAAAGAAAAACACGAGAGAAACTATAATATACTACTCCAACAAGTCCTTGCAAAAACATACATTGTTTATCAATGCTATAACATAGAAGCGTTTTCTGACCTGGCCTTTAACCTGCAATTCAGATTTGCTTTTTTATTATTTGCTATGGTTATGGTTAGTTTTCTTTTTTATGGTAACCATTTTCCCTATTTCTTTGCAATGCACATATGGGCAAAAACAATAACTTTAGAAATGTTGGCACTGGATATGTCACTGAATGTCATCCATGGTTTTACAGAATTGCCCAATATCACTGCTCCTGTCTAGTGTTGGGTTTCCAGTTAGACGGGCCTTTTATAATATTCATCTTTAAAATAAAATAAAAAAAAACAATAAATTGGATTTAGAATAATTTCTACTGTATAAAAATGTTTTCATCTCAGAACTATATATACACTTTATATACTTTATAGTTAGGGCTGCACAGTTTCACTGACAACCACATTGCATTGATTTGCACTTCATAATAAAAGTCAACTAATGTTTTGCCACTTAAATGCTTTTATTGTGAAGCTGCAGCAGTAGGAAATTTTGAATTAGCATCAACTTAATACAGCATTTTCCATGGGAATGTCGCCACAGATACCTAGTTCATTAATAAAAATCGCAATAATTTCATCAATGGCCTAAAGGCTTAGTCACCGTTACCTCAAAGTAATATCATTCAGCGATAGTGACTTAAAATACATTTATTTAAACTTTAAAGACTCAATAATACTATTGAACATTCAGTAAAAAAGCATACTCTAAAAGTCATACCTATAACTGAACATTGAATGGCTCCGGTGACCTTTTGAGAAAATGCCAGTGGAACCTCCCAGCAAAATCCCACATTTCTGGAACAGCAGTCCTGACATTATGGAGGGGATTTGTAAAATCTGTGGCAGTGAAAAGTGGCCCAATCTGGTTTCCAGTGAAGGCAGAGCTGACCAATGGCCATGGAGGAATTAAACCCTACTACCATCCTCCAGTCTTCCAAACTCCTTTTATATGGACCCGAGAGACAACCAACTGGGAAAAGCAGCAGAAGACAGATAAAAGGAAGTAGGCAGAGTGATAAGAGAGGTGAGAGTCAGAGAGGACTGAGTGTGCTATATTCACCATATCACCATAAAACATTTGGCTTCTCTGAAATGCATGTATGTATTTTACAACACTGTGGATATGGAAGTACTTTGTAAAAATGGCACTTGTCAAATATGTCAGTCCTCTGTCTTGAGAGTGCGCAGCCGTCATGTAATTAAAGTGGAATAATTGCATTGGCGGCAGTCTGAATAGTGTTGTACTGTCAGAAAAAGGGCCTGAATGATAGATTCACTGTGCTCCACTGAATATTAATGTACAGATGAAAATTATGTACAGTAATAGATAGGACTGGATTTGTATTCAAAGCTCTTAACTGATAAATGTGCTAGTTGGATTAAAAATGACAGCATTTTACTGCGGGAAAAAAAGAAGTTGTCAAAATTTACATCTGTCACAGTGTTCATAATAATCTCATGACCATAAGCATATGCAGCGAGCATATGCAGCAAAATTTGTGAGTGCAAAGAAATTGATGTGTCAAGTCTGATAAATCATTTCATGATTTCAGAGCCCCTAGAAGAGTGTTTAAATGAGGTTACATGGACAGTTTATGCTATTTTTAAATGTGCAGGACGAGTTTCATGTACCCTTGAAATGCAACGTGATCAGGTGAGCAGGAAATGGAGGCAACGGTTTTCACCTCACTCTTCCTTACCTCTGTGGCACCAAAACCAAACCTATTAACCGTGTGATTCAGTGCTTTAACGTGTAGCTCCCCATTTAATCTCGGCTCATCAGTGTTAACCCGAGATTGCTTATTAGGGCTGATCAGCTCTTGCCTGCACGTTTGATGCAGAGTCACGGCAGAAAAGGCCAAGAGTTCAAGCCTGCAGGTACCAACACCCATCATTCGCGAGCACTGGGCACCTACTTGTCATGCTCCCGTGATAAGAGTCTTTTCCTTCAGTGCTGTGGAGACCAGGCGCCCCTCTGGGTGCAGAGAAACAGAAAGTCAAAGGGAGGGCAGTCGGTGCCGACTCAAGCTGAATAGCTCAATATTCCATCTGAGCTGAGCTTCATGAGGCAATCAATAAAGAAACAACATATTTAACCACATACGCTATTTGACACTGTAAGAGGAAAACTCCAAGTGACGTCTCTGATTCAGTATCACAGTCTAATAGACTCTTACACAATATCTAGGAAATAATCTAAATTGAAATGCCCATATATCTGAGCTTTATTGTAACATTGTTTATTTTTGTCTTTGGGTATCTTTTCTCCTTTGCCCCTTTCCAAACTCCTTTCAGACGGAGACAAAAGAGTGGCTTCTTCTTGGAGGGGAAGAAATGGCAGCAATTAAAAGGGAAGTGGCTTTAACATTCCAAGCGTATCTCTGAGCGCTGCTTGGGTAGTAATTAAGTCCTCCAGAGTGTTGCAGCCATTAGAGCTCTGAGCAACCAAATGAGGACACACCCAGCCCAGTGTGACCAGATTAAAAGAAGAGAAATCAGCCCCTCGCTGCTCCCAAATGGCCACCATCGCTTCAGGCAGTCCATCAGTCTACAGTGTATGACTTGAATCACCCTCCAATCAGTATGAAAGTGACATAAACTTCCCAGTTGGCTGCTTAACAACAGTCATATAACTGTATTTACAGCAAGCCGTTTACAAAAAATATCGTCTCAAAGCTTTCCAGGAAATGTGTGTGCTTGTCTTTTGGGTATATTTTGCAGGGTAATAAATGGCTTGTAAAAATATGACAACAATAACTTACTTTTAGGTACAACACTTCCTTGGCAACACCAACAGAAAAACAGTTGCTGTGATGTCAGATAGTTACCTCTAAAACACATCACCCTTAATTCACCCGTCGCTCTCCCCCAAACAGCAAATGTCCAACAGCAACCACAGGCATCTGACAAGAATAATATTCAGTTAGAGGGTGAT
Organism: Morone saxatilis; assembly: GCF_004916995.1. Lineage (NCBI taxonomy): Eukaryota > Metazoa > Chordata > Actinopteri > Moronidae > Morone > Morone saxatilis. The sequence goes on from NW_023339729.1 coordinate 7,253,867, forward strand.
GTCTCTCTTTTTAGCCTTTTCAACACAAAGATACTTATGAATAATGTTCACTATGACATCTCTTTATTATATTTCTGTGGTATAGAACAGGTCTACCTTGGTGGTAGGGTGACCATGACAAAGTACTCAAACAGCGTGAGGCTTACAGGATTTATACTCTTCAAACATTGGCTCTGAAGGGACTGAAAGATGAATTACTTCTTAGCAGTTTCCTGTGATCCCTTATACTCAACTATTTATGTATATTGTCTATAGACTGCTTCCTGAGCCTGTAACATCTGTTATATAATGGAATTAATGTTGATAGGATAGAGTGAAATTATTGTTATTTAACATATGTAGATTTGGGTATAGTGTTTACCCATTGAAATTCTGTGACATCTTGTTGTCTTTATTATATCCAACTTTTGGAGGTTGTTACATTGTAAATTGATGTTTGGATTTAATGCACCTTCCTACTGCACCTGAGGAGTTGTTTGCAGACTTGTAGCCACTCCCTATTTAAGATGGCTGCTCGCTGTCATAAACCTTTTGCCTGATGAAGGTCCAGTACTGAAACGTCACATATAAATGTTATATTGCTGCTTAATGTTGTTAAGTTAGTGTGCAGGAGAGTTTGCAGCTTTGATCTATGCACTATGCACCTGTCTCATGAAATAGATGTTTTTTCCCCTGTCTGTTCTCGATACAAAAATACAAAAATACAAAAGTAAAACTGTGAGGAATGGATAAAACAGTGTGTTTATCTTCTCTAAGGCTGCAATTGTTAGCATGTCTGCCTGCTACCTACAATAGTAAGGTGGCATTACGTCCAAGGCCAGGAGTAAGCATATCATTAATGAGCATGCTCTTTATTGGTTTTCCCAAAATAAAGTTAAGTGTTAGTTAGTTAGTCATCATCCTAAATGCCTTATCTTCAATGTTGATGCTGTCTGAAAATCCAAAAAAGTAAGAGCAAACAGGGTTAGAATCAAACATACCTATTTCTATGTTTTCAAAAGTGCTGCATACGACTTTCAGACTAGATGTCGTACTAAAGCGTCTGAGATCAAAACAAATGAGCAAGCGCTACGGCCAAATAACACAAATTTTATCTCCCAGATCATTAAACACACCTCATTCAAACTCGGCAGAAACCAAATAAACCTTACCAAAACAGGCTTTGTCTGTCAACAACAATAATCAGTTCAAGTTTGGTTAAAATAAACCTGTAATTAACTGGGTTGAGAAAATACCTCTGAAATAGGCTGCCATGTAGCTAATCCTTGGCGGTAAATGTGCAGGTCAATGTACGTCCACTCAAAGTGCTTGTTTTTGCCACTGACAGTGACATGATTTCATGTATGTAGCCAGCAGTAAGTGCAATTAAGACTCATTTTACAGTGTTATTATTCAGCTGGACACATTAAAAAGTCAGCCGGAGACAGTGTTTCAACCAACTAATGAATCTGCTGGCAAGTCGTCATGCCAGCTGAAGAAATTGACTGTCAACAGCTAGAAATGATAAGCCTGCTTTTGTCTACCTCTGTCTAAAATCAAGGACCCATAATTTCAAAACTTACTCAGGATTTTGGGTGGTAAATTGTCACCATTACCCAATAATTGTAAACTGCATAATGTGCCATGTGAAAATAAAAGTTGACTGACGAGTGTAGCAACAGTAAAAAAAAAAAAAAAAA
>NW_023339729.1:7255584-7285452 GCF_004916995.1 Morone saxatilis
AAAAAAAAAAAAAAATCATCATCTGTTGAGCTATTGTTGTTTACAGTACAAGCCACACACCTTATAGCCCTACTGATCACAGTCAACATATCAGGCAACCACAGTCTACCACATGAGTAGTATGGAGTCCAGTTCTTTCAATTTGTCTTTCACTTCCAGACCTCCTGAAGAAATATGATGCAAGGCTACTTGGGGGGAAAGAAAGGAAAACCCTTTCATTATCCCCGGTGTCTGCGGTGTGGGAGAAATCAATAGAGGTGTCCATGCTGGATTCATCTATATTCTACTGTGTGAACCTGATACCCTCACATGGGGAAAGGAAGATGAGTGGGTGGTTTGAGGGGAAGAGGTGAGGAAGTTGCAGAAGCAGGGAGGCGCACTGGAGGGGAAAAGGAAGTTAGAGATGGAGAGGTGAAAGAGTTATTTATACACAAAGTTTTTGGTGCACTCACACAGGTTGGAGTAACTTATAGGTTAGATCGACTTTGGGGAAGTTGGGAGTTTTCTAGATTGAGATGCCGACGGGATACCGTGGCTGCACAAATATCACCTGTGAACCGTGCTGAACTACAGAGGAAAACAAACCCCTAGTTATTTTCCAAGTCTAAGAGATATAAATGGAGACAAAAGCGTCTGTGATTTTTCTGAGAAACAAATCAAAGAGGAACACAAGGGTGTTGGAGACGCTCTAGATAGAATAACAGACATTTCAACTGTGGAAGTCATGCTAACGAGGCACTTGTTCAACCTCTGTGAAAATCCACACCCACACATGCGTACATTCACACACACTCACACAATCTAACAACCACATCACCTGTCAGTGGGAGCCTCATTAAGCTGACAGGCGCTGGCCCTTCAGGGCAGGCCAAGACGTCAGAGCCCTCTCCTTCCTGTCATGACATGATGGATCTCTCCACCACTGGCTGCCAAGCTGCCACTCAAGTCCACCTTCCTGTGGGCGTCCATCAAGGAACACTCAGTAAGCATCCTGTTGATCTTATTTGTATATATCCAACACCACCATTCACGTCCAAATCTGACTGCATGTCGAAGGGACGATCAAGATTGGCTCTATCTATCTATATAAGTTCTTGACTGTCGCTGTCAACTTGTGAATGGATGTATGTTTATGTTGCACCAATGGCTAACTTTTTACTGTACTATATAGTATGGTTATCTTTGAATCACCGCCCACAACTCCAGTTGGTTCAGTGAGTCCTATGGGTCTGGTGTTGTGCCCTCTCACAGCTGTTTCTGCTCATTGGAAAACATCCCACAAATCAGAGCTTAATAGATTAAGAACAAGGCCGTCATCTTCTTAGATAGCTAGTTAGCTATGTCCATGAAAAACAGCAGCAGAAATTGCATCAAGTGTGGATGAGATGGAGGCAGCTGTTGAGGCTGTTTTCAAGTCAACTTGCAGAAATAACTCTTAATTTTATAAGGAGGACAGTCTAGACCTGTTCTGTTTGAAAAGTGTCCTGAGATAACTTTTGTTATGAGTTGGCGCTATACAAATAAAATTGAATTGAATTGAATTGAATTGAATTGAATTGAATTAAAATGGCTTTTGTCGATGTTTGTGAAAAATGTTAACTCCTCTGGCTAAAATTAACCACAGCTTAAGTATCAACTGAAAATGATGTTTTCATAGGCTTGGATTGACACGAGAAATGATAAAACCAAAAGAGTTTCACAAGATATAGCGGAGAAGTATTAAAAGAGAATGACACCTAGAATGAGTTGCAAGTTGTCTGTCGCTCAACGTCTCTTCTTTGCCCTGGTTACAGAGACTCAGACGTGCAGTTTTTTTTAAAATGTCAGTGAATACCTTCAGCTCAAGTCTGTCTGTAAAAAGAATGAGGTTGTCCAAATACAGATCTGAATAACTGAGACAGACCATGAGTGGATGAGTCCTGTCAGTGGGAACGAGTACAAGGCAAACTCTACAGTTTACAGAGTATTTTCTGTTGCCCTCGGTGGACTTTCCATTCAGCAGAGGACTACCATGTCAGAGCAGTGCAAGGGCAGAGGACAAAGAGTGCAGAGCGGTTGTTTTAATCCTTAATATAATCAAGGCAACTGTGCTTTACTCTTATTGATTATTTTCTTTACATCCATTTTGAGAGTAGCAGAATGCAGGAAATGAAGTGTAAAATCTCATGGGGGAGCCCCAGAGCTCCACTTGATTTGTGTTCCCCAGGCATGGGTCCACTGGCAAGATGTCCCTTATTTTTCCACATTAAAGGTTGCCATCTTAACTCTCAGTCTCAACCTTTGACAGCAAATAAATAGATAGAGCCTCTTTTAGTTAAGGGGGGAAAATGCGATCACTTGTAAACATTATTGAGGATGGCTTCTTTTAAAGCTGCATCAAGTGTTTTGTGGTTTTAGGGCAGCGAAACAAGTTGAAAACATGACATATTATCGCCTCATTGTAAAGACAAAATACAAAATTCTGCACTTTCTCTGCAGGAATATGCGTGTGTGTGTGGCTGTATTCATTTTTGCTAACAATCCACCTCTTTATTCACTCTCTAGCTCACTCGACCACTCTCCCTGGCTTTAAAGACACACCGCCAAGCAGGCAGCCCTGTTGTAGAGATGGAGATGCAACAAATCGAGTCAAGCCAAGCCAGCACATGTGTATGGAAAAGGACTACTAGTGGCTAACTTTGTCTGTGGTATTTGGTGCTGGGCAGGTATATGAAGGCAGAGTTGTGAGCTGGAAAACCAAAACAATAATTCAATACAGAAAAAAATAGGGAATGCGCTGTGGGTTCGTCATTATGAGTACATCACTTTCACAATGACACAGTTATTTGATCAATTGTTAAGAAAAATGTTGATTAGTGCAGTTTTAAAGTTTGTTGAGACGTAAATATCTGCAGAAATGTCAACTTTAAAAAATAATTGAAGCACTTTTTCTTTATTCTTTTTGTACAAATTATTCCCACTGTTCCTGTCAACAGCATTTCAGCATAGTTTTTCTTTTAGCAACAAATTATTTAATCTTTGACGTAAGGGTGTCAGCATAAGTGTTCAAATAACACTGAAATCCTGAGAAGAGCAAAAGTTTTGGTGTAGATGGGAGAAATGCTCAGCTCTGAAACAGCTCATCACTAATGACAGTGCTGGCTTTGATGAATCCCCATATGAATTTTGGTATCTTAAGGTCTGTGAGGAGAACCAATAAACTGTCAGCACCAGTGATTGAGCCTGATTGGACAGCTGTCAGACTGGCAGAGCTGCATACAGATATTCTATAGTGTTGTTAGTTGGTTGTGGGAGGCAAATAGTTCAGTGGTGACGACACTGATATGGTGAATCTAGGTATCGGCAAAGTCTGTTAAATCAGTTACAAAGAGGTGTAAATAGAGAGAATCAGATGAGTCGCATAAACCCTTTTTAAGCTTTGAGATGTGAGAATGTCTGAGGCTTTACACAGTTAGCAAATGTGTCCCAAATCAGATTTTGTTTGGCTCATATGTGACTGTTTTTTAATTTTTAACATTCACAGTGTGAACAGTACACATGGAATCTGATTTTTTCTGTTCTGATTTGGGCCATTTGTACATGTGGTCCATTAAAAAAATGTAAACAGCCAAACAATAAATCAGAATTGAGTGTTTTTGCAGTATGAACATAGTCAAACACTCTGGAGGAATAGCACCAAATATTTTGGAAATTCAGGCTTAAAGCTTAAAATTTAACCGTGATCACTGCAGTGTCTGCAGGATGGTTTGTCTAACATCTCACGTCTTATTCGCCACCTCTAATGTGCTGCTGCTTTGAACTGGTTTACAATATCATGTGATGGGCTGCAGGCCGCATACTTCTTATTACTTCAATAAAGTCTTTGTGTCTATTTTAGGATGAATAAAGTTAAGAAAATGCATGGTTGGAGGGATGCTGCTTAGATCTTGTTTTAAGGATCTAGCTAGTTGTCTGCTTAGAAAACCAAGACCTATCGATGAAAGTCATGCTTCATTAAGTGTGACTTTGTACTACGGCTTGGATCAATTTCACAAAATTGACTTGTGACTTCTCTAGTAAGGATTAATGAAGTGGGTTGTTATGTGGGCTCAATTTGTGCTAGCTGAGAGGAGAAATATTCAGCTCAAATCATCACCGTCGAAAAAGAACAAAAAAAGAACATGGTGTTGCCTTTATGGACACATAAGAGTTCATACTACAGTTCTATGAGGTTTACAAAATAATCACAGAGAAGGCAGCTGAGTTGTAGTTTAATCAACAAGCCAGGCATGTAGCCATCACTTTCTACCAGCATGAAAGATGGATATAATGGCTCAGCAAAGGGGGCAGTTGTGGTGCAGGCAGGAAATATAAAGTACTCTCAACATTACATATTCTGTTTCCCTTAAAATCTTATTTTACAGTATAAACGTTTTTGAAATGTTTACTTATTTAATTGTTTTATTTGTTTAAATGTAATGCACTCTTTGAATTATTTAATTAAAACAATTAAAAGTAAAATTGTAACTTAATGAGATATTTGGAGTGAAAATTGGGTATTTATGACCCTCCCTGTCTGGAAGCACCAGATTCAGTAACACTTTTTAATACACTACACAAAATTATGAGTAGTTACTATAAGGAATGAGTGAAGAATGAATCAGGAACAACCTGTTTATTAATTAATCATAGTCGTAGTAATAATAGTAGTAGTAAAATCATTCGAATGGAGGACTATATTGTAGATAATGGTGATTTTAATAGGGAATTGATCTTGATTAACTCTGCTGAGCGGCACAATCATCATACTTACTTTTCACCTTCAAGTAAAATGACAGATCATAATAAGTAGTTACTAAGTAATCCAGGGGTCTCAGACTTCAATTGGCTTGGGGCCATGGCTGGTGTTGTCATTTCATAGGAGATGACTTGAACTCCAACATTTAAGTGCAACAAGAAAGAACAATATTCTGCAAATATTTCCATTACTAACATCGTAATTAACAAAAAATGCAAACAGTTTCTATACATTTTATATCCTCATTTTATATCATCTTTGTTGTTGGCCAAACAACAAATGAAGCCCCAAAACCCACTCCCTTCTTATCAACCCACTGCATGCATTTGCAGGCACCTTTGAACATGATTTTATACATTTTAAAAAAGAGAATAGTGTTTTTTATTGTATGTTTGTTGAAGGGCCATTTAAATTGATGGGAAACAACTAGAAAAATAAATAAATAATCTAATTATATTTTTGAGATCGGCCGGCAGTTTGAAACCCCTGAAATCATGTCTGTACTGCAGAGTTTTACTGGTGAATTTAAAAAGTCTCTCTAGAGTCATAATATGCATACCCGTACTTGTGCCTGGAGTCTGGGAACATAACAAATCTGATATTAAGGTTGTTTATTGGCAGCCTTACACAGCCGTTATGCAAGCAAATTTTTAAGCCGTTTTTAAAGCGTTATTTAACCTCCCACTAAAATACTAACGTAACTCAGAAGCTGAACACACAAAAGCCCCAAGTCAGACATTATTATCCAACATCAGTGGACTTCAAACACTTCTCCTGAAGCACACCCAGACACCCTCACAAAGTGGAAGTACAGAGGCATTGTCAGCTTTGGTGATAACAATCTCAGACACCTGACACCTCCATTGCCAGATCCCTCCGTCCAACATTCCTGTGTGTCCCTTTCCCTGTTTGTATCATCAAAGAGCAGCTGGTGGCAGGCGGTGCCCCGTTGAGTGTGTGTCTGTCCGGCGGAGCCATTTGACAGCAGATAGCTAGTGTAGCACATGGAGGCTTGGCCAGCTTGTACCAATTTAATGCTGGCTGCTCTCATATGCGAGTCCCAGTGGTGACCCAGTGACCCGGGCGCTACTGAGCGGGGGACTGTTAATAGCTTGGTAGACATAGGTAATGAGGTTATCAATTAGAGGGAGACTTGCTCTCATTTGTCCCTGTTATGATGTCGTGTTTTCAAAAGGGCTTCTGGGGAAGGGGAGCTAGTTGTGAATTTGTAATTGTCATTTCATTAAAGGATGCAGAAGCCGGTGTTCCATTATGGGTTGTTTTGTTGTGAGCAGATGTTTCCAATGCAAAGAAGGTTTCACGATTTGCACAATAAATTATCCAGACAAGACTACAAGTGATGATGGCCCATTATTCCGAGAAAGATAAAACTGTATCACAACCACACAGTGGACCATGAAATTCATACATTTGCGTTCTGGTCCTATGCACACAGAGAGCATACATAAAGGTTTGCATATGTGTTTCCACATATCCTTGTGTGACCTGCCTATAATGGTGTGACTGTGTAGGAGATCACTCAGTATTCCTCTCAGCAGCTAGCCAGACGCTGTGCATGTGAGGGTCCCAGGAGGTGAGCAGACAGAAAAACAGCCTAGGCCAGGGATCGTATTCTCTCTCCACATCCAAAGCCTCAGAAGCCATGTTTTATTCACATAGGAAGACATGAGGTACACCGAAGCATGAGGGATGGCGAGAGGAAGGAGGGGACAGTAGCAGGCAGAGAGATGTGAGAATGGCAGCACTTGGGGGACAGGGAAGTGTGAGATAAACTGATCGAAGGACAGAGACATTAAGTAACAAGATCAAAAGTGAGATGGAGATAGCTTGGTGGTAGAACAAATTGTGTGCTGTTGAGAGCCATGCATCTGTTGCAAACACTTGAGCGTTTGATTTCACTGATTAGCACACCTTCATTCAGAGGGGAGGAACTAATCAGTAAAATCACCTGCTCTTGTGTTTGGCTCGAACAAAATCCGGCGCGAACATGATTTCAGTGGCACAGGGGTGGAGACCACTGAGCCTGACAGTAAATGCTCCTATATGATTTGTGGTAGTTTTTTCGGGAAGCATTACATATACAGGAATATGGTTAAAAACTCACTTTGTGCCTTAGATTATCTCTGCATCTCCCCTGAGCTCCTACAGAGCTTGAGAGCAAATTTCAGCTGATTGTGCAGTGACTAGCTAAAGACAGTGGAGCATTTAGCAGTTAAAGTGCCAGATATTTCCCTCAGGAGTTGGTAGGGACCAAAAACAGAGCTAAAAGAGAGGGAATATTGGACCTATATTTATCAGGTGACCAGAGACTCATAATGTTGCTCCGTAACTGCTGGATGTGTAACACTCTCTCTTTTGAATGAGGGGTCATTTTTCAATTTCCATTTTGGAATGCAGAGCGATTCTTTTCAAAATTTGGAAATAATTCCTCTCTAATATTTCTTCAATTTTGACATTGTGTGATGAAAAGTGTAATTCTGTCTCTAGAGCTCCCTCATCACAATGACAGCACAGCCTTTCCCTCTCTGGGCTGCTAGGCCTGCCTGTGTTCGCCCCTCTCTATTGTCAGGCTATAGAATATATACTATACATTGTCAGTGTCTTTCTCAGGTTGTTATCAGTTACTGTGGTTAGGTATTCTGCCACAGTGTACTGTCTGTTTAAGGCCAAATATGTTTCTAGCTTGCGTTGTGAGTGTGTAATATCATTCCAATAAGTGATGTATTTTTCATTGGTTGCGTCTAATAGTTGTAGTACTTACTGGACTCCAACACCACCACCAGCACCCATGGGGGAGATCGTCTCCTAATCAAGGACCAATATTTAAAGTGGATGCGTCGTGTTGACTAAGTGTAATCTTCTGTTGACAGGGATTTCCCATTGTTTTCCACTATCTGCTGTTGCAAGCGATTCTATAAGCTTTAGCTCAATTCCCATTGGATGCACAGTGTCTTATTTCTGTGTTTATAGAGATTTCAGCACGGCATTATTGAACATGCAGAATAGTGACTTGACGCTAATTAGCTTTTATTGTTCACACTAAATAAAATTAATGTGCTAAAGATCTTTTGATGGTAAAAGCTGCACATAGCACATTTACATTCCGACAGTGTTCAATGTGTCCGTGTGTCTCCGCTATTACACCAAAGACCGTCCACACTAGCTTTACCCATTCCCAACGTGTCATCTCTTCATCTTCGGGGTAACCAACAGTGGAGGTCAGTCAGGATTTCGCTCTGTCTGTCTCCTTACACACACACTATCTACCTCTTTTTTCCCCCTCATTCACTGCCTCCAACAGCCTCTCTGCTGCACACCCACATCTACACAGCTCTCCTAATTGTATGCACCGCACACCTATCAAATTAAATTTGCACACAAAAACCTCTTATGCTATCACTTGGCTGACTATTCACCCACTTAATTAATCCAATTAATCAGAAAAGGTATATCCGCCTAATCACAACATGTGTGTCATATCTGGCAGCATCATCAGTATCCTCCCCTGCTCAGCAAGGTGTGAAGGGTGAGACGAGGAGACGATGAAACTTTCATTCTGGTTTTCCCCCTCATTTCATTATCTTCTATCATTTCTGAATCGTGACATTTTCCAAAGTTCAGCTATAGATTCTGTAGCCTGTTTGATCAGACGGTGCGGATGGATGTGTGAATTGCTGGCTTTGAGTCCACCAACAACGCCTTGTTTGTTTAATGTGTTCCATAGCTGTGCCTTGAAGCTAACTAATAAAAACCTCATTAGAAAAGTGTTTTCATACACGCTGGCTGTGAAGAACATAGATAACCAAGGCAGAGCACACATTTCACAGGACATTTTTGAAAAATCCATGCAGCACAGTTGAATATAATGCATAATTTCTCTCATAAATTAAGCAAACCTTTGATTTAAAACCACACATTTCACACAAAAATTGTTTTTGCCCGTCACTATCTTGTGTTTGAATTAAGTCAAGCCCACACCTGGTCTGGAAGGGCAGCTTTAATGACTGCCTGGCCATTAATCGATACTGGTTGTACTGCAAGCTGGTGTGAAATATTTAACATTCAAAGCTCATCCCACTGATGTACTAAGGAAAGGTCTTAGTATATGGAAGCCTTTTGGTTGAGGCTTCCTCCAGGGTGTCAGCAGCCATGCCCACCTCTTTTGTCCTCCTCCACAACGTGACTTTGCTCAAGGACTTCTGCAACTCCAGTCTGATCAACTTCTCCCCCGTATACACACACACGCCAGACATTCCTCTGTCCCTCCTTGCCCCCTCTGTCTCACTCCTCCTCCCCTCTCGTCAAGCTCCGTTGACTGTACAGATGACAGTATAGACTACGGCACCAGTGTATCGGAACCAAGAGCTGAGGAGAGCGATGAGGGAAGGGAAAGGAGATAGTAGACAAAATGAGATGGATAGAGTAAGAGAGAGAGAGAAAGAGAGTCAGTCCTTCTGAGCCTGTAAGCCTTTTTATTACCATAATGTCTGTGCTTTTATCACCGTGCCCGCCAACAAAAATCTCTTATAGCCAATGGGTCGGCAGCTACGGAGACCTTGCTGAGTGGTGAGAGGGCCTGAACGCTCATTTGATCCACAAGGTATTTAAGCATTGCAGGGAGACCTCATAAGGGTCAGAAAGGGCTGGAGGGAGGAGGGTTCACCTTGTTGACCCTGTGCTGGATGGAGGGAAGAAGAAGGGACGGCATGTTGAGGACAGCCAGTGGCAGTGGTCAGTGTCACAAACGTGTTCAAGGAGAGATTTGTGGACAGGCAGAGGATTAGAAGACAGTGTTCGTACCTGGCTCACCTTACACTGCGAACTGCTGAGAAAGAGGCACCGAGGCTCGCACAGAGAAGTAGATGTGTTGTAGAAGTCAAAGCTCATATTTCTGGGTAAAAATCAAATGACTCGCGCTTCAGACCAAGGAGAAAGTGTGGCAGGGAGGGGGAGAATGGTGTAGATGAATCTGAAACATTTTCAAATTAAGATAACTACAATTAAGACTACAATTAAAGTTCGACCTTTAATCTACAATTTTAAACATAATGGATACACATTAAGTGTCAGGAAGAACTGTAAAGTCACTCCAGGAAGTTGTGATTAAGACAAATTCAACCAATCTCTGTGAATTCTGCACAATCTTGCAATTTTTTCTTTTTCTTTTTTACGCAAATTTGTTGTTTCATACGTCATACGTCATACATCATACATTATGATTCTAGTTGTGAAGATGCAGACCATGCAGACATGAACATCTCACATTTACCTTGTCCAAACAATGCTTTAGAAAAGCTGCTGTGAAATCAGGTATTTTAGGCCGCAGCAGTTCCAAAAAAGCCTGCGAAATCCTGGAGAGACTGACTGTAGATTAGGAATGCTATGCTATGATATCAATTTAAAGTTTTCCTTATTTCCATATGATCAAAGATGTTTGATGTAGGTGTTCAAACCTGGACCTGATATCTCTAAAGACTTGCTAAATCTGTCCAAACAGAAAAGTGTGAAGCAAATTGATTATTGATTTTTATTACTGAATTAGAGGAGCTGCTGTAACATCAGTCAGTCCCTGGACACAGTAAAAATCATTCATGTGTCCTCTTAAAGTAGATGGTATGTGAAGCTTGATGAAAGAGTGACTTGCGCTTTTGGTCGCCACCTGGACGATACATTTAACCTCCAAAAATTTACTTTTTTGAAACTATTTGTAAACAATTTGAAGTTGATATAGCGAACTAGTAAGCAAAGAGTTGCCAATTTCAGCATCCAGCAAAAAGAGGGCAACATTAGCTTTCATTTCATTGACATGAAATTAAATAAAACCGGTGCCTGCTGCTACTGGAAACACGCTCATGGGTGCAGTGAGGACATATACTGTATAAAACATGGACCTAGTCTCAATGTTTTTGATATAAAAACATTGATAATTGTGGAGTAGTTTGCACAGTTAACTCAAGGTAACATATCTGTACCATCTAGTCCTTCAGCAGAGCTTTTATAGGCTTTTATAAAACCGCATGTGCAACGCAGCTAATGTGATACCACACTTCATTCTTGTTTCTCTGGCTTTCCATGCCCTCAAAAGTCAGCTCTGTCAAGACCGTTTGCAACTGAACAACAGTGCAAATTTCACCAAAACTGACTCCTGTGTGTTGGCTCTAAGTATGCTGTTATAATGGCTGTTGATAGCCCTGAGAGTACTGAAATATTATCACTTATTCTGAGTCAGTATGTATGAATGACTTTTAATGACTTCTGTGCACTCTTGATCTCTCCGATTACATTAATGCGGACGTGACCACCTCAACTATCATCGTATCTGGCACACAGTAAGTAGGCCTTAGGTTTCATAAAAGGGTGACATGACACACCTCTTGTTCTGATAGAAATTGGCACTTAGAGTCTGTCTGGGTCATGTCTGCACACACACAGACTTCAGCTCCTGCAAAAAGCAGCCAGTAGATACTGTTACACACCATTCTCACCGCTGCCCATCTTGTCATCATCCCCTATGAATATTCAATTCCTCTCCCCCTCTCTGGCCTTCTCATCAAACGTCTGGTATTAATGTGCCACAGACGGTGTGCTGCACCCCTCTCCACCTCCTCCCTCCTCTGCTCTACAATGACTTGTGTCCGGGCCAATGCATTATGACTGGTAGGGGTGACTCATCCTGGGCAGCAAGCCACTGGAGTGTGGGGTGACATGAATGGAGAGGGGTTATGTTAGGTGACACACTGATGCAAATGCATCTGCTGCACCAGTCATGATGCTGTATTGACTTTGGATAAGACTTTCCAATTGCATTAAAAAAACTAAATAAATTCACTTACAGTAAGACAACAAACCTTAATGTTCGTAAGGATCTAGCTGTTTTACTGTAGGTGTGGAAACTTCTTATGAGACAAAAAATAATGCACATTATCTGGTTTAAAAAGCTTCCACTAATCCACATTTTGATGGAGACTTCTTATAAGCACTCAAGGCTCCCTGAAGTACAATGTGGGAGCTACTTAGAGGCTGTGTAAGGCAGACAGGTAGTGCCTTTAAAGTGTCGCTAATGGCAGTAAGTGATACATGTCGTGAAACAGCTGTTTGCAGAAAACCATACTAGAAAGTCAACAAATTGTAGCATAATGATCCCTGCAGGAAAAATGGCTGAACAGAAAACAATACCCACAGTTTTCTCAATAAATATAAATAGGTTGAGAGAAAAAATGGACTCATGTCTACAACAGGCCGCCGTGTGTCATGAATATGAGCGATGGCGATATCAGAATCGAACTGCTGACTCTGGTGTGTGTTGTTGTTGCTTCTTCCATTCCTCAGGTTGCTCCAGACAGAGTGGCTCACACTAATTGGCTGCATCTCATCAAGACAAAATGCCAGCAGATGAGTCCAGTGTCTCAGCTACCGTCGAAGGGCTGTGCATTGAGCGACAAGCTCTCAGACAACGGCGCTCTGTTCACGGGAGTGGACAGACAATAAGCATCCACATAAGCTATAGCACTGTCTCAAATGTGCCTGTGTCGTAGGAAGGGGATAAAGGCAAACACTAAGAATGCCGAAGAGAGAGATAAGAAATAATGATGGGCAAAAAAAAAAGACCAGTTCACAAAGCTCCAACTGGAAAGAACAGACAAAATGAGATTAACGAACAGGAGAAAAGACTTTTCTAGACTTTTCTAGATTAGACATATCTTAAGGGATGTAATTTTAACAAGAAATATTATTAACCTACAGCACTTAAATACGTAAATGATTTCAAATGGCAATTCATTGTTACTGTTGTGGATGAATATTATCTGTATATAGGCTCCATTCAGGGATATTTTTGATTTCCTTCCACCTCTCACTACTGCCTCCACTCCTGAATTTGGCACAAAATACTTGATAAAACACATATTTATCTTTCAAGTGGTCACACACACATGCATACACACACTTATCACACCCACAAACGTTGTGCTTTAGCTCTGTATATGGAAACTGATAAGAGGAAGTTCCAAATAGGAGATGCTGTATTAAATAGTTTGTATAGGCTATAAGCTGAATGTGAACATGATATCAGCTTCTTGTTGTGTAACTATATTTCACATTGTCGTCATGAATTATTTCTTTAACGTAACAGAGTGAAGATTAGCTGGCTCTCGCGCATAAGAGTGTTCACCAGCAGTAAACAATGTCAACACACCCCTTGAGTATTCGCTATTGTCAAACATTCAGTGCTGTTCAATGCCAACAAAATAGGTTCTTTTTTTTCTTTGTTAAAAAGCCAAGTATTCATATTTTACTTTCCAGTGTACCCGTAGCTTAGAATATGGACAGAAAACCCCAGGAGTAGAAGCCTGTGGAACAGAGGCTAGCAAAGACAGGGGCCAGAAGCACTGCAGGATTTGCCCAATACACTTAATATTATAGTAAAATATACTGCAGAGGGGTGCAGTGTCTTCTTGGGCAGCTCTAGACACCATACTTGCACAACCCTGTTTCAACATTAGCATTCAGTCAAAAGTGTCCATGTGCTGTAAACAGGTGGCTCCTCTGCCAATCCCACTGAGAGTTAACAGCTTTAGTGCATCTTTACCCCATTGTTCTGGTTTTTGGAGCTAGTATGTAAACTCGCTCTCTGCTCCAACATCATAGGTTCAGACAAGATGAGTCTACGCTAACTTACCAGAGTGGAATTAAATGATTGGATGATGAATAAAGTACAAAATTCACATTTTACTAAGTCTTAGTTAGACTTTCCCACCAGGGCTGGTTTGGTCAAAATAAACCCTTAATTTACAGTTAGATAGAAAAATATTTGCGAGACAGGCTACAATGGCAGCAACAACATAAGTTAATGCTTGGGGACAAATGCACCCATTAAAGTGCGCCCATTAAAGTGCTTTTTGCTACTGACTTGCTCAGATTGCTATTCTAAGTGTCTGACAACATTATGGAAAGGATCCCTACACTTACTGTGTAACCAGAAAAAAAACATAATATTGCTATCGCTCTCCACCAGACTGCATAGAAAAAAATGGTAATTTTACCTTGCATAACATTGTAACATCTCAACTTCATTTAAAGAGGACAGAAACAAAATAAATGATGAGAAAAGAGCAGTTTTCAGTCGCTCTACTCAGTTGCACATACAGGCACTCACATGCATGCGTAGCCAGCCCAGCTCTGTAAACAAAGCACAGAGAGGCTGTGATAACAACAAGGTAGTATGACTTCAGGACAGTACTCCATTATATCATACATATATAGCAAATAGTTGTTGTTGTGCTGCTATATTGATTGGTTGGTTTTAAATCTCATATATATAACCTTTAAATTACCCAGATTTTTTCTCATGAGTTAGACTTCCAAACTAAAATGCCAGTGAATATTGGATTTACAAACCCCAGGATGACAAAAATTCCAGTGGGAAGCTCAAGTTGCTCTCTGTCTGGATAGTAGGTAAGTATTTGCTAACACACTAGCAGCATCGACTTGAAAATCTAATGGTGTATCAGTTTCTGTGAGTGAGTATTTTTGCTCGTTGTGGTCAAAAATATGGCTTTTTCACAGCATACATTTTGACATGTTATAGCAGAAAAAGACAGGTGTAATTACTAGCATCAACAAAGTCCCCTCCCATTTAAGTGCTTTTACTGCCATGATATGTCAAAATGTATCAAAGACACCCAACACATTTATCTGCTTAATTTTAAGTTCAAAAACTGTTAATACAAAACTATTTATAGCGAATGCTGTGAGCTGCCTCCCACCTAACCCACCTCCTGACACCACCCAGCTACATTCCAGCTCGAGCTCGCACTAACACACGACCACCAGATTTCACCAGACTTCACAAGCTGCGCTGTAATTATACTGTTGATAAATCATGTGTCTAGCCTATTATTAGCAGACAATGGAAGATGATCAGGCAATTGAAATTGTTTGTTTGTTTTTTCAATGAACACTTTCAAACCGCACAGACTAAAGCCACTGATTTAAACACTGGTTTAAAAAACAACAACACAAATCCTAATGTTGAGTCACAGAAGTTGTTTTCGACCAGAAAGCTCTGGTTTTTATCCAATGAAATCTTCTAGCACCACTGACTTTAACAAAGCCGTAAGAAGATTTTTGGAAGTCCTCTTTCCTCGCAGCCTCTCTCCGAGTTGGGCCTACTGTAGTTCATTAAGATATTTGCTGCGTGATACATTTTACATTATGTAGTGGACAGCAAAGAGAGGTGCAGAGGGATAAAAATGTTTCATACCTATACTTGCTTTCCACATTAGAACAGTAACATTTAGGTTGAAACTCAGTAAAGCGTTTTATACCGTATGCTGCTGTTAGAAGAGAGGGGACAATAAGATAAGTCAACAACTAATCTAATTTACGGGATCTGTACTTTAGGAATGAGATTTTTTGCCATCTTTATGAAAGAATCCATGCCTAAAGTTACACTGCCCCCTAGAGGCAAAACAATATAACAGTCAAGTTCCTTTCCTTCCAGTCAAACTTTATTCATTATCTCAAAAAAAAATTAACAGATTCAGACCAAATGACAATTATACCCCACCTCCCTCATCCTCCCTCATCCTCCCTCTCCCACCCCAACCAAACTAATCAACGCCCCCTAAATGTTGACTAATTGGAATATATTTCAACTCAGTAAATAATCAGTGGCCTTCTCATCTTTCAGCTAAAGTCAGCCACAACTGAGAGCAGACAAATTAAATACAGAAAAATAATTGGGGTCCATAGTTTTCAGTGCATTACACAGCTCGGTGGTAAGACAATGAGCTTATGAAATTACAATTCTGCCTTAACTTTCAAGTTTAACTCAAGGTTGTGACAGACCCTTTGTAGATATTCCCATTCATTTTCACTTTTGTGGCTCTGAGTCTTCTTAAATTTAACGTTGTCTTTAAAATAGCTTGTCACACACTTCATCTGACAGAACATCATTCAAAAAACAAGCACACTTCTGAAAGACATTTACCAGAATACAAACTAGGTTATTATTCACATCTGATTAGAAATATGTTAATAAATTAATCAACTATCAGTTATCCCCCACAGAGCTCCCCACACACCCCAGAACACCTCCCCCAAAACCAAAAATTATTTTCACACAGAATTCAAACCCAAATTTGTATCATCCTATTGACCACCACTTTCCTGAGCTATTGGAGAAACTGACATAAAGTCAATCTTGCATCACACTTAACGGCTTATAAAATACCACCAGAAGTGGAGTGCATTACAGTAACTCATGGGTGTTTCGCATTTAAGTGATATGGCTGACAATGGTACATTTATTACGTTGTCAGCGTCTTTGGCAGTCCCTCAATCATAGTTAGCAGGTACATAATGGATCTGATGGTATTACAGGAGTCAGTTCAGTTTTGATCAAATCTATGGGGTCAAATAAGGGTTAAAAAAGATTTTGAGATTGTGAAATGAAGTTTTTTTTTAATTCAAAGCTTGTTGTATATCCTCATTTGCAGACCTGTTTTTGTGGTTATCAGGAATGGATTTGGAGTGCCAACAGTCTAAACAAACTAGGTTATTAATTTACTCTTCTTTTGTTTTACACAGTTTAATGCTTTGGATCTTTACTCAGATGTTTTCTCAGTCTTTGCCTCTACATATACACAAACTTTTTCACCACTAGTTTACAAGGGTGACATACAAGCACAAGCTCTGAAAACATTTCTGATGATCATTTAAAAATCTCAAAATCCAACTGACTTTTATTTGATCCATAAGAAACTATACATTTAATATCTTTAAGTTAAAACTGGAGGTTTGGATCTTATCAAATCCCAGCCATATTCTAAAGAAACCTCCCTTTTGTCTGAACTGACCCCAATGCTAATAGGTGAGAGACATGATTAATCCACAATGACTGATAGTCCTAAACAATGTTAGGACAGATATCAAAAGCATTCAGGTGCTTTCAAAACACACGCAATAGATTCGAGTTGACCTACATAAATTACAAAGGTATAAAAATGGCTCATATTCTATCACAAATATTGACAACGTTTTTAGACAATGAGTATTCTGGAAAAAAAAACAAACTGAAGAAAACAACCTGTAAAATGTCAGCTATCAGTCCAGTGAATCTGATTGGCTGATGAGGTGGTGGTAATGCGCGTTGAGTGGTTCATGTCGGGCTTCACTTGGGACCAAATCACATCTTAGTGAGCTAAACAGTTTACAGGCACCCACAGTTGACCACAGCCACTCCAAACGTTAAGAGCTTTATCTGGTGAACCAACATCTACCTGCAGTTTCCTCTAAGGCTGTAACCATGGCTACAAGTGTACTATTTAGTGCACAAAGATGTGGTGTGAGGTAAGCCGTAATTGTTTCCTCATGTACGTCTGGCCTTCTGTCTCTTGGCCTGACGTTTGGCTTCATCCAGAGCAGCGTTTTCCCCGCTGGTTTGGGCCATGCTCCTCACTCCCTGGATACGATTCACTACCTGTAACAGGAGGGGGATTACCTGCAAAACAGGTCCACAAAAGGCATTAAACAAACGCTTTTTGGATTAATAGTTTCTTACTTGAAATATTAAGAAAATCCCTGAGATTAACAGGAATTAATACATGGATAAATCCCGATTATAAAACATGAAAACTGCAGGAAGTAGGACATTCTTCTTGATGTCATTCCAAATTTCAGGCTTTGGCATGATAAGGCCAAATTCCAGTGAGGTTTATTCCAAACAGATTCAGAAATTCAATAGTCAAGCAAGAAAGGCTCTTTAACCATGCTGTCTGGAACAGGTGGAGGTGGTTACGTACCTTCTCGTGGTTGTAAGCTGCTAAGAGGAGCAGCAGAGTGAGGGGCAGAGCTATGTAGGAGCCCTGGGCAACATCCTGGTCAGGCACTTTACGCTGTGGGAAAGCACACACAAACACACACCCTGAGATGAGACAACTCTAGCCCAATCAATATGGCTTTGATACAAAACCTGCTACAATATGCCTCACTCGAAGTCAGGAATCTTGTAGTTCTTGGCAATAAAAAAGAAATGATATTCTCACACAGAAATCATTGAAATGTTCTGCAGGTTAAACCTTGGGTAAAAAACAACCATCTGTATCTTACAGTGGGGTTGAAGGTGAGAGTGACGTGCTTGTGGTAGCCGCTGGAGGTGAAGGTGACCTGAGGCAGAGTGAAGTCATACTGGGAGCGGGACAGGGTGGAGTACAGCATCAGCACATAGCTCTGGAGCAGAACGACAGAAGAAAGACAGGTGACTTTTGTTCCAACGGTGTGTCGACATTAAAAAGACTTATTGCCACTGTATAATGTGGACTAGAAAATTAAATTTTCAGACTGCGGGCAATATTTTTCAGTAGTTCGAGGTTTACTATGTGATTGTAGACCTAAGAGCAGAATTACAAGCAGATACCTCTCCATCTCTGTCCAGAGGAGGGAAGTGGAAGAAGAGGGACTGTCCCAGAGAGACACTGTTGATTGGGTTGTCCAGATTATCAATCTTGTAAAGCTTCACCTGGATAAAGAAAGGGGAGAACAGTAAAAAAAACTTTTAGTAAAACTGTATTAAAACTTCAGATGTGTATATAAGTTCAATATAAAAGACCACAATGCAGGCAAAAAAGTCCTACCGATAGTGTTGGGAGATGTTCAGGGGAAGTGTGGACGTTTCCACTGAGGTCAAACTGATTTATTTGCCTGAAGGCGATGATATTGACCCCGTCGATGTCATTGCTGCCCACCTGAAAGGGAACACAAAGCTTAATGTACAGGTACAACCTTGCACTCTTAAAGAAAATATGGATAAAGCTTTGTACAAGTCACACGGTGTGATAATAACAGAGAATTAAGTGGAATTAAGGAATTTCCTGCCTTGCCAGAGAGATTAAGGGGCCTGCACTTTCCAGACAAGCTAAAATTATGAACAGAGGTTTATACTTGCAATGGGATTATTGCTGCTTTTGTTCTGCGTATAGAAAGGACCCATGTGATAAGACTGCTGATAAGTCATAATCACAGGGTTCCCACAGTTATTTTAACAATTCAATTACAAAAGTTTTCCATACCCTCCTATCTAGTTCAGTACCAGGCATAAAGGAACTATTAAAAAACACTATGACATTGAAAATGTGTTATTGTTGGACTGACTGGTGGAACATCAATGGCATTTTAGTAGAGGTTAATTCTTGACCTAAGTATTACAATCTGTTACACTGTGTTTTGGCGACTTTAGACTTTAGTTAGCTCTAAATTCTAATGTTATATCTGCATGCTGAAATAATGAGGTTAGAATAGAGTAAAACTGACTCTGACTGTATTTTTGTGACACTTAAATAATTCCTCTAACATTTAAATTCTTAGAAAACTTAATTAAATTCATGTATAATTTCTGAACATTTCCAAAAACCTGAATGATTGTTTACTGTACACATCATTCCGCCACGTGAACCTTAAATAAGTTTGCTTCTTACCTCTATAGCTCTGTGTTGTGGTAAGGCCCTCTCTATGTGGTCATTGCCTTCCGCTCGCAGCTGAATTAGATATTTGCAACCCGGCTGCAAGGAAACATTACATTCATTAAGTCGTACAAGGTGTACAATTAAAAGGCTTAGAAAATACAGTACGAGTATAGCATTTGAGTGATCCAATATGTGTGTGTACAACAGACAGTCTGTTAGTTTCAATGCTGCTTACACAGTGTTTTATAAGGTCACTACTTCTTCTAGTGGTCTAAGATAGGACAGTGACCCCTGTCAGATTTTAACACGTTCTTAGCGTACTCACCAGCAGACCCCTGAGTCTGAAGCGACCCTCCTCATCAGTGACGGTGTCCTCGCTGTAGAGACTACACTCTCCCTGTCCCACTGCCTCCACAGCCACATCCCTCTCTGCATCCCCGCTCAAAGACTGCACCGCCCCGTAACAGCTGAGGACGACAGTAACAAGACCATGACACGGCTCACACTCACGTTATGTTCATTTTTAGACCACCAACATTACAATTTGAGCGCTATGTTCAAGGAATTTGTATTCTTGTACGCTAAGCTGTAGGAGGTACATTTTTATACCTGTAAGCAGTCTTAATGCCAGTTATATCGATGCTGAGGTTTTGACCCTCCTCCACTGTGATCATCTGAGACGCCGGCTCAAAGCGGAACTCCTTCATCATGGGCTTGAAGTAGTACTGACCAGGACTCTGAGGGGAGAAAAAAGCAGTTATCATATCAAATGAAAAGCAGAAACATATACAGTATCAGCAGTATCAGCAAGAGCATAACACAAGTCACTATAGCATACCTACAATTAGATTTACAGCAGACTGATACCTTACAACACAGGAAGAACATTACAACGGTGAAAGCTAGTTTCTGAATTCCTACCAGGTTATTAAAGGTGAGCAGGCCAGTGTCCTGGGTCAGCAGGTTAGAGCGAAACTGTCCTCCACTCAGAGACAGGAGGACACCTGACAGGGGGTGACCCTCCTCTGATTTGATCTACAGCACACAGGGAAAGAGAGGGAGTACAGGTTATAAAATATCAGTAATTCATAGATTAATTGATCATTTCAGCACTTTATATTATACTACATGAGTGTGTCCAAATTTGAATAATAGAAATTTGACTCATTTCAAATACTCTAAGTGTCACAGCTGTGGAAAACATGGGAGGTCAAAGATTAAACTGCTTTAGTCTTCTCAAAAGAAATGATGAGGACTTAATATCCATTGCAATGAGGGCAAACTAGCAGAGAAAGCTTGAAATCCCTGAGTCATGTATCAAATTATGAAACTGTGGGTATAATCAGGCTGACAGGTGAGTTTAGTGTCTCTAATGTTCTATTTCAGAGAGGATTTATAAAAGGATGATAAAAAAAGGACATACAACTCCGTATTGATGCTGTACAAAAGATTTTAAAAGCAATTAATCACGGAGTCTGAAAGGGAAACTAACACTGATCATTTGTGCCAGGATCTCGTAGTTGCTGTGGATAATTGCAGACCTTTTTAACAAAGGCAGAACAAAGGCAACGCACACAGCAAAGCAGAAAACTGATATCATCAGCTATCATCGGTGATCGCTTCTTTTAATGATATTTTCTGAAAACATACAGTACAACTAACAACATTTCATCATGTCATTTCATATTCCCTTTAAACCACATAATCAGTGAAAGTAGTCAATGTGAACAAAGAATGAAAGTGGATGAAAGTGTCGGCTAAATAGCACCACACAATAATACTTGCAGAGGTAAAAGTGGCTGGTGATTACTGGGATCTAACCGTGATGTATGCAAATGAGTCTGGTCACATGTACCTTGAAGGTGACACCAGCCAGAGCGAACGCCTTGAAGTCTCCCTGGGTTCCCTCCACAGGGCTCAGGACGAAACCTTCTTTACTGGCGCTGATGTTGTACTGCCGGTCGCTGTGGAGTGGACCCACACTGATGGAAAGACAGCAGCAAAAAGGGGGTTAAGACTGCCAGGATGTCTCCAGGATGCATATTTTATACTATGTGATTACAATAGCAGCCCATACACAGAACAAAATGCACACATACGATAATATCTGATGATGAAAACATAGATAATAGTACAGAGTTCCATCCAGCTGAAATCAAAAACGTTTAAATAACTAAACCTAACTAAACCACTAAAGTGATACAAAAGAAAATACTACCCAGAAAGCACAATGCTATACATTAGTCTGATAATGTTACCATGAACAATTTTTGTTCAGGGCTAAAGGCAACTGCTGAGGATCTTCCAGAAGACAGTAATGGCAGAACAATATTTATAGTGCAACATAAAACAATGTGTGCACTTCTATTATGATTCTTTTTTATTACTTAATTACTTTTATTTATTACTTTTAATATCAAGTTTCCATAATGCTTTGGGATGTAAACAGGAAGGATGGATTAAGTTAGCTGTGCTGTGGGCTACAACTTTAGCCTATATTTCTTACATTTTGGCACCCTTAAAAGTATACCAAATTAGCGGTTCCTGTTTGCAATGTGCTCATGTCTGTACAGACAATAATCACTGGATTGGTCTGATAACGAATAAGTAGCTTCTTCTTTTCCTATGACTTCTAAGTGGTTATATAGATGTTTATTTGTGGTGGACATCGATAGCCCTATCCTTGGGCAGTGGAAGTCATGCTGAATCTAAAAATGTACACACATCTGTGGGTTCATGTTTGAGTTATAACCGCTCGTGTGGCTAAAAACTACTACAAGCTCATCTGCATGTAAAACAACATCTGTACGGCCACGGGAAAAGAACAGCCGAGCAGGCTTGAACAAACAGGGCAAGTCAAACATTTCAATATGGTTTTTCTGCCACTGACGGCACAGATGTGGCGTTTCATGAGCCTGAAGTCCTTTTAAACACTGCTAGTGGGTCTCTCAGGCACAGATTATGATTTAATTGTCCGTTTGGCTGACCAGCACCGAGGGATTTTTAAAACTCTTTTTTAACTAGGACCCATACATGGCAACCACTTTTTCCACTTTTTTTTGTTTTTAAGTGCTTTATTCCCCTCTCCATTGAATGAATGCTGGGCTCTCATACCTGTATGCTCCCATCTCATTAGTGGCCACAGTAATGAGCGGTGTTGCAGCTCCTCTTTCAGTGATGGAGATCTCCACACCCTGTAGCTCTGGTGATACCTTGCCCTCCAGGAAGAGACCTGCACGTCCCGCAATGTCCACCAGCCGACCTGGACACGACTCTGTCGAAAAAGTGTAATTACTTCAGCTTGTTAATGCTGCATGTTACAGAATGTAGAGGATGTGAATTTTCTCCTCTTTCTCCTAGCAACCAATAAGTTACTGTTGGAAGTTGGGGCTATAACTTTATAAATATTGACCATTTACATATAAAGAATGAAAGAGTTCAGAAGCAGCTATAATAAGGACACAAACATACACAGTGGGATTGTTAGGTAAAAGTTTCTAAAGGAACTTACCTCCGGTGATAGTGGCCTCGACCTCTGGAGGGTAGAACAGCAGTTCCTTGGAGGAAGGTGTCACAGTGATCTTCTCTCCAGCCCTGTACAGTCATACAGTGTACATTAACTCACTGCAGCAACACATGTGCAAGATTAAGCAAGACTCCTAGACTGTGTGGTTATTATTAGTGGATGTCAACCAGACACTAAAAATAAAGTTGTTCTAGAGGTAAAAGTCCTGTTTATTTTCTCTATAGACAATTCTGGTGACTCACAGTTGGAGACTCTCCTGGTTAAATCCATCAGTACAAAAGAAAATAATATAGTTTTTCAATAAAAAGTCAAGAGCTACAAGCCTGTAGACAGAACATTTTAACATATGTTTACCACAACTGTCCAAGGTGGATTTACTAATTAAGAAAACATCCACTTAAAAAGTATATATACAAAGTAAATATTCTGTTACATGTGCAGCTAAAGACAAGTTGAAGAAGTTGAAGATTGTGTTTTTAGAAAACTGATAAATCCAACTACTGACTACACCTGCAGTGTTCTGTTCCCAACGGCAAGGACAAACTATTTTGAATTTGCCACAGATTCGCCCCTAAAGGGCACTGTTGTATTTAGAGCCATTCACTGCGTCAAACTGATGGAACCCAGAAACAAAGTTAAAACAATGGCCATAACATAAACCTACTACATTGTCTGGGAGGTTCCTGTGCTTCAAAGCATTGTGGATATTATTAAAAGAAACCTTTCTTCAAATTGAAACAGGAATTTAGTGGGGAAAACTGCTTCCAAAACCAACAGCTCATCTGACTTTGCAACACTGCCAGACACTGAGCACGAGTATGTGCAAGAAGGACATTGTCTTCACAAGATTGCAATCCTTAATTTCTTATACTGTAAAGAGCAAAGAGTGATGAATTAACAAATGCAGTGCCTTTGCAGTGAAACTGACCTGGCCCAGTAGGAGAACTCATAGTGGAAGGGGCCTGTCAGTTCATCAGCCTTCTCTTGGATAGGAGGGCTATCATCTCGGGCACCTCCGTCCTCTTCTGCAGCACGCCGCTCTCGTTCCTGACGGCGCAGTTGAATCTCTTGCAGCTGCTGCTCCTGCCTCTGCTCCTCCAGGCTCCGCAGGGGACCTAGAACCAGCGCCGGCTCGCTCTCAATAGATGATCTGACCGAGGAAAAATAAAATAAAATAAAAATACCCCAAAAACAAAGAATGTAATTAAGCTAGACATTTGCAGAAAGCTGCCCTGCAGCTAATATTAGCAAAGAGAATGAGCATAGCCACGCTGAGTCTTACTTAATAGTAACTGTGACGTCTAGGATCTTGTCGGTGGTGATGAGCCCGGTCATGTGATGCCGGACTGCTGTGAGGGTCAGGATACTGGGGGCTGAGCTGTTTGACACAGGTTAACAACAGTCACTCTGTTGAACTAGAGGAAGAACACTCTTATAACGCAGAAATGAATGGACACAGCACCTCATTACTTACGTGTCGTAGGTGTAGAAGTCCTGTTCAAACTGGTGGCAGGAGCGAGGGGTGACTTTGTAAACACCTGAGCAAAAGCCATTGTAAGTTGATTAATTACTTTGCTCCAGTTTTATATTTAGGCAAGTCTGACACAGACCTTTTGGCTCAAAATACTGCACTATAACTATGCACAAGGGAACAGTTGGTACACTGATATTTTTCTTTTCTAGTTATGCTAATTCATACTATGTTTAGCTAATGAGAGGTCAGGAGAATGAACTTCACCAGGCTTGGAGAGGCAGAAGCGGTTAACTCCCTTGGAGAGGTTGTACACGCCGACGTTCTCAGGTTTGCTGCCATCTTGGAAGAACTCCTGCACAGAAAAACGTGTTAGTTGGAATTAGAATAATAATTGTGGACGTGCCACCATCTGTTACAACATACACCAGACGCAGCTGCTGTAGACAGTTACTGAATACTCACCAAAGTAATGGCATGCGAGAGGGAGCAGCGCAGGATGTAGCCAATCTGTCTGAACTCCACCCCCGAAACATCAGAGTCCAGAACCTCCACTTCCACGGACTTATGTTTCCAGCACCACTCCTCGTGAGAAATACTCACTGGCATGTGTAAAAATGGGAAAGAACTAATGAACACATAGACTAAAAGTAACAGAAAAACAGATGTAAATATTCATTTAAAAAGGATTAAATCTGTCACACCAGCCAAGGAGGAAAGTCAGGACTTTCCCACAAAAAAATCTTATAATCATCTCATCTCTAAACAAACGATTCAGAAAGTAAACTTCTCCCACCGCTCAGGCCTGGCACCACTATAAGCTGAGTAAACATGCCTCAAAAGATGCTGTGTGTGCAGATAGCTTGCAGGCGCACAAAACAGATGTGTGTGCATTGAACAGTGAGTGAGATAGATGCAGCACCAGAAGGTACAGAAACACAGGCTGAATAATGTGTGCTTCCTGAAATCTGCTACTGAACACCAATTATGATCGAAAGCTGGTAATTACTAATTGATTTCCCCACAATCGTTAAGAGAAGAATTAGTGTGATTTCTAAATGGAAATGCACATAAGATGGAGGGAATCAATTTATATACGATGGTTGAGGTCTTCCAGTCAAAACTTGCATGCTGACTTTGCTTTTGTGCGGAATTTGCTAATCAATCATCATGAATGAAAGATGAATATCACAATCATTATTTCTACTATTATTAAGAATGTAAAGTGCTGCTGGTGGTGAGTCCTGACCTTTGTATTTCCCAGGTAAAACATTGTCAAAGGAGAAGCTGAGGATGTCACTGCTGCCAGACAGAGCCACCGCCCTCCTCTCTCCCTGCCGACTCACTGGTTGCAGGGTTACTGAGAGGTCATCGCAGGACGCTAGAGGTCAACCAGAGGACACAAAGTGAAAATATGAACAAAGATGTAATGTTTTTATGGGGTTTTAGCCGCATTTCAGACAAACACACTCTGCATCGGTAACAAAATTAAGTGAAAATTACCTAAACAGTAGACTTTTCCAGAGACAGAAGCCATGAATTGGGTGAAAAGTAGGTCTGTGAGGGGCCGGTCTACAAGGGAGACCTCCAGGGCCTGAGGCTGCAGAGCCAGGCCTGCTTTCACCTCCGCCTCAGGGAGCGACACCTGGACACGTGGAAATACAACCAAAGTCATCTTTTAGAAAACCACGTTTTTAAATCATACTACTATATAAGCAGTAAAATAATTTAAGTCTTTGGCAATTCATCTCACTAGTATAATAGTATTGACTTATTCTAGACTGTTTCTGAATTCTCATGAAGGTAAGATTTGATTTTTGCCTCAGTATCATCTTATACAATATGGTTTAAATAGACAAATATTTGAAATCTGAAAATAAGTTCAAGGTAAGCTTCTTTTCCATTTAATTAATGACTGAGGCTAATAATCTTCTGGTTCTGAGACATTCCAGTCAAATGGGTGAATCTGAATGTTAGACTTACATGGACACTGTAATCTCCAGGTTTGGTCTGAAAGCAGAAGGCTCCCTGAGGATCAGAGTCTATGGTCTTGCTGGGGGTCTTTTCTTGGTCCTGGTGTGTCAGAGTGACCTTGTAGCGGCCCTGCTGCTTCATGCCCTCAGGCAGGCGGCTGATGGAGATCTGGCCACACACACTGAACCTGTGCGGGATAGACATCAGAATTTAGATCACACTAGTTAGCAATGTGGGAAAATGATGTGTGAAATTGATATCTTCATGAACGGTATGCAGCTCCAGCACTATGTGGACAGGCCAGACGCACCCTGCTGTGATGATGTCAGGGAGTTGGGGGGTGTTGGGGGCGATCTTCACTGTGATTGGCTCAAAGAACATGAGCTCCTTGTTGACACGGATGGTGTAGGTACCAGCCGTCATGTTCTCCAGTCGGAAAGAACCATCCTCCTTGCTGACGACTGTGAGGACAGAACAGCAAAGTAAGCTACAGTGTGCCAATCTGTAGACAGTGAGAACCACTGATCACAGAAAAATCCACAGTTATTTGGATGTTTGTTTGAAAGGTCTTCTAGTATGGTTACCTCTGATCTGGTTGTTGAGGGACACTGTGGCATCAGGGACGCCCTCCCCAACAGCACTGTTGAGAACTCGGCCCGTCACAGAGAAGCCCATGACACGGAAGATGGGCTACAGGCAAACAACAGAAACAGCATCGCATGTCAAAATGTGCTACTATGCATAACATGTATTCTGTTTGCAAGATAATGACACATATTACTATAGCAATTATACTGAAAATGTGAGATCTAATTTGAATCTTTACCTGTAGCTTCAAACTGTTGTGTTCCACCTTGAAATTCATCCTGGAGGGAGCGACGTCAAACGTGATCCGTTCTCCCCTGTAGAAAGGCACCTGAAGTGAAGGATTTCACAAACGCAGATTTAGAAA
This sequence comes from Morone saxatilis, assembly GCF_004916995.1. NCBI lineage: Eukaryota > Metazoa > Chordata > Actinopteri > Moronidae > Morone > Morone saxatilis. Next base: position 7,282,768 of record NW_023339729.1, read on the forward strand.
CAGAAATAACAATATTTACATGTGAGAGTGACAGAGTTTAGAGATTTTAAAATCACTACCGAGTCAAACCCCAATATTGGTACCATTTAAGTCTACTTTAGTAATACAATAAGAAACATTCTGTGGTTACAGCGTTATGTACAGTCGTTATTTACAGTCCTTCAGCACGCTTATGTGGTTGCTTATCTGTCCACAGATTATAGATTGAGAAACAGCCTCTGAACTAACTGCCGCATTTATAGCAATGTTCATTGATGTGCACTGTCCCTGTTAAATATACCAGTAATTAAATAAATATTCAAGTGAACTGTTATACATGAATCTGTGGATGTACTTAAACAAACAAACAAACAAACAAACTGCTTACTGCAAATGGGATTCACAGGAAACGAGGCTCGCATGTAATCCAGCCTAATCTTATCTCACTGATATCAGACTCACAGTTTACTGTTCTGTCTTTTTAAACCGTATAAGAGCTGTATTAAGTTAACGCTGCTACTTCACAATAAAAGCGTTCAACTGAAAAACGTCTGTGTGGCTTTTATTGTGAAGAAGTCACAGAAAAAGCACTGTACTTGACTGCAAACAGATACACAAGTTACTCTTCTGTTGCTATTCTGACAAAGCAGCTGCTCAAGGAGTTTTTGCTGTAGTGCTACACAGTACTTGCGTTCACCATGGTAACCACAAGTGTCACCAAATCAACCCGGACTGAAGTCTTAAGGACTACAACTTTAAGTGAGATTCGAAATGGAGACAGCCTTCTTTTGGTTTTCACAGGAAGCTTACCACAGTGTACTCGCCGCTGGCCAGTGCGGGGAAGACGAAGGTCCCATCTTCCCTGGATAGAGCGCTGCACAAGTAGACCAGGGAGCTGTCCCCAGAATCAGCCCCCTCCACTGGGGACGTGTTACAGCCACCAACGTCCTAAAAAACACAAAAATGAATATGGAGTGATGTAATGGTTGTGGTTAAAATCTATACAGAATCCCATGATATTCCAGAAATACTGCAGGAATGCCGCAAGAATTAAAGCTACAGAATAATATACTGACTTTTATCAAATAATGCAGGATAGATCTGACAAGCCCTATAAAATCATGATCTAGTTTGACTGCTCACTGTTTCTAAAAACCTAAAATAATCTTGGTTTACCTCTGTCTTGACTGTGGCTGAGTACAGTAGGAAGGTGACCTCTTTCATGGGCTCTCCATCACTTCGGACCTCCCCCGAGACATCGTAGCCTCCAACTACCAGATGGTCGGCGGCTGGGGCATTGGCATTGGAGACGTGTACTGAGGTGGTACTCTACAGGAAAACGGCAAAGGTCACCACGTAAGTTACAGTGAGGGTGGGAATAATGGCCCTGTCAGGAGCTGTGATTACTGCTCGAGATCGTTAGTTATAAACCTGCTAACCTTACAGGAGACCTTATCAAGCTAAGCAAGTAGGTGACACAGAATTAAAGACCTCTGAGATAATGCATTCTTCTTAATGACACTACTCGAATGGAGAGCTGCCATACTGTGGTACCCGGCAGTGTGTTAATAGAAAAATAAAATGATGTCAAACACAGGTCTAATCTGTCTGCTGTTTGAAATCATTAGTTACAAACCTGCTGATCTGTCCCAACTCTGCTCCAAAAGCCTTAATCCATCTTTTTAAATAATCATTATGAGGTGCTCTATTTATATTCTGAGCTAAATGGGTTTCTGCTAATGTACGTTTTTCATTTTTTAACAGTGTGTGTGTAAACGTATGGTTTGTCTCTCTTGCAAATGAAACTGTGTTCTAAATGAGATTTTATGAACAAATAACTAACCTAACTATCTGTTAGAGAATGTAAGTAGAGTAAGAGAATCACAGATGGTAAAGAAAGATCTGACCATGACAAAGACTTACACAGTCATTTGTTATTGATCAAGGAGCAGTCAGCAGAGTATAAATGTTGCCACCAGAGGAAAAAGGGTCTTAGGATGCAGTTCTCATAAATACTACAGAAATCTGTCATTGCAGTGAGGCCAATGGAGAAAAATCTTAATGATCTTAAAAACAGACAATTGTGTAGGATTTAGTGGCATCTAACAGTGTAGCTGCAGATTGCAACTCCCTCGCTTCACTCTCCCCTTGTGCATGAATGAGTAACCATAGTGGTCGTGAAACGCAAGAACAACGCCAACGGCCCTATCTGCTGCCAGTGTTTGGTTTGTCCAGTCTGGGCTACAGTACAAACGTGACAGCTCAACATGGCGGACTCCATGGAAGGCGACCCGCAGCGTGTGTAGATATAAAAGGCTAATTTTAAGGTAACAAAAACACAACGATTCTTATTTTCTGGTGATTATACACTAATGAAAACATACCTATGAATATTATATTCCATTTATAACCAACAGATCCTCCTAAATGTTACCACACTGGATCCTTTTAAAAGCGCATAAAAAAGGCAATGGGGAGGTCACAGCACGCTACATTCATAGTTTCTACTTAGTCTGTGGCTGGTGATGAAGCTTCATGAAGACTAGGTGAAGGGTACAACCGCTCCAGAGCTCGCAGGAGGGATGGAAAGCTGTGATGTCATAATCTTCCAGGGAGTACTTTTAAGAAGGTATACCTGTGCTAGGAATGATCAAAAAAAGGAAAAACAATTCTACGAACATGTGTTTACGTGGCCAGAAAGCCACT
>NW_023339729.1:7285552-7312645 GCF_004916995.1 Morone saxatilis
GCTAATTTTAAGGTAACAAAAACACAACGATTCTTATTTTCTGGTGATTATACACTAATGAAAACATACCTATGAATATTATATTCCATTTATACCAAAAGATCCTCCTGAATGTTACACACTGGATCTTTAAAAGCGGCATAAAAAAGGCATGGGCGAGGTCACACACGCTACATTCATGTTTCTACTTAGTCTGTGCTGTTGATGAAGCTTCATGAAAACTGAGGTGAAGGTACCAACCTGCTCCAGAGTCCAGGAGGGATGGGAAGCTGTGATGTCATAATTTCCAGGGAGTACTTTTAAGAAGGTATACCTGTGTTAGGAAGATCAAAAAAGGAAAACAATTTACGACATGTGTTTACTGCAGAAACACTGGTGTAAAACTCTGTGAAACCGAAAGGTGGGAGTCACTTACTTTCCTCCAGGCTGTGTGATGACACTCTGGAGTTTCTCTTCTGTTCCCACTCGGCTGAGTCTGACTTCTACTCCAGCCGGACCCAAAAGATGGCCTTTACTCAGGACCTGAACAATGTTATTTAATTATGACATGAATTAATTCTTATAATGATCCAAGAACGAGCCTAAAGAGGGTTGGATAATGCAATAAAAAGAATTCTGGTCTTTGGTGCATAGGTAAGAACTGCAACGTTATCCCCACACACACACACACACACACACACACTGAACCTCACTCTGTACACCTGAGCACTTTTTCACCATGCATAAAGCTCCAAGACTGTTTAATGTCAGTCAAAATTTTAGACCCCTTTACGCACAGATAAGCTTTTAGGGTCTTCAAAAAACATTTCCATTAATGAGGTCGTTAATCCATAACAATCCTCACCGTTCCTGAGACTGAAAATCCAGTGAAAACAAAGTTGATGTCTTCTTCTTTTGTACAGATGTCACTCACTCCATCCACATGGAGGTCAACACTGGTTGGCTCTGATCAGAGTTTTAAAAAAAGAGTTGAAAAGACATAGAAGCATGTACGTAGATAATGCAAACAACCTCTGAGACTGCATTTCCTGGACAACAGCTGGCATAAATAACAATAATATGTGAGCATGTAGCAGACTACACAATCTTACCAAAGCTCCATCCAAGAGGAGGTTCAATCTTCAACACAAAGTCTCCCTGTGTAAAAGAGACAGGTCTGTAGGTTACAAGCAATCACATCGGTGAATACAAGAGTTAAAAGTGCTCTAAGGAGTGAATCTCATACCTTGTCATAGAGAGGGATCATGAAGTAGCCATTGATAGGAGCACAGTCTGTTTGATATTTCAAGGAACCTTGTTTGGTGTAGAGTTTAATCTGTGCATGACAGAAGACAGAATAATAATTAAAATATGTATTAAAAGGACTAAACCTGAAATGTTATGACAGAGGTACAGTCTCTTGTTGCGTTAAATACTATATTTAATAGTAAATTAGTTCAGTCATTTCTATCAGTTGTCATCAACTAACAGACCAGTCGATCTGGGATTTAGTTCATTTCACCAATTAGCCTAATGGCTAATCCCATGGAGCCTGTGAATGAACAGGGATTAGGACGGATGTCTTCCACGTCCACAGACAGGTTTTAGAAGTCATGTGTAACACAAATATATTAACGCTGGTGTTGACGATATAACGTTAACATACGTGGTTTTTATTCAACCCTGGCTGCGTACACAAAACACCCAAACTAGCAAACTAGCAGATGGCTAACTGGACGTCAAACTACATTTAACGTTATAGCTCTACATTATATTTACAATCAACAGGAAACCAGTTTAGAGTTACAGTAGACTGCTGCTGTCTTCATTTCATTCAAACTGTCATTCAACCGAACCTCCGCCTTTAACCTTTAACCTAACGTTAGCTCACTACGATAAACCAGCTAGCTGTTAGCCACCGAGCTAACCGGTAGGTTTGCACTCTCACCTCGATCAGAGAGTAATTGATTTCAACGTCGGATTTCACGAATCCCCCGCATGCGACCACTATGTCATCAGACGATACGCTCAAGAACTGGGAATAGGTGATACACAATAACACCCAAATGGCTCCCATGTCGGCCCGGATCGTAATTCTCAACATTTTGGCTGAGTGGTCTCTCGCTGAGCCGAGCAACAGCACGCTGCCTCCGGTTCCGTACCAGCTGAGCTGCTGTCAACGAGCGGACAAAGCGTCGGGAGCAGCGACCTCTGCTGGGTGGGAGGAGGTATGATTTAAAGCTAATGACGGTTTTGTGAGGGTAGAGGATAAAAGGAGAGAAAGGACTGAGCACAACGAAGATTTGACACATTTCAATATTTATTTTCCACGTAAACAGTTTAATGGTAAAGGCAAAAAACAAAAACATTTTAACATACCCACCATCGAAAAGGTATATTAGTTATATAAATATACAAACACCAACTTACATCTGGGGGATTTCAATGGAGAGTACCAGACAGGGTTGCCCACTTCCCCCAAAATTCAGAAGATTTTTTTTAAAGTAGAACATTGGTTATCTTATTGGAGTTGAAATTTTAATCCAGCAAATATTTTGAGATACTTTACAGAATAAAGTAAGGTATCCGTGTAGTTGAATTATTCTTTTTTTCATCAAATGCATTTAAGAAACTTAACTTGAAACACTGCAAATCCACAGACTCTCCTACACTACTACTCTAAAAAAAAAAGAAATGATTAAATATTATGCGTGTATGTGCATGTCTTCCCGTCTTGTTTTGCTTTGCTGTTAGGATTGTGGGTCTTTGTTCTGTTAATGTGGGAAGTGTACATGATGTAGATTATACAGGTTATATATACATATATGTTTATGTCTTTTAAAAAAGTCACAGTAATGTTATCAAGAACCTAGTTTAGTATTTTGAAATGTACTAGTTATTTGCAGTGTTATGCAACCTTATAGTGATTAATAATGTTAAATGGTAGATGTAAAACACACAAGAGGCACAATCAACAAACTGTTCTGTCTGTTAGAAAAGTAAGAAAACGCTAGTGTTAATAAATTTAAAGTGCATAAAATTGAGAAAGGTTTTTCCATCTCCAGTGTTATAGTAAGTCCTTCTCAGAAGGAAAACATGACAGTACATACAGTAGGAAACACCACAAAAATATCTGGCCAGCAATGACTGTTTTGGTTTAAGAATACTTTTGTGGCCTCTTAATAGTTTTATAATAATCAGACTGTCAACAAAAGAACACTGAGAAGACAAGACAAATTAATAAACGCATGCCCATAGAAACTCCCAAGTTGTGTAGTGTTTTCACAATAAAAAAAAAAAACATTTAAGATATTTGTTCAAACTGTTTTCTACTGGCGTCCATCTGTCCAGACTTGTATCTGCAGTATCAGTCCCTTGCCTCACACATGTGTGGAGGAGTCAGGAGGCGGGTGTGCCAGGAACACACCTTCATCGAAATTGTTGGAGAAGCTGGTGTGGTAGCTGGGGCTGCTTCTGCTGCCTCTGCTGCTCCGGGGCTGGAATTTGGACACTGGAGATTTGACAGCCGAGAGCTTCTGGGCCTGGCACAGCTTTTGGATCAGGAAACGCTTGTCGCGGCCCTCCTGAGGAATAAAATGACACATAGATGGTGGATCCCAATTTTGGTAATAACTCAAATGATGATCAAGCATGGTCAGTGGTATGATTAAGAAAATAAATATGGTAGAAAGAAGGCAGAAAGACATCATATTTTTAGTCAACCTACCATGGCTAGCTGCTCCCTTAGTTGGTTAATAACTCTCTTGTGAGCTCCGGCTAGTGCGATCACATAAAACATGGCCAAACTGCAGAGGAGAAGAAAGAGAGAAAAGACCACTTGTTACCGACAGTTAAAACCTCAGCTATGTCGTGATCATCGATGCTGGAACACCTGACGGGAACACGTACCACGTAACAACAAAGAAGGAGACAGCGAAGGCCTCTGAGGAGAGAGCGTAGAGGAGACTTTGGACACCGTGCGGTAGCTGGGATACTGTAGTTGGCAGAACCTCCCAGGAGGTGGTGTAATTAACAAATGGTCCACAGGCCTTGGAACAGTTTATTCTGTGCGACAAGGGATGCGTGCATGAGTATATATATATGCCAAGAGAAACATCAACAGTCAATGCGAAGGAAATAAACGACAAATATCTTGTCTCTAATTATATTTAACAACAATATTCATGAGACAAATATTGACCTCTGGTGTCTATACAACAAGCTGCAGAGAAGCAGATGTTATATTAGCTAATAGACTGAATCAACAGTGCATCAATACTCACTGTGCTACACTAACTGTGACAGGCAGACAGGCCAGAGCCAGGCCTATCAGCAGCACACCAAGGAAGAAGAAGTTGGAGCTGGAGGCTCGGAACGGACGTGTGGCTGGACGGCAGTTGTTTATCAATGAGACCTATGAACAAACAGAAAGCAGTCGAAAACCCTACTTCTGACTTTGATCCCTGTAAAAAAAAAAATGTGTAAGTGAATATGTTAGAAGAAAAAAAATCACCTTTTTGATATAGAACATGAAGAAGTATTTGATAGTGCAGATGGCAGGCAGCATCGGGCAGTAGAATGTGCCGATCCAGCAGATGGTCTGACCGTAGACGATCTCTAGCACATTCTGAGGAATAGCAAACTCCTGCTGACCCCACCACTTGGCCAGGCCACAGTCACAGTGTTTCACTATCAGCCTGAGGAGTACAGGGGAAACACAGAGACACTGTTACAAATGACTAAAGAACAAATGATGAGTAAGATTTCCACCTAAAAGTATTACCAGAGGAATGGCAAGAATATTGGGATTGGGAATAAAAATACACAAGAACACTTTTTTAAGGCTATGCCTCCTGAAATGCATCAAGATGATCACATTTTGTTTACAAAACTACACTAATGGATGTTTTAAAGTTTCTAATGAGATGATTTTTGGTAAGATGAAAACTTACTTTCTGGGAAACTCTACAAAGATGGTGACCGCGACAATGATGATGAAGTCAAAGATGGTGAGTTTGTACATCTCCTGGCCCACACGGGTTTCCCAACACTGTGGACAACAACAAAGACATAGAACATACTTAGAATATAAGACACTACAATACATTTAAAGAGATTTACATAAAACATTCTCAAATGAAATGCCTTAAGATTCAGTCTTAGGACATCATTAAGCGTTGAGCTACAGGTGTGCATGTTGACAGAGGATATCGTAGGAAATTAATGTATATCACAGTGGATTGCAGGAAAATGACTTACAGAGTAAAGCAAATGGTTATAGCCACAGATGCAGGTCTCCCCTTTATTACATGTGGTGATCTGAGACCAGAGAGAGAAGAGCAAAACCCCAATACTGGTCAACCGCATGAAGACACACCTGCAAAGACAGGAAGGAGGAAGGAAAAAGAGAGAAAAAGAAGGAAAGAAAGTAATAGAGTACATGTTTTAAAAGACAGTAATTCAGCCAATGTCACTGGTATTACAGCTATTTGTGTTACACATTTGTGTCATATTAACTTTTGTTGTGTAAATCTTTTTGAAATGAATTAGATAAATCTTTAAATAGCAAATATGCATGTTCCTATAATAGTGTTCGTCATCTAATGCATTTACTTTTCAAGGTAACATCACCATTAAGAGAGAGGAAAAGTAAGTGGTCAGTGAGTGGACTGTACCTCATGAGAGTGAAGCGTATCTCGAATGCAGGCGAGTAATCTTCATAATTGATGATGATAGAGAAGAGGAGGGGGGTGATGAAGTTGGCCAAGGTGATAACAATTGAGGGCAGATACTCATAGATGAGATCCACAATGAAGTTCTCCTGCAACCAAGGAAACAGTGTCACAAAGCTTTCCCTTTTTTTTTTTAAACCTCTGATGCCTACTGACATCTGTTTAAAGCTTTTGTCTAAATTTGACGAATTGGACAGGTTTCAAGTTGGAATGAGTTTCTAGCCATGGAGGTCGGCATCATTTCAATACCTTTACATTATTCATCTGGGCTCCCTGTGAGAAGATGGTGGCTACATAAATGCTGTAGAAGCAACCAGCCAGAACACCGATGACAAACAGGTTGAGGATGAGGCGGAGGAGGTAAATCCGACACTTCTCTTTGCGGGTGCGATCTGCTATTTTCTGTTTGATCCTCTCCTCCTCCAGATCCGTCTGGGGATATGAGAACATGTCATTTTAGTTTCATGCAGGTAAACTTTCAACTACGTCAGTCCACATGACCGAGTAGAGCCCCACGGTTGTATGCCTCCGCCAACCAGTCAAGTTTCAGTCTGCCCCTAACTTATTGCTGCTGCTAAATTCTTCAATCAACTAACCCTGAGCTCATAGAGTAAACTGCTTCTCTTCAGCTTCGAGGTGTTCTCGTTGGTGATGCAGAAGTGCCAACCGGCGAAGATCTTGTTGCAGAAGCTCTGAAAGCGGTCCTCATCCTGTACCAGGTTATGTTTGAATCCTGTGGCAGACCTTGAAGAGAAGTTCATCAGAAACTGATCTGTCAAATAAATGTTATTCTTCACGAGTTTGCAATTTTCGGTACCTTTTAACAATCCAGATGAGACTGAGGAGCAGGTAGGCTATAGTGGCCAACAAGTAGGCCAGCGGCAAATTGTAAGTGGTCTTTGGAAAGTAGATTTTGTCCACCTTGTAGTAGCCATAGAAAAGATAGGTCTGTTCCAGAAAGCCCTGCAGATCACAAAAGGGGAGTTAGGAAACCAAACGCCTTATTTTTTCCTCTCCAGAGACCATTAAACAATATCTAACAAGGACTTACTCCACCAGACAGCAGGTCATTAATGTGCTCATGAAAGATGACCAGACCTCGACGGGCACTGCTTGGATACACACTGCACACACTCCCTGTAGTGAAACACAGGACAGCATTTGCTTAAAACCGTTTTATGCTTAATTTACGCTCTAGCTTGACACAAACAAAGCGTCCTCTCACCATCATTCTGGTTGTATGTGATATTCCCTGAAGCATGGGGGGCGACGATGATGGGTAACATGACGAAACTGAACATGAGCAAAAAGATGATAAAGTTGAGCATGACCAGGAAGCGCAGAAAGGAGAAGTAAGACAGGATCCCTGTGCCGAACATCCCTGTTGAACGTAAATGAGAAGAGAGAAAGAAATTCACTGTCTTTAACCCTTTCTGTTACAGCAAAGGTACATTTACTCATGTCAGCCACCCTGAATAGAAATCAATGAATGCCTCTGAGGCTCACCCTCTATCAGGTGGATGTCTCCCCTCCACAGCTTCAGGGAGCTCAGCCATTCCTGGGCATCATCCTTCAGCCTCCTCAGATACCTGCGGGTGCTTTGCCTCAACTGGCTCCAACTGCTGAGGTCTCCAGCCTCCTCTATGCGCTGGGTCCTAACAAGTAACAGTCAGATACATTGTACCTTTTAAACATAGCCTACAACGGGAAATAAGACAGTAAACATACTATTATAATGTTGTTCCTACTTGTCTCTGCGTTTCTCGGCCATGCTCTTGGCTAATTCCCTGATGGATCTCTGCTCCGTCTGACTCTTCGGTTTCTCCTCCTGTCTACTGAAGGTGTTCACGTGCCATTTCCCACTCCCGGAGGAGCCAAGTCGCCCTCTGGAGCTGCTTCTTCGTTTTGCGGTAGAAGTCGATGACTTCCTGCGGTACAGCAGGGACTGGTAGCTGGGGAGCTGGTCCAACAGTGGGTTACTGGTGACTCTTCCACTGCGATCTGTGTAGAAGACTTGAAGGGGGTTAATAAATATGATTAGATCTTACAGAGTTAGGATGTTTGATTATGTAGTACCGAAGGCTACCACAGTTTAACAGAATTACAACTTTTTATCCCTTATATATATATATATATACATATATTGGTTTTTTTTGGCATTTTCAACAGTATGACAATAAGAGAAAGACAGAAGAAAGGTTGCCAGCAATGTTGCGGTTATGTGTCACATGCTGCAACCATTCAGCTACCAAAGCCCTCCAGTTAAAACATGGTTAAAACTGATGGATAGTGAAATGTAATAACCTTTGACCTGTGGACTGAATTAACTACTAAATGTAGTTATGGATATTGTTCTGTGACAGAGAATTGAACAAGAAAAAAACACCACTGCAAAACACATCTGATGGCATTTTAAATCCGATATTTACAGTATGCTTAATACACTGAGGTCAAAATAAAGATATTCACAATTCATGTATCAATAGGTCATCATGTCTTATAAGGATACTTTATTGATAAATATGTGTACATGTGACTATTATTATTATTATTATTATTGTGTGCCAATATGATATACATGTGCCTGTTGCAGAGTTATAACATCAGTAATGCAAGGTGCTGCTTCCTCTAAATAACCTGTGTGTTTCTAATGCGAGCAACAGACTGACTGACAGTTATTGTCTCTCTTGTTCTACTTATCCAGCATCAGACAATGGCTAACGAAGGAGCAAACCCAGCAAAGAGAAACGCACACAGCAAAGTTTCGACACAGTACAGAGACAAAACTATACAACCCCTAAACGTGGTAACTTGTACTCTTCCAAATATCCTCTCCTTAGAAATCATTAACCAGCAGTTAAAGTTGTTAGCGGCTATTTGATACAAAGTTTGAGGCTAGCATTACTAGCTGCTGAGCTAGTGCTGAAGTTTTAATGGACCTGGTTTATGAGCAAGGGTAGCTGCAGACACAAGTACTGCGCTAAGTTTACCTGGGTCGACCTCCATCGTTCCCCTTTCCGATACAATAAAAACCTCGACGCACTGAGTAGTATTTCTATCAGCCAACAATTAACCTGGCAGACTTCGTCAACAGGGAGTTGACACTCCGCCGTCAGGAAGACAACTCAGTTTTTTCCAGAGACAACTTCCTGAATGTGGATAGGGACCGCAGCAGCCCTCAGCTCGCTCTTCATGTGCCTGTCTCTCAGTTGACTGTATTTCGATTTTTATTAGTTCATTTCATTTGATTGTTCCTTGCACCTATTTCTTGATCTTATTCAACCGGGTTTGAAAATCATTTTACTGGTTTTTCCTATTTGTTTCTCTCTTATTACGTCTTTAAAAGAATTACAATATTTACTAATCCATTTCATTTTGTTGTTTCTTTTCATATGTCTTCATATTTTACTGGTTTTAAACATATACTGTCAATAGTTTTAAAATATATATTTGAATGATGTTGATATGTATTAATATATATATATATACATGTATTTTTTAAATTCATTTATGTGATTTTATCGTTTTCCTATTTTTTATTCTTATTGTACTGGTTTTAAAATATATATTTGAACTATTTTCATGTTATTTGTCATTTTACTGTAGCCTACCTTTTTCTATCTCATTCTGTCATATTTTACTGGTTTTAAAATATATATTTAAATTAAGTTGATTTTTATCAACTTAATATGTGTTAGATCGTAATAATTAATAGACACATTAAAAAGATGAATGCAGACACTGAGTTTTGGTTGCTAAATGGGTCAGACAGACTCCATGCACTCCATGTTTGTAGCAATGATTATAAATTTCAAGTCTCTGAGATAATCTTTATCAAAGTTATTATCCCTCCAGGCCAAAGAAGACATTGTGCAAGTATTTACAGGCTTATCCTCATGACAAGTAACCTAAACTTCCTTAAGTTAGAGGCAGTTTTAAGGTAAAAACAAAAAAAAGAGGGGAGAAGAAATAATAATGTGTACAACGCAATAAATATTAAATATCCTATAAGTTGTTTTTTTTATGTGTGTGTGTGTGTTTGTGTGTTTGTGTGTAGTCTCTGACCTTTACCAGTTGTGCAAAGCAAATAAAACCCATGCTGAAAGTGTGATATAAAGGGCTGTATGGCTGCCCTGGTCCTTGATATATGTCCTGGCCATGGGAATTTACCTTTACTTGGTGAGTTATATTATATAGTTCTTTATATCTAGTTTGCAAGAGCACCTACTTTTTAGCTGTTGGTGGGTTGCAGATTATTTATCTACCTTATCTATTTATTCACTAATGTATTCATTCATTACTTATTATATCTATCTGTAGACAACCTCTATCAGTAAGCTCCACAGGTCAGCAGATACAACATGAACTCTTGGACACCCAATTAATTTTTAGCCTTAGGGATTTAATTATTTTAGTCACCATGCAAAGTGTTCACATGGGATTTACATGGCCTCTTCAGAAGCAGTGGACTTTTACCTTTATGAGGTAGTTCAGCACACACTTCCTGGTAGCCAGACAGTCCGTATTTTTATCTCATTGACGCTGGTTCTGAGGCTGATTCTCAGGCTGATTCTCAGGTTACTCCTCCTCTGCAGCTCTACAGCATTTTGTCAGGACTTACGTCTGTGTATACTCTCACGATCACAACACATTCACCAGGTAAGCAGCATTTGTAAAGATTGCAGAATATAGTTCATGAGCATTTTTCATGATGTGATAGTAAATCTGTTTGTAGTCCCACTAGTTGTTCTTTCTAACTTCCATTGTGGATTTGACTGTAGATTTCTGTGAACTGTTGTTCAGATTTTCCTACTCTGCTATCCTGGTTCTGTGTGACACCCATAGATCTAGGCTACTACATGTGGTTGAAACAAAACCTACAGTATGAATTAATGATGGACAGATGAGGATGGGGCCAAGAGATTAAATTACACATGCATCCCCCCGACAATGTCACTCTGAGCACAGAAAGGCACTTGGCCTCAACATGTGATGCAACTACTGTATTTAAGTTGTCTTAGCTGGCAACTGAAGTCTGAATATAACATAATGAAATATTTCTCGTGATCTCATTTTTACAGATATCTGTGTTTTAGCAAGGTTTTTTTTTTCCCAGTTTACAGCTGGAACTATATACAAACATCTACATACTGAAGAGCGACTGCTGAGCTGAAGGATTGTTGTTTTCAAAGAAGAGCAAAAGGATCAATTTGAAGGATCTCATGACAAGTTACAGCAACGGAGGATTCTTCAACCCTGCCTACCATGACAGCGAGACTCTGGAAATTGATAGAAGGTTTGTGGTAATATAATAACATAAAATGTGGTTCTGTCTTCAAATGTGCATCATCATTTATCCTAAAAGAAAAGAAACGCTTCCCTTATTTTAATTGATCAAGGAATGTGTTTGAATGAGTGCTGTGTGTTATCTAAGGGCATACTGTACTATAAAAGAATGAACAGGATGTCCTTACGGAACAGGCAGCTGTGTGGAAATGGTATTTATCCTGGCTATATCCTGGGCTGTAAGAGTGATTCAATGCATTTTTCTTATTTTGGGTAAGGACTTTGAGGTCTAAAGTTTCTTCAAAAAACGCAGGCAAATATGTTAGTTCATTGGTGTCTGAAGTTTAATCCTATACTTGCTTGTAGGATATCATATCCTCAAAATTACTCACAGGAGAAAAACATCACCTCCATAGCAGTCATATCTATGACACTTGTTTAATTGCAGACAATGACAACGTAACCATGACTTGAAATATCAGTTTCTTTCATGAACTGACAACCACAGTGCTTTAAGGTATTCTAAACACAAACAGTATGACCTCACTGATGAAAAGTTGATCTTTATTTGTTCTGTGTCTATGTCTTCCAGCAAAACCCACCACACTAACCCCTATGCCAGGGAGGACGCACATTACTCGTTGACAGGTCAGACCAGGAGCGATGATGCTTCAGGGAGAGTACCATGGGGGGGCTGGCAGGAGGAGAGCTGGAGGGGGAGAGAGAGCATCCCCATGGGCCTCATCTCAACGCGCCCCGGGAGTCCTTCATGGCAGCATGACCTCAGTGAGTGGGCCTTCGTGACTGAGCTCAGTTTAGAACAAGTCTGTGTACATTTTGATGTCTATGCTGCATTGTATCATATAAAAGCAACATTACTTAGTGTTGTTGGCTCTGCAGTATTTCTAAGTGTCTTTATGTGTTGCTAAGTGACCGTTCTGTTGATACTTTATCTGCTAACCTTTTATTCAGATCACAGTACGTTCCAAATCCCCCCTGCCTCTCAGTTTGATCGACCGCCTTCTGTTCTTCCTTCTACAATGTCAGGTAATGGTGAAACTAATCTTACTAAATACTGTAGATAATAGTTTCTTTCCACAGTCGAAGTCTTTACAGCTAAAGTGCTCACACTGTTGCTATGTTATTGCTAAATACTCACACAAAGTTGTTAGTCCATTACAGGACAAAACATTTAAATTAATGAGTCATTCATCTTGACCTGTTGACTTTTATTATCAATCAACGTAGCAAAATCCAGCTGGGTAATTATTAATGGAGGCTCCACGCAACAACAAAAGAGAGGGAAGACAAGGAAGTTGGCAAAGAAAATAAAACAGGGGGAAGGGGATTGTTTGGAAAATGCTATCTGAAGCTGAAGTAACAATCTAAAGGTTGTGTACATGTGTCTGTAAAAGGGGAAAAGAGTGGACATTTATTGTTCTCAGGCATTTATAACTGCGCTGTGGCTGACGTGATGTAATGTAACTTAATCCTTGTATAATTACTGGCCAGCCTTTAGCTTGTGTTTTCATCATGAAAAACATGTTCTACGTGTTTTGAACATGGATCTTTTGTAGCTATACAAGCCATAATAGTCAGTCCTCATTTGTCCTACCGTTTTATTCCAGACTGAAATATATTAAACTATGGTCCCCAGAGGATGAATCCTATTGGTGAACCCCTGATCTTTCCTCTAACACCTCCATAAAGCTGAAATTTGTAGAGTGAGATCTCTCAACAACTATTGGATGGCTTGCCATTAAATCAGGTTCAGACAATCAAACAGATCACAATTTTAATTTGTCCAATATTTTGGTTTCTGACCAAATGCCTGTAAAACCAAACTGTAAGACATTGCCATACTAACAAGCTTAACTAAGGTGATAAACATGGTAAACATCAGCATGTTAGCATTTTAATGCTGACATTTAGCTCAAAGCACTGCTGTGTCTAAGTACAGCCCATTGACAGTATAAGCTACAGACTCACAGACTTGCTAGCATGTTAGCATGTTGTAATACAACTTAACTACACTGTAAAGCATTGCCATACTCCATTTGATCATTTATCACAGTTGGTAGTCAGTAATCCCTGATGGTGTGAAAGGCTGAGGTTCCAACAGCTACAGTATCATAGGTTTAATCAGGAGTTGAGATAATGTAAAGTCAGTGCTATAATAGCACCCGAATTAGCTTTTACTTTATATTGCACTGCTATCAGCTGTGCTTTCAATCCGTACATTTACGGTAGGTAATACACACATCTCAAAGTTTCTGTGCAATCAGTTAACCAGGAAATTATAAAGAGAAGAAAGCTGATATCTGTGATGGGAGAGTAAATGTTTAGCAGCTGCAGGTGCTACATTTAAAAATGCCATCCTGTATGCAAAAACACATTCTTTTCTCCTTGTTTGTTTATCCAGGTAACATGACAATGAGATGGAGGGGAATTGCAATGAGGAGGATGAGCATGTTTCCTAACACAGATCCTACCCATCTAGCTTTCACAGAGAATGCCATCAGGGACGAGATGGAGGATGGTAAGATCCTGTGCCGGTTGTCAGATTATTTTTGTGGATGTGTGCAATGTGAAGTGTGATGCCGGATCGGCTTGTCTTGTCATCTTTATGTGACAGAGGAACAGAACCTGGTCAAGGAACTTGTTGCCCTGTCAACACGAGACCGAATTCGGGCCATTCGAGACCTTGCAATGAGCTTTGAAGAGAAGAAACACATCAGGTGGGTTTTGACTGACAAGCAGTTAAAGTTGATAAGCTTTCTTGTCCACGTCATTCTGAGGTACTGAGTTAACTATTACACCCTGATGAGGACCATAAAACAAGTATTCTGTATGCAAAGACAAAGTGGTAGTCTTGTGTTGCGATATAGACCACTGGAGGAAAAGTTATATATGTGAGCGAACACACACACACATAATAAACACTGAACCCTTCTTTCAAGGTACATTACACAAGAAAGTATTAAAATGAAAGGTCAAAGGTTTTTCTGCAGAGTGCAGCATCATTGTTGCAAAACCTATTGGAAATACCAAATTATGTTCTTTATTACCTCCACAGGAGCCAAGTACTGGCATTCAAGTCTGCTAAGCAATCTCGCCAGTTCACATGTTTTGCAGACTGCTCTGAGAATGTGTCATTGGTGAGTGTTTCATCAATTATAAGACAAAATACCGCAACACCATACATAAACAAATCATTTGTATATATAGCCGTCTGGTTCATGACCTCAGCTTGTATTGCTATACATGTAACAAGCTGCATTCTCAGTCCTTACGCAGGTGCGGCTACAGCATAAGGTCAGCCAGGCAGACCCTGGAGGTGTGGCAAGGCATCATGAAAGAGATAGGAGGCAAGTTTGGCACCAGCGTCCTTTCCTATTTCCTGTTCCTCAAGTGGCTGCTCATGTTCAACATTTTCTCCTTCCTGATCAACTTTGGCTTCATCACCATCCCGCTGCTTGTTTACGACCCCTCACCCAACATACCTCCGAATGTGAGCTTCAGAGGACTGGAGATACTGACTGGGGCTGTAAGTGGAGGCTCTCACCACATACCTTTACCATACCATGTGATCCCTGATATACATTGCATAATTTAAAGCTGTTTTAGTTAGCCTTTTAGTTTCTTACAGTGAATTATTTTGGTTTTAGGGCTGCAGATTTACTGTTTTGGTTTACTCTTTCTGCTCGCATTGGCCTCATTTCAAAATGCATTTAGCAGCAAAAGAGCCCAAAAAATCCCTCAAGGGTTGTTGGCGACCAAAACAGAGCTAAAAGAGCAACAAAATCAATTAATGTAGGATTAATTAACATATAGATGCTCAGCAAATTACTTCACACAGTCACCAACCTTATTTGACATTTAATTAATCTAAGTGGATTATGGCAGCATGACTACATATTTTCCAATGTAGTGAATGTGTTTTGGTTCCTCTAGGGTTACTTCAACTACACTGTCATGTACTATGGTGGCTACAGCAATGAAACCCTGATGGGTCTGGTGGACTACAACATGCAGTTGGCCTATTTCTTCACCATTGCTGTCTACATGGTGCTGTGTGGAATTGCACTTATCTTCAGGTCAGTCCATTTGTCTTAATAACTAATGGAATAGAGCTAATTACAGTACTTCGGGTTTATTGTACATTTCCTTGAAATTACCCCTCTAATTTTAAGGTTTAATTCTAATTAATTAATTTTTTAAAGTTAACAGTAGTTTGAATACAAATAAAAGCACCTTACTTATTCTTGCATTCTGTCTCTATACTCACACAGCATGGCCAGCTCATTCAAGGAAAACTATGTACTAGCAGACGCAGTTTCAAACAGTGCATGGCAGCTTCTGTGCAGCTGGGATTTTAGCATTACCAATGAGAGAGCAGTGAGACAGCGTAAGAACAACCTACGTGTCCAACTCAAGGTGAATAATACTTGTGTTACAAACCCACTTTTATCAGTCAAGACCAAGTCAGGAGAGAGTTGTTTTTTATTACAGGATCATTTCACCTACACATCATTAAATATATCTAAAGTAAGAAACTCTAAATGACCTATTTAATATAGCACATATCCACTAATTCACATTTTCAATCTTCTACTCTTAGCTTTGTGGTTGCATTTTGGAAATCCACTCTAGCTGCAAATAATATTTTCACAATAAGCTTTTAACAAATGCCAGACAATTAGCTTTCAGAGGTTAAATCCTGTTTAAAGTCCCATCACACATCTCATTATTTTTAATCGCCATGTTTGTCCTCTTGCCATCTCTTCAGGAGTCTTTGTCAGAGAGGGCCCAGAGGGAGCTGCTAACCCTCTCTGAAAAGCTGAAGCACTTTGGGGTTCATCTGGGTTCCTGGCTCCTCTCCACCGGTTTGGCTGTTGGCTGTGGAGCTAGCATCTATTATCTCTGCCAATATGAACAGCAGGTAGACAAGTCAAGATTGAATAATTTGTCTTATTGTTAAATTGCATTGTTTTTTTGGCTTTAGACTGCAGAGAACAATAAAAAGGTTTCTTCTCATTCTGGAAAATGTCATGTTGTTCCATTAAAATCAATATTAACAGAAAACTGTCCTCAGACACACAGTTCCTTTTGTATTCCTATGTAGAGAAACTGCATATGATAATACTTTATGGCATGGTCAAATTCCTTATCAGCGTGTGTCATAAGCCTCCAGCTTTCTGACAGGAATGTGTTGAGTCATTTACCGGAAAGTGCAGGGTTTGATTTATTTAATTGCATGTAGTATTCATCATCTAGCACTATCTTGATCTGACCTCCATCTGTTATCTTTTTAGCAAACAACAGATGCTGCCAACTGGTCTCTGCTTCGAGAGGCAGAGACTCTCCTGGTCCCCTTTGTGGTGTCTCTGATGAACCTGGTTGTGCCGCTCTTCTACTCCCTCTTCAACAAGTTTGAGCACTACTCCAGCCTGCGCGGACAGATCTACGCTCTGGTAGTCAGGTTAGATAGCAGGAAGTCTCGTTTCTATTAGGCAGGGAGCATGATTTCCCTTCTGATGACATCATATTGCACATGAATTCAAGGACATAGGATCAAGAAATATGTTTCTTGGACATTTTGGCACATTCGCTCATTCACTTTCTTGCAGAGAGTTAGTTGAGAAGATTGATAACGCTCTCATATCTGTCCGCTCAATAGGAAGCTGGAGCCAGCAGCCAATTAGCTTATCTTAGCTTAGTATAGGGACTAGAAACAAGGAAACAGATAGCTTGGCTATGTCCAAAGCTAAATCACCTACCAGCTCCTCTAAAGCTCACTAATTCATATGTTATATCTCATTTGTGAGACTTGTGTATTTACATTATCCCAAATGTTTTAAACCCAGAGAAATTTCATTTCTCATTTTATTCAAGGAAACATGCGTTTCCATTGGTCACCTGTTAATGGCGTCATATTCCTTTTACACCTTGTATTTGCTATACATACAGTACAACAATGCAGCACATAGAAATCACCTTAAATCATTCAAAAGGCAATTTATCCTACAGGGACTAGTAGGTGTGGAGTGAAATGTCCATGTGGGTACAGGTCTCTAAACCAGAGAAAATAATAATATATATATAATATAATAATAAGTGGGTGGCAGTGGATGATTTATGTGTACATTTGGATGAACTCAGAGAGCATCACTAATACACAGTATGAAGCCTGTTAGGCTATTTCTTGCAGCTGTTAAAGTAAGATTTACAGAATAAAACAATTGAACTTATTTTGAACTAAACCACTGCATTTGCAGTAATATGTGAATAAATGTTTTGTTGTTGTTTCAGTCTTCTCATCTACTTCTCAGTAAGAAAGCAAAAAATATTTCCCAAAATATCAAACTATTCCTTCAAGCATCAATAATGCTTAATAACATGATAAAAATATAATGATTTTCTTTTTACGCTTACAGAAATGTGTTACTCAAGATGTCCATTCTGGCTGTCTTGTGTTACTACTGGATGAATGTGGTGGCTGAGAAGTTTTCGGTATGTTTGACAAGCATTAATCCTCAATTGTCATCTTTAAACACACCAACATTAGTGTCATCTGTAGACATTGATATAGAGACTCATTCATCAACTTAATGTGTTTTCCACAGTGTTGGGAGTCCATGGTGGGACAGGCTTTGTACCGTCTGGTCATTGTTGATTTCCTTTTTCTAATGTTGGGATCCTTCTTTGGAGAGTTTCTTAGCAAGTGAGTTACAGTACACATTTAAAGTTTTTTTGTGTTCTTCGGAGTCATAGAAATTGGGGAAGTGAACCTCAGATGTAAATCATATTCATTGTTTCTTTGTAACAGTGTGATTGGGACCAGATTGTTACCACGTCTGGGGGTCCCAGAGTTTGACGTAGCTAGAAATGTTCTTGAACTGATCTACGCACAGACGCTGGCCTGGTAGGAACAATACATCCACTGAAAACCTCAATGTAATTAAAATCAGGACCTGTGTTTTCTCTCCTGGTCTCAGTGCTAATATATCCTCTGTTTTCTCTCCACAGGATTGGAATCTACTTCTCTCCTCTGCTGCCTGCCATCCAGATCCTCAAATTTTTCATCTTGTTTTACTTAAAGAAGGTAAAATACTTGTACGGTTAAGGCCTTGGCGACTGTAAACCAAACTGTCATGATGACACACTGTCATCGCTGCCCAAGCTGCTCTGTTATAGGCTCACATTACTCTATTTGTGCACCTGGTTCAATAATTAATTAAAATCTTTCCATCACATTGACAGCATGCTTTATTTTGTGATATGGAAAATACAGGCAGAGTGTGTGATTTATGGCGTAAACCTTTTGGTTGCATTGAACCAATCAATCGAAGAGTAAATGAATTCAGTATGATTGGAAATTTGACCCAGGCTGGATCTGGTGTTGTTGAATGTTTCATGAACATGCTGAATGACCTCTGAAGCAATGCTATTCAGAGCTCTGATGAGATCTCCATCTTTCCTATTATGCAGTGAAATAGATATGATGTTCAGGCTGAAATGAGCTCATGCTTTTGTAAACTTTAATAATAAGGTATTGCAAGAATAATGAGTGAAAACTGTGTTTGTGTTATATGTCCTCACATGTTAATGTACGTATGTTATATTACTACGTCCCCAGGTCAGCCTGACCCAGAACTGCCAGCCCCCACGGCGGACAGGCAGAGCAGCTCAGATGCAAACCATCTTCATCGCCCTCCTCTTCTTCCCTTTCTTTGTGGGAGCCCTGTCCATTGTTGCATACACTGCCTGGAGGTACGAGGACATGACCTGTTTCGACCATTATAAACTTTTATGTCACATTAGCAGCCTGGAGTCAAAGAAGATCATTACCTTCAGAACAAAATTATAACAGAACCCCAGCAGTCACATGCTGCATTCTTTACCAAGTACACAAATTCCCCCAAACCAAACCTCTGTCTTGTTTTGTCCATCTTGTCCTGCTCTTTAGGCTAACTCCCTCAGAGCAGTGTGGTCCTTTTCGGGGACTCAACAGTACCTTCAGTGTGGTGGGAGTCTGGATAGATGACCTGCAGGAGATCCCTGCTTCTCAGTGGGTTGTATGGATCTACCAAAATGTCATCAGAAGTGAAATCTTCTACTTTCTTATCACACTCATCATCATGTAAGTACATAGTGCAAGTGCTATGTTGTGTGTTTACACACACACACACACACGTCTTCATGGGCTATATGTATTGTTCTGAGACAAAATCCAGCTGTAAACACAAACACAATCTCATTCTGAGCCTGCAGATTAAACACAACAAGAAAGAACAACCACAATGTACTGTCTTATTATATGCTGTTCAGAAATTATTATTGACAAAGCAATCTCACCTCAAGGCTAATTTAGTAACTTGGAGCTTTGCTCATTAGCATTAAAAACAAAGTACCATTGAGGCTAATGTAAACGTCAGTAGTTTGTAGGTTTTAAACCAAGATGTTTGAAAACTGAAAATTTGACCTCATGGTAGTACAAGGGGAAGTCGGAGATCACCAAAGTCATTAGGATTCATCTTGCTAAGAACCTCGCTGCTAACGTTTGTTAAAATTGAAATGCAAATTATATATATCAGATATTTTGTTTCTCTGTCATGTCCAAAGGAGTCACCTCTCAGATCACTGATCTTAAGGTTTGTTGGGGCATTAAGCACAGCCAGGCAGGGAAACCATGGTGCTCAGTTCAGTTATATAAAGACAAACAGTGTTGTTTATTTATTGGACTATTAAAACATAAACTGATACAGACTGAAACAATGTGTGCCTGTATGCATTTTAGCATATTTGTGTCATTATGCAAATGTTGTCTATGATATTGTGTCATGTATTTGATCATGTTTCCCTTCTCAGAATCATTATATACATCTTCTGGCAAGTCACTCAGGGCCGCAAGCAGCTTATTGGTCAACTGAGACAACAGATTGTTAACGTGAGTGTTTTACATCCTTAAAAATGAGCTTTTGTCTGTTTTTTTCCTTTATTTGGTACCCAGTTGGTATGCCTGTTTATACCTTTAATGCATTTGAAATTCATTTTTCAGCCATGGCTATTATCCTTCTCTCTGTTCTTCTCACCAGGAGGGGAAAGACAAGTCCTTCTTGTTGGACAAGCTCCAGAACCTCCAGAAATCTAACCCAAAATACAAACAGAAGAATCAAAAAAAGGTTTGTTGTTTAGATTCTCTCAACTAAATCACCTTTTCACCCTGAGATTTGTCTATCAACCTCCCTGCATATTTTCTCCTCTCCTTCAGCACACCAACCGGCGTTTAGATGACCACTCTACGGGCGGTCAGTCCAACTCAAACGCCATGGTTCAGGCCTTACTCGCTCGCCAGCGGCTCGAAGAGGAGGAGGAGAGAGGCAGAGCAGGTGGAGTGCCCGTTCCGTCCGACATCTCCACCTCCAGCGCTCTGGTTCAGGCCATGTTGGCCCGTCAGAGAGCTGACAACCAGGATGAAGATTTTGACCGGATGCCTGTTAAACGCCCGTCATCCTCCAGCGCACTCACACAGGCCATGCAAGCCAGACAAAGAGCAGAGGGGGACGGAGCAGATGATATAGATGACCTGCCATCTTCTGTGTCGAGTGTTATGATGCAAGTCATGCAAGCCAGGCAGAGAGCTGAGGAAGAGGACAAGATTCAACAGGTCCCCACACAAAACTCAGCGCCCGCAGGCTCCAGCGCTCTCATACAGGCCATGTTGGCCCGGCAGCAGGCCCAGAATGAGTATGATGACGGTTACTGAACAAAGGGGTCTGACTTCATCTTACCACGGAGCGAGGAACGGAAAAGAATAATAGAATGGATTTTTTTAAGATAACTGAAATCACACTTGTCAGTTTATGATTTGTGTTGCCACCCATAGATGGATTAGTATCAGTTAAAAGTACAGATCTGGGGGTGCTTTTTTTCTCAATTGCAATACATTCAGTCCTGCTGTACACGCAAAAGAATAGAGTACTGAAATAGGTACTGCAGCAGGGCGGGGAGAGAGTGCAGGTCCACCTCTTCATGCACCTTTTTAAGGAATATATTTATGTTTTTATGATAGTATATATGATAAATAAGTATATGATGGCCTGATCTTGTGCCATTTATAATTTAATTTGCATCATAAACACCAGTTGTACTGTATATATATATTCTCTGTGAAATGTAGATGAACTCCAGATGGAAATAAAAATAAATAAATAACAAAAATAAATTCATTAGTCACCTGCATTTCATTTACTTGTAACAAATGGCTTCTGAAACCAAACTAAAAATAAACAACACAAAAATATAGTCTCCAGGATTTCTGTTAATACAACACTGCCCTCTGTAGGGATTATGTATACAATGCCATACATTAGGCATTGAGTTTTATCAAAGCTGTCTCAAATGTCGTTCTTGGTTAGTGGTTCTTCAGTCATGTTAAAGACTCCCTCCAGACATGTTTAAGACTTACTTAAAATACTCTGCTTTGAATAATAACTTGTGTCTTATATGTTTTTTTCCACAAAACAATGTAATCACCTTGTTAAAAATTCTAAAAATTCCATCTAGCCCTTTCCCCGACTGAAAAATCCCAATCAGGACAGATACAAACTGGACCTTTAGTGGCTTCCATTAGTTGTGCACACGCCATCAACTCAAAATTAAAGCACAGAGAAATGCTCTCCCTTCAACGTATGGGTGTCAAACTCTGTGAAGTAACCAAAGATGTGCATCAAGTCAGAGAACCAAAAAAACAAACAAAAGCCCTGAAAATATCTAAACGCAGATGAATGATGTATTTACTATATAACACAAAAACAAACATTAGTATAAAATCAGGCTTTCCAAAATAATGGTAGACTAATATGTAAAAAAAAGTTATGTTTATTGTTGTAATATTAATACACTAATGTCAATTAAAATCACATTTGGTTTTCGTCATTAAGTACCTTATAGTCTGAACGATGAATTACTTAAACCTTATACTTAATGATCATCATCAATGCATCTTTACTACAAAGAGCACAGACAGTACTGTTCTTTTCTGCCATATCTTTGAATGATTATAGCATATTTTTAGATTCAAATTTACAATAAACAAAAATATAAACTCACATTTTTTTACATTACCTGCAGTCCTCCGCTCAGGTAAACATCCACCAATCAGTGGATAGGCTCTTTGAAGCCTTAGAGGCAAACACAGGGCAAAGAAAATCTATGCTACTCAAAAAGCTAAACTGCTGTGTCAGGAATAATGACAAGAAGTAACCTAGCATATCAACATGCCCCACCACCCCTAGTGGACATTAAGCAGTACTAACTAAAACACAATTTTGAATGGAGGGGGACTAATATCCAGCATATTTGTCTGAAACCGTCTGAACAGAGACGTCCTCACAGAAGTGAGTATTTATTATCTAATCAGAGTAGAAACATTAAATGAAAATGACATACTGCACTGGAAATGTGTGATACTATATTCACTGTTGATCATACCTATAACGCCAATTGTTCATATGAATTTTCCTGCTACAAAGGTCTCTGTTGTAAGTTTCTCTGCAGTTTTTTCGGACATGGTTCACACTGGTTTCACAAAACAAAACCACTGTGTTGCATATGCTCGTTTGGGCTTCGTGAGACAATAACAGATCGTGAACATCTAAAAGAAAAATGACACAATTTTTCACAACCAATCCATGTACAAAAATACTGCACACTTACGTTCCACAACTTATTTACAATTTCTATATGTAGGCACATCATCTGCAGGAAGTATTTGAGGCTTTATTTAACAATCAATAAAAACCAGTTCAACTGACACCGTCTTTGCATTGATTCATTCATTGACTGAAACATGTTTAATAAGGCTGTTAGCATCTGAGAGACCCTCACTCCATTTATATGGGTGTAATTAACAGTTTCCTTTATATCTACATTGTGTTACACAAACAGAGAAAACACCTTTATCCATGAGATTAGTCCACTTTTTCCAGTTTGAAGCTAGCTCCTATGTGAGTTGAAGCTCCATGACTACCGATACCAACAACACACCCACAATTAAGGCAGCGTTTAATTGTATCAGACGGAGCTAATGATGTGAAATCCAATTAGGTGTTCATCCCGTACTAAACACCGACCACAGGTGAACAACAGTGCTTCCGCCAGTCAAGTTGCCACACTGAGAGAAATGCCCCCTACTTCAACACTGTTCTTCCCCCAAAGATCCTGCAATGTCACTCAGGTCCAGAGAGTCAGCAGGTATGGGAGTTTTCCTGGTGCTTTTTGGTGTCTGGCTGGAATAAACCTCCACAGATTTGGAGATGGAGTGCACGGAGCGTTCCCGGAAATATCCGAAAGCCTCCCGTGCGTGCTCCTCGCGGATGCTTTGCTCAAAGGTCTTGCGTTTGTGCCTGAACTCGATGACGGTCTTGGTGTAGGAGTTGAGTGTGGTGACTGATGCACCCATGCAGCACGTGAAGGAGGCCCAGGCCATGCTGAAAGAAAACAGAGCAAAGAGAAATTCAGCCTATCATTCGGCACATATGGTGACTCTGTTGTCGGCGAGCATCGGTGTAGGGACACAATCCAGATTGCATTTTGACATTTTCCCCTCAATATTTTTGTTTGCTGAGATTAGCGTCAATCACACTTTAAGTCATGGGCGTTCAAATCACTGTCTCATGTACTTTTCACACAGGTTGGTTAATGCCTACAAAAGGTCGAGAATTGTTTAGTCTCTAAAATCAATTTTCAGCATACTGAGCATATTGTAAAGGAGTGAAATATTATCCTCTTATGCAATTTCAATCACGCCTGTATTGGGGCTTTGGACACCAAAGCCTAATCCTGCTGTAACATGAGAGCTTTGGGCTTTTTTCATTAGAGACAGTGATGCTGGGGAGAGGTGAGAGCAGAGATACAAGGCAACTATTTGGGGCTGCTACACGCAGAATGGAATCCCTCATCTGGTGTCCTAATGAGTGAGCTGATCTAGCTTTATTTACATAGCGGGGCTTCATATGATATTGGTGAACAGAAATAGTATGAGTTTGAACTTTGAGTTCTGTTGTGTGACTGTGGAGCCGTACCAGAAGGACCAGCCGTAGTCCCAGTTGTAGGGCCGCCAGTCAGGTGGTCCGAGGCTGACAGTGACCTGGAAGACCTGCGTGTACATCACGTGAGCCACCATGCCGAGAAGACCTGAAATAATATAGGCGACTGGTTAGCTGGCTGCATGACATACGGTTCTAAATATGCACAAAGAATTCTTCAAAAACAGTATGTTTTGTTTCCACGAGCACAGTAAAGCCATTTCATGTACACACAAATATATGTCAGTTTATGCTTCATTCTGAAATGTTCGCAAAACAAATACCATCCTAATTGGAATCTGCTTTCAACTTATCATCACTGAAAGAAAGTAACATTTCTTCACCTGATGACTTGTCAACGTGACTCATGTATGAAGCTCCTATGTCATAGATTTTAAATCTAGTATCATTGCAGAAACAAAAAAAAGAAAAATCTAATCTTGTGAGATGCAGCTTTCTGGGAGAGCCTCTTTTTCTTGACGGCTCACTTCATCTTCTGCATTAATTTTAAAAGCAAAGGTACTTTGCTTTGTTTTCATGCCATGGAAACTGGAATCACAAACACTTGACAATAGACAAGGAGACACTCACATCCTTTCGGTTAATAACAAAGAAAATGGGACTACCTGAGAGCACAGTGAAGACGGCAGCGAAGGCGTTGAGCTTGAGTCCATCAATGACGTTGCTGGAGTGGCCCAGCTCTAAACACATGAGGCTGAAGCCCACCACCAGCAGCACTATGTACAACATCTCAGAAACCAGCGACAGCCACAGCATCCCTGCAAAATGGACACATTTGATATGATAAGTAAAATAGTTCAAGTGTGTTTTTCTTCCTGTTCCTACAGTTAGATGATGGAGCTCCACTGTACACACTAATGTATGTGCAGAGTTTGACACTAGAAGGATGTTTATACGTCTACTGAAAGTGGAAAATTTCTCTGTGCTCACTGAAAAACAGATTTTAAGGGGCGGAGCTTACAAGCATGATTTGTGACATCACAAATAGTTAGGTAGAATAGACTTTACAGTGAAGTAGGAGACATCCTGTGTCCAGCAGGAAAACCTCTGAATGGGCAAAATCTGTATCTGTCTTAACAAATGTCTGGAGGGGATCTTTAACATTTCAAATATAAATGTGATATTACTAACAGTGCGATAGAACAGTATATTACAATAACTCAGCCTATGTACACAGTGCAGTTATTTCTTGTCCCTTTACTTATAAAGAGTGGCTAATGTTGAATGTTGAATGGGGCAATTCTACATTAAACTGTGAATCTTTCTTTTAATACCAGTCTTAAAACACACACTGACATGTTATGGACAAGTGGACGATTTAGACTCAGTCTCAGAGGTTCCTCAGGCAGCTAATAGAGGCTGATGTTAACCGATATCCAAGATGCTGAATTTCAACGGATGTCAGAGCAGTCTACTCCAAATCTTATTCAGCTTCCCAGTGAATGAAGCCAAGTGTAATTGCATCTCTCTCGTAGTCTTTCTTGCTGTTCAGTCACTTTACAGAGGAAGTGAGCACTTTCTCAAATGACTGTCAACACAGCTGAAAATCCCAAGAGCAAAAACAGCACGTGTGTGTGGCTGCACCTGTGTCCCGAATGGTTTCATATCAAAAGGACAATGCACAAAATGAAAGTTACGTGCTTGTTGAATCTGGGAAATGGGATGTTACAGAAGGCTCCATAGCTCAGTGGATAATTATTGTTAATGTTTGATATAATACTTACAATACAGAGGTACAGTTATTAAGAACATGTATATTTAACTTCACTGTTAGGTCTACAGTTCCAGTTCTGCCTTTGAAGACTGTACTGCACTGCCATCGTCTAAATGATCACCTTAAAGATTTAAGGGACATTTGACAAACATGATGAATTTGTTTGGAACAAAGTGGATGTGCGTCCTCTAGCCATTACACTGCTTTGCTCATAGCCATGTCTGTGGGATGCCTCCGTAATACAATAAACCTGATTTACGCTACCGCAGTCTCCCTTCTTACTGATGTTTCAGAACAGGCCTGAAGTACAACGGGTCTGACATAATTACATTCAGAAAGTGGTCTGCAGTAACAGTCAATCATTTCATGTTTCCTGTGAATATTTAACAATAGATTCTCTTACTGAAGGAGAAGCCTTATTTCTAACTGATGACCAGTGGGCTCTCACCTTTCTCTGATGGCGGGGCCAAATCGATGAAGCTTCGGCATCTCTCACCTACAGCAGGAAAACAACATATGGTCACGACTGAGACACCACACTGTAGCAGTAGCATCTTCAGCTAATACTTTGTGTTGAATTCAATTGTGTTGAGGTCAGAGGGGTTTAGGATTAACAAACAAAAGTGAATAAATAAATGCTCTTAGTACTGCACTGATACAGTCCAAGTCCTAATCTGTGTTTAATTCCCAATTCCTGTCCAGGTGTGTTACACAGGACCGGCTCAGACAAGAGTATGACCTTGTGCCCAATGACTAGACAGCGACACCAAATTCAGAGTTCACAAGTTCAAAAATGAATAAACAGAGTGCTGAATAGGAGGCAGATGTGTCACAAATACAGCTTTTTTGGGCTCCTGGTTCAGTGTCACCAGCTGGTGTGTTGGCAAAGCCGCTCAACATCTGGTTCTTGTCCAGTTGAATTACAGGTACTTTACACAGAATTACAATAGAATAGAATAGAGATGTCATTCTGAAAAACAACGCTCATGCTGCTCAAACCTGAAACACAGTGTGAGACGTGACGGGAGCCCGCGGTCGGTTTACAGAACAGGGTATGAAAAATGAGCCTTCGACACGGCACTTTCCTGCAGATGGGGTGTGTTCCCTCTGTCGTCTGTCGAGCAGAGCGCGGCGCTGGATTTGTTGCAAGTGGAACACTTTAATCAGGTAGAAGAAGGGTGGCAACAGCTGTTTTGAGGAAAAACTCATCAAGGCCCCTGTTACATAATCCTTATTAACTCAAGCTGTCTCAGCCCCCCCCCCCCCCCCC
>NW_023339729.1:7312745-7319394 GCF_004916995.1 Morone saxatilis
TCCCTCCCATCCTACAGCCACTTGATGAGTTAGCCATGTGCTAGCAACTCCTTCCTTAAATAATCTCATTCATTTATAGTATTGAGCATCATAAAAACTATTTGCATTATTAGCACAGTTAGCACTTTGAGATGGATGCTGGGACAGTTACTAAATGAGGTTGCAGCGAACTAACCCGAGAGGACTAATCTGGCCTTTGACCTGAACTTTGTCCACGGCCCCCCCTTCTGACGCACAACACCTTTTCGACCAATCTTCCCCCTCAAGCCCCGAGTTATTAAGTGACTGTACTCCAATGTGATCCAATTCCTTTTTCCATTTCCCCGAGGGAAGAAATGAAGCTTGTGCGCACATCGTTCACTGTTTTCTCCTCCCTTTGGCTTAAGCTGTCAAGCAATCACATGCTGCCCCTATCAAGTGCTGCACAGCCACCCACTTAAAACCCTGGTTCGAGTACAGTACTGAATCTTGAGTGAGTGTCCTTGTTCTCTCCCAGGCTCTGTGTGTTTGATGCCGGATAAAACCAAATAAAGCAATTTTACCCGATCCCTGCAATATGATACGTACACTGATATTAATGGTGGGCGATTATCCTGAAAAAACTCCAAAAGAGCGACTAATCTCCATTTGTGTACCATTGTGACAAATGAGGGAGGTAAAACATTGAACATTGTATATTATGTTTTCAGTTGTGAGGGGTCATAGTAAACTGTAATAGTGATGATCTGTTCTGTAAGAATCAAAAGATAGTGAAATGGAAGGTGTGAATTATGAGAAAAGAAATACAATTTAGATTCTAACCAAATAGTAATAGCCGCAAATTAATTTAGGATTTTAAATAGACTTTCAAATCAGTGGAATCATTGAGGTAAAGGAGAAAAAACGTTTCTACATTCTTTTTCATCATTTCCTCACCAAAACATTTCCAGTGATCAGTCCCTCCAACAACTGTCACCTTAAAGTTAAACATCTCAGCATCTTTGAACGGACTATAGCTCGGTCATCCACACACAACACAGCGCTGGTGGAAGAAGTATTCGGATACTTTAATAAAGTATCTGTCAAAGTATTATCAGCAACATTTACTTCACTTTAAGTAGGAACAGTAAAAGTACTCATTGTGCAGTAAAACGGTCCCAGTCACTGTTTTACTGTATATGATGGATTATTATCACTGATGCATGATAGTGTATGGTGCATTTTACTGATTTACTGACTTAATCATTTTAACTACTTTATCTACTGTTGGGTAGTTTCATCTACGGCAATGCATCATATTCTATTGTCATATGTTTGTCACTGTCCTGAGAGAATGTTTTCAGCTCTGTGTTTTAAATAGTGTATTTAGCTTGAGAAGCAGGATCATTTAATCCTTCATGTAATCAGAAACATAAATACTTTTTTTTTTTTACTAAACAAGAAGAGTATGAAAAACTGTAAACCATTCATCTTTATTTAATCAGGCAGTCTCACTGAGATTAAGATGTATTTTCCAAGAGAAAACACAACAGGCGTTCACAAAAACACAATCAAACAAGGATTTAATAAACCTAAAATCTGCAAAGCAACTAAAGCTGTCAGATGATTGTAGTGGAGTAAAAAGAGTACACTGTCTCCAAAGTTGTATACAATGTTAATACTCAAGTAAAGTACAAGTACCTCCAATATACACACAGTACAGTACCAGTGTGAACGTACTCAGGTACAGTCCACCACTGCAGCCCACGCAGACCTTCTCCACTTACTTTCATCGTCGATGTTTTCCTCGCAGGAGAACCAGATGCCGGTGTGGAACTGTCGGAACAGGAACCTGTCGTCCCCGGTCTCCCAGCTGTACACCACTTTGTTCGGGTCCGTCTCGTTCACTCCGTAGTCTATACACTGGTGTGTCCGCAGCTTGCTGCACTTCGGCTTGGGGACTCTCTGGGTCCCCACGCACCAGTAAGTCGTTATAAACGCGGTTATTGAGAAAAACAGGGCGAAGAAGTTCAAGGTAACCGACAGAAGGGTCCGGCATCTGCGACTCGTCTTCATTGTCCGTGAGAGGGAGGGTGCAGCGGCGCGCGGAGGACCGAAAAGTTCATGGGTGCGAGGTGGAGCAGATGCACGAGCTAATTTCCACACACACACACACACAGACCTGGCGAGGTACGGGTCCTATGCAGCTCCACAGGTACCGAACATCTCCACCGATACCGACAGCACCCCCACACTGAGCTCAGCTGTGTGTCAAAGTGTCACTTTCTCGTCATTACACTTTCCCACCCCCCTTTCACACGCGGTGGCCCACGAGCGTCCAGCCCATAGGACGTCACGTTGTCAAAGGATTTCACTCTCGTTTGCGTCAAGTGTGGGATGTTCTTATGATGCCCCCCCTCCCTCCTCTCTGTCTCTCTGTCAATACCATGCCTCTCCTCCATCCATCGCCCACAAACAGCCCATCAACTGCAGGGCGGGATTACCAGCCTGGTATGTCCGACCTTACCACTTTAATTAGGCCTTATAATATCTGCTCTGTGTCAGAATATCAGAAGAATTTTAAATAATTTTCACAACTACAAGAAACATTCCAGCAATGTTTAGTAAATTCAGTGTATTTTAAGTTGAAAGAAGCAGCAGAGCAGGGGCGGATCTAGAGAAATATTCATGGGGTGGCAAGAGAGTGGCATGGGCACTGTAAGGGGAAATATATGCTAAATTTAACAAAAACAATCACATGTATCGATATTTGCCTTTAAATGCCCCCAAATGAAGAGATTTGAACATCACATCATTGTGGCCCATTAGTAAAGCATTAATAGAAATAGCTAAAGGTGGCATTAAAAATCAATAAATTGTTTTATTTCCAAATCTTCAGACATTTTTCCAAATACAAGTTTTTTTTCATTGAACTTAACCTATCACGTAGACTAATGAGTCCATGACAGATCATTAAATTACATGTGTTAAATTACATTTTTAACATGTTATTTTTAATCAAAATAAACGTGTTACATTTGCCAGCAGATCTGACCCTGAAACAGAGGCTGAGAGTGAGATATCCTTCCATTTAAACCCTCTTGCTGAATCCCCCATAATGCAACACAATAGCAAGTTCAGTTAGCCCCATCCACTTTCTGTTAAAAACTATAAGTCTGAACCACAATCCATCCAAATAACCCCTTTTAAACTTTGGACAATTTAATTATGCAGTACTCCATGTAAAACGTCTCTGTAGAAACAGTGGGTGTCCCTTTAAATTCACTCTATCTAATTTAGGAACTGCCACTTGTTACTGTATTCTATAATGTAGAAATACTGTCTATTTTCTATGTAAGCTGTGTGTGTGAATTTGTGTTTATTTGTTTAATTTTTTTAAAAGACAGTGTTCTTAATGATAATAAAGGCTAATGAACTAAATTAACTAACATAATACAAGGGTTAAGAGAAAAAAAAAAAGTGCCAGTGTTACCTCCTGTGCAGTGCCGAGGTGCCCTTGGGCAAGGCAACCTAACCCCGAAACCTGCTCATGAGGCGCTGGTAACACGGCAGCCCCATCACATCAATTTCCCCCTAGGGGATCTATAAAGTATGTCTTCTTCTTCTTCTTCTTCTTCTATTTGGCAAAGGTAACAAAAAATGATCACAAGAATTAAATGAGATAATTACCAGTTAATGTGCTTAATTCTAAACTCTGAAATACATCACAACCAAACAAAAGAAAAACATTGTAATTTTTTTGCCTTTTCAGAAATAACCTAAACTGCAACAAGCCTAACTGATACCTAGCAGTATGCCTGTTACAGGTTAGGTTGTCTAATATTAGACACATTCAGTGATGAAGACCAACAGCCTCATTTATAACAGAATATGTCTTTGCAACCTGCATCTCTCCGCCTGTCTCAAGGTTAGGGCTCGCAAGGGAGGAGAGGGATCAGGTTACACTAATGCATCATGGCTGCTGGAGGACACACATGCACACGCCTCGTCACCCACTGTCTCACTCCATCTCTCTTTCTCTTTCTCTAACACACACCCTTGTGAGCTGATACCCTTGTAGGAGTCTAAAGCACCACCTTGGCCTTGTGTGATTGTGCCCTTGCAACCTGCGAGCAGTCTGCTGTCTGTCTCTGGGAAAATCACTTGTCTCCAAAAATAAACTGAAACCATGTACAATCGCTAAAGGCCTGGCTGAGGTTAAACAGTGGCAGAGCAGTAAATTTCAATTTAAGCTCTGTGGTATGAGATATCCAGTATTAAATTATGAGAAAATAGATTGGTGGCAGAAAAGTTAATTTTGGGAATTTGATATTACAGAATATTCAGTGATATTAGGAGCATTGCATATAGTTATTTTAACCTTTGTCTAACATTTCTATTGACTTTGAGTGCAAAACACCGTACACCATCAGAAATTCATCTGTACACCTTTAATCCTGCTTTCCCAATTATGATGATAGTGCTGACACTAACAACTATTTTCATTATCGATCTCTCAACGATTTCTGTTTTGTCTACAATTGTGAAAAATACCCATTCAAATTTACATTACACTCAGACCCCAATAAGCCAAAACCAGAGAACAGCAGGAAATTTGAGAAATGTGTATTACTATTAAAATAGTTGGAAATTCATTTCTGACTGCTTATTTCAGCAATATTGGTGATTGCTTAACCACTGCAGTGTGAAGGATTGGCGGGCAAACTACCGAAAACGTTACAATTGATTCCCATTATCATTGGAATAGGTTGTCATATAATTGTATTTTACTTTAACAATTTGTAAGTAATGAACAGAGGATGATTATCACTCACAAGTCAATCACTAGTTAATGTGGACAAGATGGTAATGAGAGGCGCTGATGTGTCATTATTGAGACCCAAATTCTGCTATGATTGCATTTACCCCCCTCTAGCCTCGTTTTCCAGTGCGTCTCACAACGTGCAGAGATTGCAGTTGCTAATCAGGTCATACAAATTGCCACCAGTACCTGTTTGCCATTCTGCTTACAGCCAACTGGAATGTCCATCTGTGCATCCATCATCCATCCATTCCACTATCTATCCATTAGCACCAGTCAATGAACACAGCTGTTGATTCAGTATCTTTGTTTTTTGTTACTTCGACTAAACTAGAAATAGGAAGACATCATTTTTTGATTGATTATTCAGAAAAATAACTGACACATTTATCAGGTCCATTATCCATGTACTCCATATACTGGAGCAGGAGGTGAAAAGGCAAAGAAGCACTGTCTGTAGTCCATATCGTGGGGCTAACACACATACAAACACTTTCACACTCCCATTCAGCAGATAAAAACCTATGGACATTCACACTGACAGAGATAAAGGCCTCCCTGTACAGATTAGATGCACTTCCATGGGGCCCTGCAAGAGGCTACAGATTGAAATTTCCTTCGGAAGACCAACCATTGACCTCTAATATTAAGGAAACACCAGAGTGCTAAGAGGTCATTTTCTCTCTGAATGACATTCTCTCCTTTACAAACAGGCACAGACATGCACACATATACACACTCTCTCCTCGGTGTAGTGAGAGGGCCTTATTGTGCGAGCCAGAGGAAATGCAGACACAGCAGAGGACAGGCCATCCATTGATCCGAGTATAGACTCCTCTCCTTCTCAGCCTCTCCTCTCCTTTCTCTCTCGCTGCTATCTCACACTGTCTTTGCCTTTTTTTTTTCTAGCTCAACCCCTCGCTCTCTCTGCTCTTTGTGTGCTCTTCTTCACTCCATTCTCCTACATATAGTTTTTGTCTCCCTGTGATCTACCACCCCCTCTTTCTCTATATTATCACTTTCTCTTTCTAGATCATTTCTGTTACTTCTCTCTCTCACTCTCTGCCTGCTCGTATCTGGTAACCATGCTTTCACCCACTCTCCTGTCTGCGTCTGGTACCACATCTCTCCTTATTATCTCTATCTGCCAAACATCATCCATCCATCCTCTTCGCTATTCTCTTTACTTCACTTCAGCTTCCCGTCCTTTTTTTTCTCTTCCCATTCTCTCTGTCCCCCACCATTCATGGTACTTTGGGAGCAGAAATTCAGTTGAAAACTAAAAGAAGTAGAAGATGGGAAGAAGTAACAAATAGCAATGAAGGAAGGATGTAAAATGGGAAACGAGGAAGCAAGGAAAAAGGGCTGAGAAGATGACAGGAGGGAACAGTGAAAGAAAATAAGGAGGTGGGAAAGAAAAAATAAACTAAAGACGGGATAACACGTGGAAGGATGCCAGAAAATGTAGGAGAGCCACAAAGGAAGTGAAGGAGGAAGGAAACGAGGACAGAGAGCAGTGACAGCAGGTAGTTTGTATGTTAAAAGCTGTTGGAGCTGTGCCAGTAAAAACAGACGCAGAGCTGAACAGGAGGAAGTGATTTAGTCAACTCACACACACACACTCACTCACTTACTCACTCACTCACTCACAGTGCACCTTCAGCAATGGCCAAAGCAACCCTCTGGTGACTAGTAATCCTCAGAACTCCTTTGTACATCCCTCCTCATCTCACTCGCTCCTTGGCCTCCTCTCCTTCCTTCCCTCCCTCGCTGCTTCAGCAATTCCCTCTTCACCTCCCTCCTTCACCTTCTCCCTCCGTTCTTTTTTTTTTTTCCTGACACTTTCTTGTCTCCCTCCCTCCCTCCCTC
>NW_023339729.1:7319419-7361173 GCF_004916995.1 Morone saxatilis
CTAAATTTAACAAAAACAATCACCACTGTATCGATATTTTGCCTTTAAATGCCCCCAAATGAAGAGATTTGAAACATCACATCATTGTGGCCCATTAGTTAAAGCATTAATAGAAATAGCTAAAGGTGGCATTAAAAATCAATAAATTGGTTTTATTTCCAAATTCTTCAGACATTTTTTCCAAATACAAGTTTTTTTTTCATGAAACTTAACCTAATCACGTAGAGCTAATGAGTCCATGACAGATCATTAAATTACATTGTGTAAATTTACATTTTTTAACATGTTATTTTTAATCAAAATAAACGTGTTACATTTGCCAGCAGATCTGACCCTGAAACAGAGGCTTGGAGAGTGATGATATCCTCTCATTTAAACCCTCTTGGCTGAATCCCCCATAATGCAACACCAATAGCAAGTTCACGTTAGCCCCATCCACTTTCTTTTTTAAAAACTTTAATCTGAACCACAATCCATCCAAATAACCCCTTTTAAAACTTTGGACCAATTAATTATGGGGCAGTACTCCTTGTAAAACGTCTGTGGTAGAAACAGTGGGTGTTCCTTTAAAATTCACTCTTATCTAATTTAGGGAACTGCCCACTTGTTACTGTATTCTATAATTAGAAATACTGTCTATTTTCTATGTAAAGCTGTGTGGTGTGAATTGTGTTTATTTGTTTAATTTTGAAAAAAGACCAGTTGTTTCTTAATGGGGATAATTAAAGGCTAATGAACTAAATTAACTAACATAATAACAAGGGTTAAAGAAAAAAAAAAAGTGCCAGTGTTAACCTCCTGGCAGTGCGGAGGTGCCCTTGGGGCAAGGCAACCTAACCCGAAACCTGTCATGAGGCGCTGGTAACACGGCAGCCCCATCACTCCACCGAATCTCTCCCCTTTGCATGAAGTGTGCATTTCAGCCTGTGTGTGTATAAAAAAAAAAGGAGTTGAAAAAAACAATTTCCCCCTAGGGATCAATAAAGTATTATTTTCTTCTTCTTC
Source organism: Morone saxatilis (assembly GCF_004916995.1). Classification (NCBI taxonomy): domain Eukaryota; kingdom Metazoa; phylum Chordata; class Actinopteri; family Moronidae; genus Morone; species Morone saxatilis. The sequence goes on from NW_023339729.1 coordinate 7,320,425, forward strand.
TTCGAGGAAACTTAATTTCACACCAATCAAAATTCAGTTTTTCAAGGCTCCTGGGGAGTACTGCTTTATGTGACAAACAGTTGTTGAAGCCTTTTTGTTGGGCTCCAGATGGGAGCTGGTGTGAAGTCTGATGAACTGCCTCAAGTGATGTAACCACATGGCAACATTTAGTTGGGGCTTAAGCATTGATGTATAATAGAGGTTTAAACATCTTAATGGGGCAGAAGAATCAGTTTATGACAGAAAAATAAAAAATGAAAAAATAAAAACAACGGACAGTATTTCAGGGAGGTTGCAATTCTAAATCGGTGATGAGAGCAATGTCCAGTCCTGATCCTTGTGCTCTTATGTAGGCCTGTGAATATAAAGACCCAAAGCATGGAAGAAGGGGCAATATACACTGATCCGCCATAACATTGTGAGCACTGATGGTGAAGATATAGCCAAAAGCTCATTTGCATCTGTAGTCCCTGCAGAGGCCATCAGTGATGCACAGGCTGGTGAAGTAAAAGATAACAGTCTGTTAATTAGTAGTAGTGAATGAAAACATTACATTTGACACCTAAGAAAAACCACAGTTATCAGTCAATACAACTGCAACTATTCCTCGTTAAATCCAGTACACCAGCTGAAGTTTTTGGCCCTTGTTTCTTTCTGTTTTTTGAGAATCTGATCTGTGCTTTCTTGTTAAGAGAGAGGTCACAGAGAGGATGATGAGCAGCTGCTCCTGCTGCTACTGACCAGACTGACGAAGGCCTGCTGAGCTCTGCACACTGTGAGAAGCACAGATGACTCCGCAAGACTGACAGTCTGCAGTGTATGCCTTCTAATCTGAACTGTGCTGGAGCCCAGAGACAACACAAAAGTTGGCATTTCAAAGATGTTTCCCATGAGTACTGTGGTTCTTCAGTGTGAGAATGAGCTAAAAATATAAACCGTTTGAGCCTCTGTGCAAACAGTGTTTACAACCCCACAGTAAATGAGGCCAGATAGGCCGACATCTCTGTTACCTCAGTAGCATGCCTTCATGCTCAGCACCAGAGGCTAAGCTGCACTTCAACATGACTCTGAAAACTGACAAATCAGGCCAAGACTCTCTGCTAAAGTGCCCCAAATACTGTTGAACAAGCAGCTGGTGATACAGTAGGTAATTACCACCTTGGCACGGTCTTCTACTTAAAGGTGATCAAGGGGTGAGGGGGACATTCGCTATTGCAATTACACAAGATTAAATCTCCCCTTGCTCTACAGGCTTAAAGGCACAAAAATAACAAATGAAGTTTGATGAACTGCTTTGAAATGATTGTGAATAAACCCTGCTACACATCTCAAAGCTTCAAAAAGTGCTCTGTGTCCTTAAATCACCAAGTGGTGCGTGCCAACAGCTGACAAGAGTCTTATTGAATATCAGCGGCATATTGGAAGTCAGAATACTTGGCTACAGTCTGGTAAACACTGCTTATGACGTGCATGTGGATGGTGATAGGCTGTCTCCAGAGTTTGTGGCAATAACAAGATGTTAATCCCTGCTCTCAAGTTAACGCATTGTAAGTCTTTGGAATGAAAGTTCCCACTTCCTCCAAAGCCTATAGTAAGATAATAATTCAGTTCACCACATTTCAGAAGAGACAGTTTTACTACGTACACAGCACACACACTGCTAAGAAACACGATGAAATAAGTAAAGATAGACTTGAATGCGAGAAAATAATATTTTCTGGTACTTTTTCTGGTACAGTAGATCATGACCATTTTATTTTGAGGTCACAATCCCGGTTCAGGTTCTCCTGCACAGTTGAATGGTTTAGAGTGTATAGCTGCCAATGGATTGAGACCACGGGATGCTCTTGGCTCTAGCCAGCCGTCTGGAGGGAATGGGCAGGGTTTGAACAGTCAAGCTCTCTTTTTAATTCCTGATACAAACCTTTGTTGAGTGCAACAGAATGCCTTCCAGGAGAGACTGTATGTAAATGAGCCTCTGTAAGCGTCTCCTCTCTCCCTGTGATGGCCAGCATTTTACCTCACCTTCCAGTATAGGAACAACTATTATATAACTATATATATATAACAGTTTGGATTTCTGATTGTAGCTGGACAACACATCAAACAAACTTGTTCTAATAAATCAGCACAACACAATCTCCCTGTGAAACTCAAACTCAGCACTCTGGACTTCCTCACAAACAGACCCCAGACAGTTCAGAGTGGGGGTCACACCTCCTCCACTCTAGTGCTCAACACTGGAGCCCCTCCTCAACTGCATTCAATTCTATGAAATCTACTATAAAGATAATTAATGGCTGTGGCTGCAAGCCTTCTTGGGATTGAAGTATGTTACATGTATTCAGACACACATATTGAATATACATTCAGACTCACTCAATAATAACTAATAATCTAAATCACTGAGATGAACAGAGGCCATACCATATATAATATATATATGGTATGCATCATCTGACTACAGTATTGTGTCAATCAGTTATATAAACATGACATATTCTATATAGAATCTTATATAAGTTATCTGGGGCAGAAGCCAGAATGGCTTTCTCTGGCTGCTGGACTAGAACTGATCCGACAGGATTTGATAGGAGATAATAAGACGACACATTTCCTTACAGCTTTGCCTAAGCCAGGAAATCACATGGACCCGAGCATCATAAATGATCACTGAAGACAAAATAAATGAAAAATAAGTGGGCAAAGAGACATTTTAATGTTCCTTTGTTTCTCTGAACGTCACTGAACATGCACAGCCTTTGCATGTGTAAAGATGGCTAAAGCATACAGACAGATTAAAATGAAGACACGATTATTTTCCTTTTATGAGATCATTTCATATCCTTGTACAGCATGGTATCAGATCACACGCAGCTGCACCACTCTAAACTGAAAAATGCACGGGCCTAAAAGGAGCTTTTGGCATTTTGCAGGAGTATCCATGTCACAAGAGATTAAGAGCCACAGCATTGTATCTTTCATTCAGCCTTGAATACCTTTGGAGCATATGTGGCTTCAGAGGGCAACATTGTAAGGTCTAAGCTCTCAGTAAACAGACTTCATTTGTTTTTCAGTGGCAACTTCCGCTTCAAGCTGCTAGGAGTAGAATTTGCCCCTAAACAGATAGCCCTTAAGGATTAGTCTTCATAATCTGCCGTTCACTGATCCTCGAAATCATACTGTCTGGGTGCTCTGAAATCAGCTTACAGTAGTACAGACAGTAGATGGAGTGTGAGTGGTTTTATGATTGGGATTGCGTGCCGTGCGGGCTTTATGTACAGTAGCACCAGATGAGAAAAAGACAATTGTTTAGGGAGAGTGATATGTTACCTACTGTTGTAGCAACACAGTATGTGCTGTTCTCGTGTACACACTGGCATGCAATCGTACAATCTGTTAATCTGTAAAATGCTAGGCCTTTTCTCCTGCTGCACATAAACCAAATGCCTGCTGTGTGAACTGAGCATCTCTGGCAACCTCTGTGACTTCAATGTGAAAATCCAAAGTGGGAGACACTAGTACAATGGCCTAAAAGTGCCTTGTGATTGGAGCATACATGCTGCTGTGAGGACAGAAAACACAGACAGAATCCTGCTGACAGACCTTTATATGGATAGCATTAGGAATCCAGACAGGATCTATGTCAAACAACTGTCCCTTTTATACAGTCTTACAGTATATTAACGTTTGATTACAAAGACACTTGGGCTGTCGTCAGGTGCAAAATACCAGATGGTGAACGAGATGCTATAAGAGCTATAGAGTGCCCTATAAAGTTAAAAATAAATCTAAATGTTCGTCATTGAAAACCGTGTCAATCTCAGTTGAGTTGATGCGATTGACTTCCATTCCTCAGAACATTAATACTCATTATTCAGAGGGAATTTTCTTGGAAAACACTGGCATAATCCATGTAGGATTTTAACTTTCATTGAAGTCATTGTCAAATAAACTGTGATTAACATTAACACTAACATTATCAGTGTGAAGACCCATTAGCCCCGTGAACATCCCTTAGCCACCATTAGAGGTACCATTATAATTTATTCATCAGAAAATTCTAGGCATGTCATCTGTAGCTATAGACAAAGCAAACAAATATAAGCGTTCTATTAAACAGCACCTTCAACCAAGTGCGATGCAGTACATACACATTTTAGGACAAACAAAAAGAAAACAAAAAATAATTAAATTATTAGTCTAATTATTCTGCATATCAGGTAATATCAAATATAAAAGAGAAAGAGAATGTGATATTGCTTACATGAGAACAGTTTGGTTCTGGAGTACTGGAGCAGTTTCTCATAAATAACAAGTTAATGAAAATGAATACAAATGTCACTTGTTTTCTTACTAGGAATGTGCTGTTTTCCCCTTTTTCTGTTCTTTTTGCAGCATGGAAATGTCACACATGACTCCAGAAAGGGCACAGTAAAATCAAGCACGCACATACAGTAGACTATTTTGGCTCCTTTACAAAAACAGGGGAAATGTTAATGGATCCCTAGACGGTTCACTCCGTCGGTCATTGTGGTGGAACGGAGGCGTCTACGCAGAGCTGGAAACAGCCAGTTTCTTCAAGTGGTCCATGAAGACCTGCAGGCTCACGTCATCAGTGAGGATCGGGGCTCCTGTCTCCTGCAGATGCGCCGGAAGCAAGGGGAGACAAAAAGTGGTTGAGTGATTTACACTAATGATCACTTTAATGAAGCAAAGATTATTTTATGCAAGACCTTGATCTTTTGATAATCTCATTTGGAGAGCGTCATAGATGTATTCACAGGGTTTGCATACTGCAGGTTATGGTTCAACTCTTCCTTGACTTTGGAAATAAAGAGATTTAAGCTATTTTCAGCTTTCAATCGTCCTCTTTTGAATCAGAGGTTAGCTAATCCAGGACCTATGTTTGCTGACAGTTGGACTTTAAATCTTCTAAGTTGTCAGCACAGATTGTGTTTTTTTAACCCGGAATAGAGACAATCCTGGGGTTTAAAGTCTTGATTTTGAAGTAAGAAGGAAATGAGAAATTTCTGAAACTTTCATAAATTGCTTTATACTGTTGTTATGAAAGTTCAGCTCAAGCAAGGGAAAATCCACACAATTTGGCATCCTTAGATGGCCCGCTCAAAAAACAAAACATCAACCATAAAGATTTTAGTAAGATGCCCTTTTCCACAATGTCGATCCCCATAGTCTCCACTTTGGGTGACGAATATGACCTCTATAAGCAATCTGTTTTCAAGTATAGACAGTTGAAAAATAGCAATCTGTAGCTTATAACACCGTACCTGTCCCCAGGCGTAGAGGTTATTGTGGGTCTGTGATGGGTTGACCTTTGAGAGCAGGAAGCGAGCCTGTGAGCCTCCGTGCTCCGTGTCAATGTAGCGCGGCATGGGGAATCGCGTCTGCAGGATTTCCTGGGCGTCATCCAGGGGAGCCTGCAGCAGCTGTTTGAAGTTCTCATACTCTGCCATTTCCTGGTAGCCTGCCTTTCGCCACTGGGCTATGGTCTGGAAATGAAGAGGGAAATGACAGCTTTAAAAAAAAAAAAAAAAAAAAAGGCCTAGAAATTTTTGGAGATTATAATGGGCGTAAATCGAATGTCCTGGTGGGAATCTAAAGATATAGATGCATTCATAGTCTGTGTCTCACCTCTCCATGGTAGATAACCAGCTGGAAGAAAGTGTCCATGAGAAGGATTCGATCTGGCAGGATACTGCTGCTGTCCAGGAGAACGGGCTGTGAAGAACAGATACAGTTTGGAACAAGCGCCAAAAACATCATCACTGACAAACATTTCTTATAAAGACACTCTGAAGCTTCTAGCAAAGGCTAGAGGCTCCTCTAACATTGATGGTAACAGTGTGGAGGGGTGAGAGGCTGACCTCTGGTGGTCCATAGAAGGAGTATGAGTAGAGGATGGGCTGGACCATGATCAGGGACTGGGTCAGGTCCTGCCTGACAAAGTGGTGCCTGTAATAGGATGACTCATCGGGGCTGTTGTTGAACACCTGAAGGAAGGGTGACCGCCGCAGGTGGAACATAAACTGCAGGTGGATGAGAGGGGAAGAAAAAGAAGTTATTAAAATGAATATTCAGTGTCATGTAATCTAAGTGGTTTTTGAAAAGCATATAATCATATTGCAAATCAATTCAAATTGGGAAGAGGGGAAAAACTGGAAATTACAATTTAGTCATTTCTTTATTGACATTCATGTATTTGCACTAGGAGGCAGGTTTACCTGTGGGTAGAGGGACAGAGACTCTGACAGTTTGAAGGATGTAGGATCATCTTTATTGAACTGGCCAAACTTCTGACACTGAAACCCAGAGAGACAAAACATTGTTTAAACACTGAACATGTCATGGGATAATCCTTATGTAACCTGGCACATCACACTGGATTTGTACAATACATGCACAATGTGCCGTTTTACTCCTTTTCATAGCACACAACCATAACAATGCTAACTATGCATTGTTCTCCTCATCACAAAGCGCAGTTACGGTGTGGGTGCGTCACTCACCAAGCGGATGAGCTGCCTGTCAAGCCAACGCAGCACATCTGGTCCCTCCTCCGACTCAGCTCTGAAGACACCCAGACGGGCCATGAGCACCGCAGCCGCTTCCTGGTCGAATGACGACTCGATGTGCTGAATCTGGGACTGTGCATCTGCCCAGCTTTGGTAACAAAAAAAGAGAGGGAGGGAGGAAAGAAAGTAGGACACGTACAGGTGAGTGTGGGTGTGGTGTGAGTGACGCACACAGGTCTCTGAAGGCGTTGCCAGAAATTGCAGGAATGTAAACACTGGCTGACGCCAATATTGATTCTACTAATCACTTTCTTTAAAATTGCCTTGTAGGTACAAAACGTGAATATCCACTTTCACTCTTTTCTGCAAAATAACCTTACATGTTATACTACTACCACTACAGGTTGATATGGACAGTAGTTTTATATTCTGGTGTGAAGTCTTGTCTGGCATAAATCACAGTGTCAGCACCAATAATTAATCCAGAGTCTTACTTCCTGGCGATAGTAGAGACACGTATCCTCCTCTGAGTGCTGGAGTGCTGGTACTGGGTTACAAACTGGATCACACCTCGGCCACCCTGGGGCACTGGGGCATTGTGCTACACACACAAACACACAAGACAGCAAGACGACAATCATCAATCACTTCTCTCATTGCATCAGAGGAACAAATGGCCTTCTACTACAGTGAACCCCCCCACAAAAAGCCATTGTCTACACTAAACAATGGCTTCATCAGAATTATTCACTGGTGTAATTAGACTGTACTTTCATCAGCCTACAGTAATCCCATCAGAGCTCACAAGTTAAAGTTCCGGTAAATGCTTTTTTTTTTTTACCTGATTCACTACTTCAAAGTACATGCCCAAAGTGGTGGACGGGTTGAGACTGCACACTTTCCACTGGCTCGTACCACCAACACCCATCTCCTACACAGAACAAGAGAGCACATTGTGATGAATGGCAGTAAGTGACGGCTCTCAGATTACAGTTCGGTTGTGAGAAGGAAGGAATCTAAGACGGGGGCAGGGACTCACATTTTCCGAAACACAGGATCCCTTGGAGTTGAGTGAAACACACGGTCCGATGGCCCCACAGACCTTCAGCTCCCTTGATGTCTGTACAGACACAAAGACACACAACATAAATACAACATGCACCACCAATGTCAGGTTTAGCAAGTATACATCTGTTTTGTGCTCAGAATTTAAGTAATTGATACCTCATCAGCACAAAGACACAGCAAACAATGACATTCATTATAACTTCAGTGACTACATCACTTATTTACCTTGACCTCCATGATGCCGCCAAAGGCCATGCGGAAGTCTCCATTGTAGTCTTTGCTAAAGACTCTCTGGAAGGTCTGCTTGAACAGGGAGGTATTGAAGGAGTCTCCCATCACAATGTGACCCCTGTTCATACATAGAAAACAAAGGGTTTACAATCTAAATCACTCCTTAAAGGGGTATTTATTTGTAAAGAATCAAACATCCATAATAGTTAGGCTAATACAATCTCACACCCTCAAACAATTGAACAGCAAGTGCTGACGTACCCGGTGAGATTAGATAAACACTTCATCTCCAGCAGTCCAGTCTGGTCCAGGGCACAGGCGTAGATATCAATACTGTGGCCATTTACTGCTGAGCGGTTAGCCATGGCTTCATAATACTGTGTGATACCAAAAACAGGTCAGTAAACAGTATTTGAAATTAATGTTTATTTGTGGGGAAAAAGTCATTTATATCAACAAAAGACATTTTTTTAAGAAGCAGCTTTCACTCAAACACAAGATCTGCTGCTAAATGCTAAGATCTGAGGCTTCATGCGATTTCTCACCTTTGTGGCTTTCTTCAAATGGCGAGCGTTGTCTTTCTGGATGTCGTGCCAGGAGCGGATGGGGGTTTTCAGCTCGTCTCCCACCACCATGCCCGGGCCCTGGGTGGGGGGCCCTCCGATAAACAGCATCACACGAGCCCCTGTGTTGGGGAATGTACCCTGAGGATAGAGAGAGGAGGGACTGAGTTTCAATTAAAGTCTCCACAAGAAACATTTGTTTTGTGCGGATTCTGGCGGCGTCTGTGGATAAAAGTAGTAATGTTTGTACTGTCTCGTCACCATTTCAAGCAGAATCCAACTGAATCTGACCTGGTGGCAGGGATAAGTGTAAGAATAACTACATAGCCAGTCTTCTCTCTGATGGTTATATAGACGCATCAGTATTAAATTGATACTCAAGTGACAATTTTACACCACAGTTATTTGACTATAGCACACTGTAGTTATAACAGGTTTTTTGTATTGAAATATATGTTATGCTCCAATTTCTATCATATTGATTCAGTACTGCTCATAAAAGGACAACAAGTGTGATGAATGCCTGTTTTTGGGCTGTGAATGTGGACAATGAGCAACGGACTCCTGACCTAGTTCTCAAGTTTGCCATTTAAAAAAGGAGTGTTAGGGGAAAGTTAAGACTGCCTTATCAAAAGAATTCAGATCACCTGTGGAAATGCACCCTCACTAATCCATAATAGAACATTTCAAAGACAAGTAAAATGTGATTTAATACCTCTGAGTATGGGTAGGTTTCAAATCACACACATGCCGGTTTTCACATCATATGACAATGGCAGAAATCCAGGTTTATTGAATGTTGAAAGTACAACATGTCCTAATGAGCTTTTAGAGAATCCGTTTCAGCAAAGGGCAGATCTCACAGCCAACACTTAAAACAAAGTCCACATCCAGGAGTCTGGGAAAGTCCAAGGTACAGTTATTTGGCAGCCACTGGAAGGAGCTTTTAATATAATGTGACCATTTGATAACAAGTTCTGTTCTACGTAGACGATGATTCATTTGTGAGAGCAAAGTGTACTCACAGAGAACAGTTAAATAAAAAAGCCTGCTAATAGCAAACCACTATTTGCGGTTCTGATTTATATGTAAAGGATCCGTTCATCACGTCAAATGCCTCTCGACAAATCAGTGAATCTGGAGTCACTGAAAGAGCCAAAATTATTCTAATCAGGCCTCATCTACTATCTGCTGAAGAGTACAGCAGGGCAACGATCTGTTGTATCAGTTATATAACCACGCAGATTAGCAGTGGGAGAAGAGAGGATAATGATGGTGGAGAGAAAAGACAGAAGGCAAACAAGGAACCAGCCTTTGAACTCAGAAAGTGTTCCTGCTGAAGATAAGTCATCAGGCAGTGTGTGTGCATTTCTGAACAGCTACATGTGGCACAATCATCCCAAAGAGGCTAAAGTACAGATTACTGTGAAGCATGTGTGTGTGTCTGTTTGAGTCAGACAATAATATTAATAACCAATACAATTTTATAGCCATACATGTTTTAGATTTAACTTGTTAAACAACACATGTAAATTACAGTATATTCATAGGCCGGCATTATGCGTATCCACTTAAAGGACCAGTGTGTAGCATTTAGTGGCATATAGCGGCAAAGTTGCAGATTGTAACCAACTAAATACTAGTATTAATATTATATAAATGTTAGACAGTGGACCTTTAATGTACAATATGATTTGTGTTTCTGCATGTGTGTGTATTGTACCTCCAGCAGACCAACAGCAACAGAGAGTGCAACACCAGTGGAGCGGAGGGGCCGTTTGCCCTGAGGGACAGGCCATGGGTCTCTCTGAAGCTCACCGAGCAAGTCAGTCAGATTCATATCCACTCTGTGCACGGGCTGAAGGAACCTGAATATGAACACAAACACTCCTTAGGCAAGAAATGCAAAACGCTGTACAGCGAGGAAACGGCAACCATTAACAAAGACAAGTGAAAAGTGTTTAAGCTCCACCATACCTGCAAGAGGCGGCAGCCTCCTGAGGGGCTGGTGGACGCCCTTGTTGTCCTGATGCTGCTGGCTTTGTTAAACCCAGCATTTCCTAAAACACACAAAAGAAGAAAAAAAAAAAACCTTGAGACACCATTCTTGGCTTGTAAAAACATTCATTTTTCCTTTAAGATATTTTAATATACTCCAATGTTTACATACTAATCTATTTATTTGTCTCATTTCTAAGTTTCCCGTGCCTTTGCCCCCACCAACCTGGATCTGTTTGGCGGAGAGGTCCTTGGTGCCCCTGAAGACGTAGCTCTTGGCGATACCCTCACAGCTGAGCTCGTGAACCTGAACCATGCGACCGAATGTGATGAGGCCCACCAGGGCGTTGGGTGGCAACAGGCTTAGGGACATCTGCAGGGACTCCTTGAGGGCCTGGAGGTCTTCCTCTTCCAAACATGTGTCCACCACATACAGGAAGATCAGAGGGGTCGGGGGTCCACGCTGTAAAGAGGTGAGAGAGAGAGCAAGGTTTATGTATATATTTGACTTTGTTTAATGTTTGCCTTGCTGAACATGTTTTTAAGATGCACTAGCTTACACTACCGGAGACACGGCTCATATTACTTTTGAAATCCATCTGAATTATTTATGAAGCTACACTCGTAAGCCACCATAGTAGTGAGGCCCTCATTGGTAGCAAAGCCAGGGGTGTTTCTGTATACTTTCATCTCCAAATATTTATTATAGCCTACTATATGTCTTAACATATCAAAACACTATATGATTATGGCAAACCTCTTTCACTAATGTACCACATTAGGTTTGCCTAAATATGGAACCTTTTTTTTATAAATGTGTGCTTTGAACCATGGGAACTGATCCACAACCTAAGAATACTACATAGTTTAGATGTGTCCAAGTTGCAGGATGACACTGAACACACGGATTAGACCGGGAACTTCAAAATAAAAATAAGAACTCTTCACCTATAGAGGCCATTATCGGACACTGTTAATATTCACCTTCGTACAGTACATCTTTAGTACATACAATCTCCATGCATGGGGCTGAGGTCAGAGTGTAGTGTTTACCTGTACTATGTACTCAATGGTAGAAAACTGTGGCATGAGTTCAGCCGGCTGGTTCACTTCTGATATGCCTGCATAAGAGGGAGGGAACTGCAGAGACACAGAGAGACAAAGGCATCCAGATTAACCGGTCTGATAAAAGAATGTAGCTGGTCCATATGAAGTTATGCAGGCTTATATAAGTTATGGCAACTATTCATGTCAAACTAAATCATGCTGTGAACGTCACTACTTACTGGGTTCCTCTGGAAGCAGAAGTTGCACGCCCATATTTTTGCTCTGAAGTCAACTTGACTGTGAGAGAGGGATCAAAACAATGTAGGGTTTGCATTCAGTTGGCAGGAGTGTACCTGAGACTCATGTTTCACACCTGGTACTTAGAACTTCTATTTCTGAACACAGCACCAAATTCAAATCCCCTCAACCCCCTTTATTTTTTAACTAAAGGACGCTACAATGAAGAAATGCCAAGAACATTAGTTGGCACTGACACTAAAACACAATGTAACACATGTTACAGGCTAAATTAAAGCATAAAGGCTGAATACTAAATAACACTAAATGTTACAAAAGCATCTTTGGTGCTTTGCTGCTGAAAAAAAAAAAAAAAAATGTAAAAAAGGGTACACATCTGTAAGCAGGGGAACTGTTTTTCTATTTAACTCACCACAGTGGGTTGAGCACTGCCTTGCAGTTGGCCCGGCTGCACAGCACTGGTTCGTACTGGACTGGTGGCAGGTCAGGCCTCTCCTTGAGTGGTGTGAAGAGGCAGGAGACTGGGACAACTAGCCTGGTGGCTTCCAGACGGCTGGACGGCCACAGATTCCAGCTGAATCTCACCCCGTCCCTGTCCTCGTTCTGCTGGATGAACTCCTGGTAGGTGGCCATCGCTGAGCTTCAGCAGAGAGAGAGCCCAATAGATCAGAGTGAGGATGTAGGTCCAATAGAAGCACTGGATGTAGTGATACTGCTAGTCAAAACTCGTTACTGTTTCTCACTGGTGGCAGTGAACTGCTCTTTATACAGGTCCTCCTTCCTCTCTCATGCTGAAATAAGACGTAGATATTTGACAGTGTGACGCACAAACGTGTCATTGGGAAACCTGAGCAACCTGTTTTGACGAGGAAGAGTACAGTGGAACCCCAGTGGTATTTTTAAGCTACACCTTTGTTGGTGTGTCAGCGAAACGTGAATTACACCTTTAGAAAAGCATCACCAGTAGCAACGGTACACTCCCCCTTTGTCAACGCTATCAGAGGAACTTTATATTCCCTGAGCAATACAGCGGCATTCCAGCAGGATCCAATGCTGAAATTATGGATGTCCCATTGTCCAGGGGACAATAAAAATAGCACCTGGGACACAAAGATACAGTGTGTGGGACAATTCTGAGACAGTAGAGAAATGTATCATTACAAATGAAATTACTATATTTATGCGTCGTGAAATATATCTAATTTTTATTGTTAAAGCAACAAATTCAGCGATTCATTCCTGGATGGGAAAAGGCGAGCAATATTTTCTAAAGTATTATAATTTCTTCTGTATGCTGCTTACAGTCCATGGCTTTTCTGCCAACCTGCGCTGTGCAGGGCAGGGCACATTTTACAATTTCTCTTACTCTCTTTCTCACTGGATCTCTCGATCAGGGCGTTTCTAAAGCTTGTGTGTAGGTTCATAGCTTGTTTGACCTTCCCTCTCTCAGTCTCTTCCCTCTGGATTAGGGTGATCCTACAGCTTATATGTAAATAGTTAGTTTGAGCTTGTAAATATTGAAATAGTTTGTTGGATCTTCTTCCCCCCTTCGTAGAAAATGTTTTACTTCAAATATACAACGTCCCTGTAGTGAGTTTGTGATTATTTGACTAAAATGTTCCATGTGCATGTACATTTCTGTCGCCTTATACCAGGAAACAGGTTTGCATTTGCCCTGCAGTCTGCAGTGATGCATTTATTGATCAAACAGTTAGAAATGAACACGAAACAGCAACCCAACCAATGACTAAAAGAATTATGCAATCTGAAAGTGGCCAAAGATCTAGGGTGATTTCAAGACTGAGGAAAAAAGTTCATTTCAAGACCTGGCAGGGTCAAAAGGTACGTTTGAAAAGATGACAAGAACAAAAGTTACAATCTTTTGTTGTCAGCTGGGCGTGATTTCAGAATAGGATCTATATTTCTGTAGGAGAGACAACCGTGTACTAGGGAGGGCTGCAGCTACTGATTATTGTAGCTGTTAATCTACAAATGATTTCCTCAGTTGACTGAGTAAATAACTCGCTATGAAATATCAGACAGAGCCCGATGTAATATCATCAAATAACCTGTTTTGTCTGTCCCAAAATGCTGAATGTGTTTACAGAAAGAGAAGAAGTGAATCCTCTCAGTTTAAAAGACAGTTTTTAATCTGATAAATGACTTAAATGATCAATTTCCTATCAAAATAGTTGCTGATCTAACTTGTTGCAGGTTTCATTGACGTGGCCTGAGATAAGAAGCAATGAATTTCTCTGTAGCTAAAAACACCTCTGCCAAAGGAAGGCATCCACAATGTAACTTTATTTGTATCTAGGTCTGTATTTCAATAATCGATTGATTGTTGAACTACATTTTCAAACAAGAACCCAACAGTCCCTCATTACTTATTCTCCAATGTTAGACTATGGCTGCTTCTCTCTGTCATAGTAAAGTGAATATCTTTGGGTTTTGGACAGTTGGTCGGACAAAACAAACAACCTGAAGACAAAAGCTTGAGCAGGTTCATAATAAATTAAAGTAAATGTAAGTTGCCCAATATCCAGTGTTTTTCTTACGGAATGTGACCTCTGACCGGCCATATGAAGAGGATGTGGTGTTTTGGGGGGTTTCTGGTGTTAGCAAAGCCCCATTTTCCCCTTCTGCTTTCGATAAGAGAGTACAGGGACACCTTAACCGTTATTCAACCGTCTAAATGTCAGTGTTTGGAGCCATTTTCACAGTGACTACCTCACTGTCTGTATCATATGCTACAGGCCACGTCTCATCACTGATAAAGCCACCGGTGAAGGTTGGTATCCGTCCTGAACGTTTCTACTCAGAAACCATTCAAATGTCGCTTTCCCGGTGCCCACTCCCGCGAAATTCGGTTGAAGTGAATGAATTCAGCAGCAGACGATAATGTTAATCATCATTAAACGACTCTACGTCGCCCTGTCACTCAAACCTCTACGAGCTAACGCTACGTTGACTAGCTGGGCTGGCTTAGCTAACGGAATGTAGCATTCACCCACTTCCTGTCGCTTCATGAATGGAAGCAGAGACCGGCGGCCTACTTTCCAACACAATTAAATCGAGCGCTTACCTTTTATATGAGGTTGGCCTCGGGTCTAGACGAGAGCTAAAGAGTCTGTTGTGTTGAAAAGAAATTACAGCATTTGGAGATGAAAGCAGGCGGATGTACGAGGCAGGACGACGGTGAGGGGATCACTCCCTGTCAGCCGGCTCTGCGCTTTACTAGAATGACGTGTTACTCCAAGTTGAGGCGTCTCCTATTGGCTCTTCTTTCCATGACGTTGCCGGGTAGGATGTAACTATGGGAAATGGAGTTTACAGTATCGGCCATTGACAGTGAAGACATTGGCCCTAAGGCGACGTTGTTGTAGCAGTTGTTACCCTCTAGTGACAGTATTTTACGGTGTGATAACGTGTGATTGGACTGTGACTGCCTATGTCACCACTTTATCATCCACTGTGTAGAGAACTCATCTCAGCCTGTGACCTTTGACCACTCCTGGAAAGTGTAGTAATTGCATTTACTCAACAAAGTGGGCCTACAATCTTGAGGTACTTTAGTTGAATATTTCCAGTGTAACCTATATGATACAGTATGCTTCTACTTCACTAAAATTTCTATTTAAATATTGCACCCCTACATTTTACTTTACTAGGCCTACAGTTATTTGAAAGTTAGTACTTATAGAATTGAACTTTATTGCAGGACCAGTGTGTAGGATTTAGTGGCATCTAGCAGTGAAGTTGCAACACGTTCTCATTCCCAACGCGTCAAAAGTTGCAGATTACAACTAACTGAACACCTCTGGCGTATGTATTGGACAACCTGGGAATGGGAAATACAAGAGGGCTGTGAAGTGTGTCGGAGGAACTATGTTGGTATCTACAGCCAGTGTTTGGTTTGTCAAATACTGGACCTTTAAGCAACTTAAAACCGGGGTTAAATTCCTTGTAGTCTATGTGTATGCCAGTAAAGCTTCACTGCACTTAACTCTGCAGAATCTAAGTTTACATACAAAACTTACGATGCATCCAAACTAACTAAGTGGCCTATACTCACTGCTTTAGGACTATGTTTTATACAGTTCTATATACAGTCACACAAGGTCCACATTAGCACCTGTCCATGATGCTGGAGTAAAACTGTGGCCAACTGCTGCTCCTGGTCATACTGCGTTCAAGGCTGGGCTCACATGCTGGGACGTTTGGCATATGCCCGCCTCAAAGCAGTAGATATTGGCCTAAGTGTCTGTGAGTGTTATATAGACCTCTAGGTGTGATCTCAAGTCAGTGGCTTCAACTTAAAAAAGCTTTGAAATACATAACCTAGAAGTCTGTTGCTAGCTTTTTTTATGCCAGTAAAGTTATTCTGACATCACCTGTACGTATTGGTGGAACATACTCAAGCAGCCTACTGTAAACTACTACACATTTGAGCTGTGCCTATATGTAGACTACTTTACTTGCATATTTCCATTTTTATGCTATAGGGAAATATTGTACTGTTTTACTCCACTACATTTATCTGACACTTTTTGTTAGGTATTAGATACTATGCAGATTTTAAGTCAATACAAAATATAAACCAACTAATAACCCAGAAGTAAATAGTTGAAATTAGCCCCACCTTCATCAGCTATATATTAAAATACACATGAATCACTAATTATAATCCAGCAGGCTAATGTAATTTCTGAAATAAGCCACTCTAAATGAGTAGTTTGACTTGCTTATCTATTTTTGATGCTAATGCTTTTGTACTTTTACAAAACATCTTGAATGCAGCACTTGTAACCGAGCATGTAACACTGTAGTCTTGCTATTACACTGTAGCATTTCACACAACTTGTTTGGAGTGTGTCTGAACATTAAGTGGCGCTGTAACCAAGCTTTTTTTTTCCTTTGGTGAAGCATATAAACCCCTGGAGGGAGAAAGCTAAAGAAAGCTAGAGAGAGAGAGAGAGAGAGACAGAGGGAAGGGAAGGGAAGGGAAGGGAGGGGGGCTTTCTGCCTGCACAGCGGACTCTCTCTCTCTCTCTCTCTCGCAGAGTGCTGAACCCACAGGCGGCAGGTGTGTGCACCGACTGTCCGCCCAAGCTTTCCTCACTTTTAGCACGTTTGGGACCGGATCTGGATGCTGCAGCGAGCCGATAAGTCGCAGTGCAACCCGGCTGCCCCACAGTACATCCCTGGCTGTGAGGATGTTGCAGTGATAAGACAGCAGAGCATCTTCTCTCCTCTGTATTGCACTGAGCCGGCATCGTCAGCTGTTGCTCTAGCAGAGAGTGGAAGAGTCGGGAGCAACAGAAAAGGCCAAACTATGCGACTGACTTTCTACCGGTAACCGTTTTCCACCTCAAGTCGACCGGAGGAGCGGATGCGAGCAGAGGTTGCCAACGATCCTCTGACTATTTTCTGCGCTTTGTCGGTGCCGGAGGAGCTGTGCCAATGGAGAAAGCGACTCCGCCGCCCCAGCCCCAGCTCCAGCTGTCGATAGCGAAGACTGAAAGTCCCGCTGAGGACATCTCCGGTCTGACTGACGAGGAGCTGCTCAAGTGGACCAAGGAGGATCTGGTGCGGCGGCTGAGGCGGTCTGAGGCCGACAAGATGAGCGTGATTCTGGACCACGGGAATCTCATCCGGGAGGTCAATCGCAGCCTCCAGCTTCACTTGAACGAGATCAGGGGGCTGAAGGTGAGGGGGGCGCGCATCGGTGAAGGATGAGATCATAGGTTTGGAGCGCACCTGAGAGCGCGCATAGCAGGAGGGATGTTCCGCTGTTTAGAGAGCGCCTCTGCAAACACGGTGTGGGAATAGTATCATTGAAGTTCACTGTGGCATTGTGTAGGCCTGTATGACAATCTGATATGGATGGATGGATCCATGTGTGCACATAGGCTTTATGGGCATGCTCAACCTAAGGCAGGCGTACAGTTTTCATTTAACTTTTACTGTGGCGATGGGGGATTAATTAACAAGGGGAGGGGTGTTTGTGACCAAAATCAATGACAAAATGTATCCCCACAACTCAGCTTAAAAAACACAGGGCAAGAACTGAAGAAGAAGGCATGTCCGTCTGTACATCTACAGCTCTGTTCATATGCCAGTGCTCAAATCTGGTGTCCAGATCTCTCTCTGTTCTAGGCACACACACCTCACATTCCTAGAATATCCCGGCTCATAAATCTACAGTATGTGCCATGCAATTTGCCTTTAGAACAATGTGGCATTTGCTTTGAAAGTATGCAAGTAACCTTTACTTACTGCCTTTATTTTCTGCGCTACTAACAAGAGGACTATGGCACGGTGTCTACAGTGTTTACAGTTACTGAGTACAGACTCAGCCTGAGGTAGCCTCAGATGAAGCACATGGAGATCATTTGCCTTTCTCTGCGACCTCGTCACCTCTCCACCCATGCAAGCTGCCTAATTACACAGGGAAGAGCTGCAGTGTAAGAAAGGGAGAGAGGGGGAGAGTGAGGATAGGGGGAGCACTTGGGAGGTGAGGAAGGGATGTTTAAGTAAACGTATAAAATGTTCAGGGTGTGTAATTTGACTGTTCTAACCCAGTCTTATTTCTGTGTGTGGCCTCTCCATCTCCTACAGAGCATTCTAATCTTCATTATGTACTTCACATTGAATGGTACACAGTGAGTGAGTGCTTTTATGGGAAAGACAGAGAGGATTAGGATTTCATTTCATTATTATTGCATACAGCATTTGACTGATATCTCCAAGAGCAGCAAAATGGATTGAAATTGGACAATGGTTGCAGCGATTTACTTCAGAGTTAAATGAATAAAAGACAAACTATTTGGTTTTGTGCCAAATCAAAAGCACATTTGTATTCTTTCTGCACTGATCAGCATTATTATAATGTTTGATGACTTCCTAATGCTTAGGCCTTATTTTAACTCTCGTTTCCTCTCGTTTTTTTTTCTTCTTTTCCTTGCAGGATATTAATCAGAAACTGCAGGAGGACAACCGTGAGCTGCGGGACTTGTGCTGCTTTCTGGACGACGACCGCCAAAAGGGCAAGCGTGTATCCAGGGAGTGGCAGCGCTTGGGACGTTACAGTGCCAGCATCATGCGCAAAGAGGTGACCCTCTACCTCCAGAAACTAAAGGAGCTGGAGCTTCGACAGGAGGAGGTAATCCGGGAGAACATGGAGCTGAAGGAGCTCTGCCTGCTGCTTGACGAGGAGAAAGGGGTGGTAGGTGGAGGAGGTGGCGGTGGAGTAAGTGGAGGGGGAGGGAGTGTAGGGATGGGAGGGTGCCGCAACTCCATTGATAGCCAGAATAGTTTGCTGCTGGTGCCTGGGCATGGGCTCCTGATGAGAGACGTGGGGGATGGGAGCAGCACCTCAAGCGCAGGAAGCGCTGACAGCTCCGATCACCCTCACCATAAGCAGCCTCACCTGGCTCCAGGGGGGGTTGGAGTCAGTAGTGGTGGGGAAAAGGGGAGCCCTGAGCTTGTGCACAAACCCAGGTGCAGCAGCATCAGTGGAATAGGAGGCGGAAGTGGAGGAGACAGGGAGGTGTCCAGCCCTGAGCACCCTGCTGGGCGCCACCGGAGTACAAGCCTGGAGTACCCATACACCCTGCCCCAGCTCTGCCGGCCCCGCTGCGGCTCCATATCCGTGCCTGACCACAGTCGAGTCATGCGGGGCCTCAGCCCGGAAAAATACGGGAGGAATGTGGGCCGACGCAGTCCGGAGCAGCACCCCAAGCACCACAGCTCTGATCTCCTCCTGGGCCAGAGGCAGCACTTCCTGGGCCAGGGAGGCAGCGGGGAGCTCTATCAGAGGCACCACAGGAGCAGCATTAGCAGTACTGGTTGTGGGAGCCCCGAGCCCCGGCTGGCACATTTAGGGAGCGCTGAGCACCATGAAAAGGGCTGTGTGGTCCAGGGGGGCAGCCCTGAAACTCATAGGCACCAGTACAGTATGAGCCCTGACCATGTGAAGTTTGGCAGCCCTGTGAGAGAGGGGCAGAGGAGGCCAGCTGGAGACGAGCTGTCACCACATCATCGGAGCATCTACAATGGCATGAATGGTAGGTGTGTATGTGTGTGTGTGTATGCATGCCAGTGTTTCTGTGTGAACTGGGTACACTGCTTTTCTTTCAACCCAACCTTACCCTAACTATACCAAGGTTCTTCACCCTAAAATGTTGTGATTGTGGACATTGTGTCCTCAAAAGGAAAGCTTGTTTCTATAATGTCACACACACAGACACACACACACACACACACACAAACATAGCTATGTGATATGCAATTGGAGTGTACTTATTTGATTGAGAAAATAGAGATACTGTTCCTCATTCTGACTGTTGCAAAATTTATTTAGCATTATTGATTTTTTTGGCGTCTCAAGAGGAATGTGGGTTGGCTCAGTGCATGAGAGAGAAAAGAAAGAGTTCAGAAATATTTATTTTACATGTCCTGTATCTAAGATGAACAGATTCAGCCCAAATGAACCCTGCTCAGATTTCAGTGTGTGGTGTAGCGTCGCAACTGTTGGCACACAAAAAGAGCCTCTCAGATAACAAATTGCCCCCAAATCTTTGCTGCAGTGATGCCCATCTCAGTGAGATCAGTGGGAGTTAAGGATGTCAGAGAGAAGGAGGAATATCAAAGTACCAACTTGGCTG
Source organism: Morone saxatilis (assembly GCF_004916995.1). Lineage (NCBI taxonomy): Eukaryota > Metazoa > Chordata > Actinopteri > Moronidae > Morone > Morone saxatilis. Next base: position 7,340,795 of record NW_023339729.1, read on the forward strand.
CTGTTTAAATACCCCACAGTGGCTGATAATGATTTCTGGAGTCCGGGGGAAAAAAAGTGCTGAGTGGCACAGAGCTGGCAGAAGCTAAAGGACAAACTCCTCAAGGTGAAATATCTGCCTGGCTTTGCAATATGAAGCTGAAATTACAAGAGAAACAAAAACAGTCGAAACAGAACGGAGTAAATCCAACACTTACAGGAAGGATTTCAGTTACCGCATAAAGTAATGCCAGTAGTTTGGTGAGATTATGTGCTATTCTTACTAAATGGTGAGTCATTTATGCCTATTGATTATTTGGATTGATATGTTTTGTTGTGACAATTACAAAGACAGTGTGCTATCTTTGCTAACATTAGCTGACTTTAAAAGGGCAATCAACAGATTTAAATATGAAGTAATATTAATCAGTATAATAGTCGCAAGGAGTACTACTCAGTCATCTGTGGCCCTGCAGTAGCTTTGTCAAGTCTGAGAAAATAACCCTGGTGATTTAATTGTGATATCATCAGGGTTAGGGTTATCTCAGCTTGGGTTCTGACTGAAACTGCTGACAGAAAGTCTGTCATGTTGTGGAGTTTGAAAAGCATAGGTATTTACCAGACAGGGATGGTATAACAAAGACACAATAACAAAAGGTAGTGTTTTGGGGGCTTGATCCATACTAGAGACTAAAAGTCAGGATATCTCAACCTCTGTTGCTTTAACTGTGAACATCCTTTTTGTAAACTGTCTTTTTTAAGTCCTCACAACTTTATCGCTGATGTTCCCCTTTAAGTATTACAGTACAACCATTGTAGCCTCAAAAATGACAGTCCAGTAGTAAACATGCTCTCTCGCCAATTTGCAATCTACGGATTGCACCGGATTATTGTAAAGACACACAACTTTGATTTGGATCATCGTTCTATTTTAGCTCTCTGTGCACTCTCTCTATAAGCGATTTCAATCTTGATGTAACCTGAAACCCATATGATGTCTGCAAAAGGCCACGCCACATTAATGCCTCACAAATTGCACAGGGCACTCACTGGCCCTCAAGTCTGGTGGTTTGCCAACTGTGGCATAAATGTTGTGAACTTAGCTCAGAGTAAAATGCATGCACAAAATAGCCTTTAACCAGGTTCATAAAGACTTCATTAAGCCTGTGTGTGAGAGAAATCTGGGCCACCATGCCTCCACTGGCCTGACAAGGACACTCAATTTCCAGTGTCACAACTTGATATTTACAGGTCGATCAAGACATGTAATTAACCACTTTACTAGTTTGCTTTTGTGGTACAGACACTGAATTAATTGCTTCAAAATTTTGCTGACAGAATAAAATATACAAACACTGGACTGTAGACAATGAAGAAAAATAATAGATTTGTGAGGTAGGGGAAGTAAAGAGAGCAGCTTTGTGGCCATGCCCATGTGTGTCATCCACTGACCCATCCTTACTGCCATGTCCTTTTTTGGATGAAGAGGGAATTTAATTCCTGTGACGATGTAGTACACTCCACTCGCTTGGATTATCCTCTAAGCCCTTTGCACAGTATTATTTCATTTTTTATATATTTGCGTGTGTGTGATTTGGGTAGATGTGCCACAGTGTCCCATCCAGGGTCAGTGTAGCAGTGTAGGTTTTTATTCAGACAAATGAATGTCTCATGTTCACGTGCCACTCGACAGCACTAAAGGTCAGGCCATTTAAATTCCTGACAAAATCCAAAATGAAAGCAAAACAACAGTCTGACCTCTGCAGCCTTTTAATACAATCTGCTTTTGCATCTATTAATAATAATAATAATAATAATAATAATAATAACATTATGTATAACACTTTCCAAAAACAAGTTACAAAGTGCTTTACAAAGACATGAAAATAAGTTACCAGGTAAAAAAATAAAGGTGTAATTTAATCAGTAATAAGGATAAATAAGAAGTAAGTGGTATGAATTACTGAAACATTAAAAACAAGTAAACAGATTTTGGGAAGCTTATCACACATATCCTTCTTTATGTTTATAGTCAGGAGAAAGGCACTGACACCAAAATGAATAGAAGCGCTCTTACTGTGCTTTGTAATATGACAGAGATGTTCAGTTTTCTGCAAGAAGAAAAGAAGCCTGCATACGAATACCCTCTCATTTCAACAATACTTGATCCAGCAAACAACTGGTGATAAGTGGTGGAACTAAAAAAACATTTAGATAAATCAGTGAGTACTAACTGCATAAATTAGAGATGAAATAACTGCATGTCACTTTGGAATTTTACAAGTTCAGGAATGACAATAAATATTAGTTTGCCCATTTGAAATAATAGGCCTCTAAAGCCTGATAAGACTCAGTAGCCTATGTGATCTGACTGAGCAATACAAATAAACAGTGAACCCTTCAGTTCAGTTGTGACCCAGATCAAATATGTCAGTATTTCCATGTGATACATTCCCTCTTAGGGAAAGATAATCAGCCATGAACACTGTAGTCTCCTGACCCAGACTGGAGGGACGTTTCGCTAAGCCTATAGGATCTCTGCACTGCAGAGGGTCTTTTTCAAAAAGAGGAGAGACTTAATCATGTTTTCTGCTTTAGCAATCACAAGTTCTGCATATTAGCTTAAGCTGCTCAGATGATCAGGAGGAGAAAAAAAGGCTGCATGGGGGAAAAAAATCGGTACAGTGTGTGGGAGAACCTCTGCCCTTGTGAATGCCACATACACACACACGCACAGAGTGTAAAACAGTCACTCTACAAGCAAATATCACACTTGCCTGTCGTAAAGTCAGCCAATTGGTTTGTGGATTACTGTTTTGAAGCCTGGAGTTTGGCAATATGGCCGTCGCTATGTTGTTTTTTCAGAGCCAATGACAGTGATGTATTGCGAGTTGAGCTGCACTCATTGGCTGTGCTTTGTTTCAACTTGTCTATAGCAGTAAACAATGACGGCTTCCCCAGTCACACACGTTCTCATATCATAGATAAACAGCACACTAAGATTTGTTTCTGAAAATATTTGAAGTGAGAAATATGCATGGACTAACAGAATCTTGCTTCGTACTGCCTAGTTTGTTGTCTGAGTTTCATGTGGTGCGCTGGACAGAGTCACTGAGAATGACTTGTAAATCACAAAGTAGAGCATACACTGCGTTATCATATATTTTACTCTAAATGGAACTATAATTTCAAAAAGAACATCATGCTGTATGGACGGAAAACTAGCAATTGAAACTAGCAATTGAGACCATAAACTGTTTACTGAGCTAAGGCTGAGCTAAGGCTTTTTTGCAGCTCAAGGACCTGCCCCCTGTTGGCTATTAGAAAGAATGCAGGTTTAAGACACTTTTGCTTTTGCTTCACTTCACAGAACCGGAAGCTCTGGCCACTAATTTACCAGTACTGTCTGGAAAAAGCTCTTCATTTCTAGCCAGCGACCACTGATTTTGCCGCCTGAAATGACGACTGTTAGCAGATTTTATCAGCTGTAACTAGCTAGCTAAATAATGGTAACTGAGTTGGTTGAAAACTCACTGTCTGAGGGTAAAGCTGTCTGAGCCAAAAAGTCTGAATCTTCACCAGTTAACTAATGATCTATGTAGAACAGTGGTCCCCAACCTGGGGGTTGGGACCCCCACTAGGGGTCACCTAAGCTTCATGGAGGGTCGCAAGGGTGTAAGGGTGTAAGAAAACTTAAACATATATACACAGTAGGCCTCTCATATCTCAGCATTTCAGAGAACTAAATGAAATTGTCTGTGGGCCAATATTAATTGTTTGTGCAACTACTACTGGCCCATATTCGTGTGAACTAAATATACAAGAGTAGTCTTATGTCACTGTTTATAACACAGTATCTTTATCCTTTGCTGGACGAGCTGCTGTAAAAAAATATTGGGCCATATTATTATCATAGTATTCCCAGTTCTCGCTACACCCTTGGTGGGCAGGTTTGAAGGTCTGAATCCAGGCAAATCTTTTGAGAATGAGGCTTTGAGAAGTAAACTTAATGCTATCATGAGTAGCTTACGGGTTTGCTGGAGTATAAACTTACCTAAATCCAATAAAGACTATAAACTCTGATACTGTATCATCCAGGAAAGGCTCCCGTGCCGTCAGGAAATACTACAGTGGATGTCCAATGAACAGGAGTTCTTTTAAGGTATAGCGGTCACTTAAACAAATATATATATCTTTTTTTCTCTTTGAAATAAGTGTCTGTTGAACTTTTGCATATTCATGTCTAACTCCTCTTGGTGCTTTTCAATTTAATGAGAACTGACAAACACTGGCAGCATGATTCTCTATTCTTGAGCATAAAATATCTGATCGAATTAGCAAAGATCATCCCACTGTCTCATTAACTCTATTAATCTTTATAATTGTAGCATCAGTTCAGACTATCTAGCTCCTCCGGCTGTTGTTTAGAAGTGATGCTGCCTGTCAGGGCAACAGGAAATCATCACTGAAGCTTTGGCCACAGATAATGTTCTCCCTCCCCACTGTCACTGAGAAAGCCAGGCTAACTCTCTCTCCTTCCCCCTCCTCTCTCTGTCTCTCTCTCCCTCCTTCCATCCTAATTGGCTGCCGGTGTGAACAACCAGCTGTCGGACAGAGAGAAAACTCTGATTACAAAGCCCTCTTTCTGGATGAGGCCGGAGGATGTACTGTTTGCCAGGCTGAGCTGAGCAAAGAGGGTTGAGGAAGTATTTGAGTGGATTACTGGTTGTTTTCTTCCCCTCCTTCTCCCTCTCTGTCTTCTGTCTTCCTCTCTGCAACACATCTTCTCCTTTTCCTCTGACTCCACTCTATCCTCTTCTTCCTCACGCATCTGCCATGGCGATGGATGGAAAGCATCCCCTTGACAAATTGTGAAGTCTCACAGCCTAAGCGGCAAGAAGAAACTCAAATGTTTGTCACAGCTGCTTGGCATGAACGGATTTAGGGGAACATTAGGCTGCTGTAACTCGAATGGATTAGTATTATTACCAGATAGCTTCATCTGTGCTTCTACATCCTAGCTTTAGCTTTCATTACTAGTTCAACTTGCTGAAGTGGCATGGTATTGTGTAAACTGACTTGTTCAGACTCATAATCCTGTGTTTCAGTCAACGAGAAAGACTATTTAAAACGTTCTGTCGTTGCATTTTTCTTCAAATAAGAATAGCAGTATTGTGTGATGTTTTTTTAGAATTTAACAGAGTGAAGGAATGAGAGATTAAAAACTCCAGAGATAGATAGAGTTGGCGCCATCAGAGACTTGCTTTTCTCAAGGTGCATGTCTTCATCACAACCCTGCAAAGGGGAAATGTTACTTTTAAATGCTATCATGGCATTTGAATTTGTAATCACACCTGAGACCAATTATCCCAAACACCCTTGCCTATAGGCCATCATAGCAGCCATTTACCAAGGAGTGCATGATTAGGCATTTTGTTTATCTACCCCTGGTGCATATCATTGTCATTTTTAATCAAGCCGCCGTCAGCTTCGTCTCTTTAAAACTTGCTTCTTCTGGATGGAGCAAAGAGTCGTATGTATTGCCTATTTGCTGTGTGATGTTCAAACAATGCACGATGCAATTACTTTTTTTTTTGGTACCCGTACCTGCCAAACACAACAGTAATGTCAATGGGAAATAGAGTGTGAAATGTCTCCAGCAAGAGAAAAGAAAAGTATGTTTGGCATGGCTAAATTATGAATTAGGGAGAGGCAAGGAGAATGATTACTGCAGATATAGTAAAGATGAACATTTACAATGTTATGAGTGTGTGCTTGTGCAGCACTCTGATGTATGCGAATGTTATTGTTTTCCTGTAAAAAAAAAAAAAAGAAAAGAAGAAAAGCTTAAAACAGATCATTCAGTCTTTATTTATGAACATGTGGAGCAGGTAACCGTTGTAGGATGTTCCCAAACATTTCCCCCCACCAGCAGCTCCTAAGTAGCTGTGTGAGTTATGAAGGAGGCTGCTTGGCATGTACTAGCGTCGCTCCAGCCCAAACCCCAGAGGTATGTGACAAATGTTCCACAGTAGCCCCAGTCATCCGGTAGACACGCAAACCCAACGGAATGAAGTCTTTGTCCTCTTACACTGTGCCAATGGGGAGCGGCCCACTGAGCTGAGAGGAAATTAGCTTGCTAGGCCAGGTAATTAACTGGAAGTTGAGTGGCTGCCATGTATGAGGGCAGCACTGGGCCTGAGGGAACCTCTGTCAGTCCCAGAGTCACCAGCAGTAACCACATTTAGCTATGTTACATTTACTTCAGCTGTAGCTGTGTGCCATGCTGAGAGCTGGCAGTCTGAGGGTATCAGGTGATCAGGTGGGAGTGAAGGAGGGTGGTGAGTGGACAGATGAAGCTGAGTGCATCATGTGCTGTGTGCAGGCTTTCATTGAGCTGTGTCTTACTTTTTGGCTAGGAAGAACTGATGTCCATGTTTTTTTTTTTAGTCATACTGACTCAGTTTGATGAGTTATTTCAATGACTGTATATTCAGCCTGAGTGAGTTGGCTAAGAAGCATTAACAGAGAAATTAATACGAGTATCTTTAGGTTACCTCTTTATCTTTGTAACTTTGTGTGACTCAAAGCAAGTCTTTATTTGCTGAACAGCAGCCACTGTGGCCAGATGTGACAATTTTGAGATAATGTTAAAATGTTAAAGCACAGAGAATGAGTAGCACAGGTAGAGAACAGTCAAGAGTACAATGGTAATGTCCATGAAGGCATGTTTTGTCATATTAAGAGTAGTACAATATATATGTTTTTCTTATGCACAAAGTAAATCCATAAAATTTTTGCCTGTGTTGAGATAATTTTGATATGTTTATAAAAAGTTTATAAAAACGATCTTCAAAAACAAAGAGGTAAAAAAGAAATAAAAAATATACATACACCATGTGAGCAAATCCAAATCCCAATATCTTGTAATTCTATGCTTGCCCATTCTCTAACATTATAAAACAAGCCGCAGGATTCTAATAAACGGTGAGAAAAAGGATGAGGGGATTGTCATTGATGGTCATTAAAGGTCCATAATCCCCTGAAATTAAGAATTTTTGTGTTTTATGTGTCTTAGTTTGAGCCATGTTTATCTACAGAGGTCCACCACGTCGAACCACCATGTGTCTACAGTAGCCCACTGACTTTAGCTTTAGGACCCTCTCGTGTTTTCCCCTACTTGTGGCCACCGTAGTTTCTCCTACATACAAACTTCACAGCAGATGCCACTAAATTCTACACACTGTTTTTTTAATGAAAAGCAAAGTCCTTTTTAAAGTTAATCACTGCCTTATTATCTCACTGCTGTTCTCCAGCAGTGACACGACTCCCTGTGGCATACCAGGTGCCAAATACCACACAAGCAATGTCCTGTCTGGTCCTAAATAAGCCATTGCAAATATTTATGTAATGAACACCTATGTCTGAATGACAAAAAGCCAAACAGATAGATGAAGACAGCAATCTTATGTATTCCATGTCTGAAAAGGAATTAAAGTTTGCTGACTTTAACCACCAGAAGCTACTGGTCATACGAGGCCAGGTAAGGTAGTGCTGGCAAACCCCTGGGTGCACTGAATTGAGTAACAGTACATTTAATGCTTATGAATTCAACTTTTAATCAGGAAGAGAAACAATGTGTTGTTTCTTCTCTAAAAAGTTGCATCGTCTCGCTTTAATGCTCGGTCAGATTAGCATGTCTGTGGCGCCTGTCTGTCATGCATTCCTATCACTGATCAAGCAAGCTTTGCTGCTGCCATCGCTGTGATGATTTTTAGAGCCTCACCATCTGTTAAAAGAAAGTGAGATAACACATCGAGACCACAATATGTCAAAACCGCTTCAACTGACATCATTATTATCCCTCCCTTACACAACACCCAGGATGTAGTTATCCATTTCCTGGGGCATAAATGTATCTGCTGCCAACATTGTGCATTATGTGCATTTGATGTAATGTTTTTCCTGATGAGAATGACAGCAAGGCACATGTGCAGCTCCCATTACTGCGAATGGATAGGCTGATCCTACCAATGTAAAATGATTGGCACCGCAGTCATTACATTTATATCATTATCTCTTACTAGTTCTCTTTGAGAGATGTCTTTTGGTCTGTGAGATTTCCTCTCAGAGATATTGAAATCAATTTCACTGTCCCCCACTGCTCCAGACTGACTGGCTCATTTCCTGTACTGTTACAGCAAAAGGTACATTTAATTACCTCTTTCATCTGGCTTTGTGAGAGCTTTAGCTGCAGGTAAAACATGTAATTGTGAGAATTCTTGGGTCGCTTTGTGCTGAAGTAGATGGTCATTGGCTGTGCTGGTATGTTACTTTTTTAATAGTTTCTCTAAATGTAGGCCGATGAATTTTAAAAATGCACTGCTTTTGTTTGCAATCCTTTTTAATGGAAGTGCTAAAAATCCCACTTTCACTTCTTTAATGTGAGAAGAGTTGTGTGAAACGTGCAGTATTTTAAGAGCAGAAGGATGTAAATTTATGTTCACACCTAGATGTGACCCCCGAAGGCTCCGTACACCAGCGTTAATGTCAGCTCCTTCAGGATTTATCTGACGAAATGTTTCCTAAATTCTATATTTCATGGCATTGTTCCGAAACAAACTGCCTCAAAAAATGTTATATCTGATGCAATACACTGCATTATTTTCTATCTGAATACAAAGGGCTTATTAACATGACACAGCTACAAAAGGATTAGTTGATTTCATTAGAGAGGGGAGAGAATTCGTGTAAACAAGTCTCAGCCTCAGGACATGGGTCATCAAGGTCCGAAGGCTTGTGGGAGTTGAGAAGACAGAAGTCATTAAATGCAGATCCTCGGTGCTAGACGAAGCAGCAAAGAATTCTGGGACACTTAAAATCCTTCATCATTTACAGTTGGTGAAATTACCAATATTGCATCGCATCCCCACTCATCTGAGCCACACGCATACACACCACAATCTTCTAGACACCACTGTATGCCCAGCCTGTTGTATTATTCAACAGCATTGAGGAGTGATGGGTGGTGACATGTTAAAATGGGACAAGAGCAGTTTATCTTGCAAATGTCTGTTTAAATATTTAATTTACCTTTGAGAGTCATAGCAGAATGCATACCACACCGATGTGACTGACAACATGGGCCCATGTAAGAATGTGGAGGGATGATGTGGGGGCCTGAACATGGAGGACAAAAGCAACAAAAGGCGAGTTAAGGGCTGGTGTTGTGACAGCACTCGCTTCTATAAATCTTTCTGGCAGTATTCTGTTTTTTCCTGCTCTGTTCATCTCTCTCTGATTGATTTCAGGACAAACATTCAACATTTTAGTGTCCATCCATCAACTTAAACGAGCATGTGTATGATTACTACAAAGCACACACATTGCTGGTAATATTCAAAATGTGACGTATGTACTCCATGTATGAGTTTGCATGCGGTTGCATGAGTGTGCTCTCCCTTTTGATATAGATGTGTGTATGTCTGTCTGTGTCCCTAAGATCTCAAAAGCAAAATAACTACACACACACACACACACAAAACCACACACACAGCCCTTGTAGGCTTGATCAGCCTACAGGGCACCAATTATCCAGCTCTACTTCAGTGAGTTTCATGCTCTCATCTCTCCACAGTCTACTTCAGCCTCACAGCGAGCCAAACTGCAGAAACCACAGCTTCTAGTTATTTGCTGTTCCTACCTGCTGCCATCACTCACTTCATTACAGTTCTTACACAGTAGTCAGAAGATATTACATTAATTATAGCAGCATGAGCGCTTTTGCTCTCATATTCCTGTATCTTTATACTCTGCATGGTCTAATGTTACAACAAATGTGAGCTTAAGTAGTACAAATGCAACACTAGGAAGGATTTATGTGAAGATTTTATCATTTTATCAGCCTAAATCAACAAAGAAGAGACAGATAGACGCAAGTCTGAAAATCGTGTTTTGTGAATTAGGTAAGTACACATTATAAGGACACCAAATGGGTTAAGGAAATATAGCTACACTTTAATGTTGTTGAATCCAGCTCTTACAAGGAATAGTTCTACACTTTGGGAAAGATTCACATTCTTCCCAAGAGTCTTATTCTCACAGCATTGTTATTGAGCCAGAGCCAGGAGGCTGTTAGCTTAGCTTAATATAAGGATTAACTCTTGTGAGACCACAAAGTGTTGTTTTTACATTTCTGTTTGGATTAAACAAACAAGGCACAATGTGTTCATTAGTGAGATTGAGAGGTTCTAGTGGGCAGATTTGATAGAGCCAAGCTAGCTGTTTCCCTGTTTGCTGTTTGCTTTCAGTCTTTATGCTAAGCTAAGCTAATCATTTCCCAGCTCCAGCTCCATACTTAACACAAAGACATGACAGTGATATTGACCTTCTCATAAACCTCTCTGGAGATTATTGTATTTTCCGAAATCTGGAATGATTCATGACTCACCAACTTTAAATATATTGTCCCTTTTTGTTCATTTAGTGTCCTTCAGTGCTGGTTCAGTGATTTCTGGATATTAAAATTCAAAAGTTGCCCTTCATTTCCATTTAAAGCCATTGTAACTTTTCCTGCTTTAACTACTGTAACAAACCACCCAATCTCACAATAGTGTAATGACTTTAAGCATGGCAACCAATTTGTTTATGAGTTTAAAAATTCCATTTTATACAAAGTTTACCCTGTACTTGTAAGTTTATTGATTTAAATCAGACAAGTCACCAGGGTCTCTCCTACACTGACTGACAGCTAATGCATCCATGACTGACAACCAGTGGAGTCAATCAGCATGTTGGAGCTACAGTCAATGACCAAAGAGATGAAATTCCCCAGACCCGAAGTGGTATCGACTTAAAGACTGGGCCTTTTTGTGAGACATTGTTAGCCACCAACCAAACACTGACTTGACTCCATAAATATCCTGCAGTTTTTTTTCCACTTGCTGTATGTGCAGTGGCCACACATAATCTCTGTATTATGCATTCAGAAGTTGCCCTCTTGCTCCAGAGTTGCACATAACAACACTGACTACAGCTGCCTGAGGGACGTCAAGACAAGCAGCCCTCCTGTCAGGCAGCCCTGCTGACTGACTGACTGTCTCTCTGATTGTCTGACTGACTGCTATCTAAATGGAAGGTCACTGATCTACCATGCATCTCCACAGGCTTTCCTGCCCAGCCAGCCTGAATAATTTATGTGGCAGATTTTTAGGAGATCTGAGGGAATGGCCATGTGAAATTACCTCGCATTGATCCTGTAAGTTGAGAGAAGAGGGGGGGGGGTGATAGATAAAAGAGGGTTGAGGGATGAGCAGCCCTGAGGAGAGGAGCCTCATGTGTTTACTGGCTTGATTCAGACATCAATAACAACTTAAATTACCAGTTTTGACAAATAATACAGATTTACTAGAGATATACCACTCCACTTTTTCCAAAGCTGCCTTATTTTTATTGATTGGATCCCAGCTTCCTTAATTAATTTTTCAAACTGATTTCACCAATTTCCATGAAACAAAGCAGATCTGATTTTTCTTAAGAGCAACTTTAAAAAACGGTCTTGAATCTCTTATACGAACTAAAACATTATGAGTTATATAGAGTTAATAATTGGTGTCTGGCTGCAAAGGGAAAAGGGTTTCCCATCCGGAACAGTGATTTATTCATTGTGGGAGCCGCGTCTCCCCAGCCAATCTCACAGATCTCTTTGTGGGGAAATTTAGAGCCTTTCACTCGAGCTCTGGAGTACAGAGGTGGAATTTAAGGGAGCTTAGGTCCCACATTATTCTGGAGTAATCACATTATCTATATACTCTGCCTCTGACCCACACAGAACCCCCCTTCCCTCGACACATCTCTCACATCCCGTTAAATCCAATTTGGTTTTAATGCCCTGCCCATAACTAAATCAACAAACATCGTCCAAGTGTGCTGTATGTTTTCTCACTTTATAACTCTCCTTGAAAAGGTCACGGTTGCTGGCTGGAGTTCAGAATAAGCAAGTTTTATTCGACATTGATTAGTTCCCTTTAAAGGGATCCTTTGCATTTTGGCACATGCCTGCTGTGTGTTAACAGGACTGCTCCATCACAAGACAGCAGTTTGTAATCTTGTGACCTCTGTGTGTGTGTGTGTGTGTGTGTGTGTGTGTGTGTGTGGCTGCTGACTGCAGACAGAAAATCCATTTAAGCTAATTGTTCTTGTGCTTGAGCGGGTGAGGTTTGAGTCCTAAGACCAAGAACTGAGTTAGGCTGATGCGTTGAATAAGAAACTGTATTGTTTCTGTACTGGCTGTTGCCTCAAATCCTTCTTTAAGGCCTGGCTGACATGTGTTTATTATGAGAACTAATCTGGAACACATCTGGAACTAATCACATTGTATAGTCCGCCTAATATTTATTTTGCACTAGTATAAGCTACATAAATTAATGTTTCAGAATCCTGGGATCAATCCTAAAACACATTCAGAAAAAACGCTGGGATGTCATTGTTAGACCGTTCTATGTTCATCTATCAGCTACACTTCCTGTACACTTTCTGTGTTTGTTTCTGTCGGGAGGCTCTCAACGGACCACACCTGCGAGGCGATGGTTCGGGGACACATGGAGACAGCCAATAGGCCAGAAGGCTACTTTTTAGATAGCCTTGCTGGTACAGTAAAAGAATGTAATGCTAAAAACAACAGTGAAGAGGCACAAAGCTTTAACACAGATGTTCTTGGAAAACTAGTACAAGTTTGTACAGCAAAGGAAGACACGCAGGAAAGCTCAGCCTGCTGAAATGTGTCCATTGTAACATTTAACAAATAAATACATATTTTTGATAACATCTTAAGCTTGCACAGGCAAGAAAACATGCTATATAACCCTGTTGGTCATGTGACCCTCCCCTTGCAGTTAGTGGTCTGTGTTGGTGTTAGTCAGGGTTCTCACATGTCCTGGAAAACCTGTACATTTAGAGACTAGTTTTTCAGTCATGGAAACACCTGGAATTTGATTACAATTTCTGTAAAAAAAGATTAATTTTACTTGATTGGAATCGTTACTTATGGGCTGTGGCCATAATGTTATGGTGAGAGGAAAACTGTTGTAAACGTTGTCCCACATAAAACGCTGACCACCTACCTGTAATAAACCTGAGACACTTAATCATGAACCTTGGATCAAGTTAATACTAGGCTACTAGGCAAGTGCTGTCCTGTATTGTCAATAAAAACTCCTGGAAAAGGATTTCTTTAAAAGAGTGGGAACCCTGGTTATTCTTTTAGAAGGTAGAAATTGTTGACAGTTGACAACATTAAGGAAATTGGAGAAAAGTCCCTTCTTTGGAGTATCTAGCAAAGCTATTTCCACTGTAAATCTTCTGCTCAGAGCAAACATTGGTCTCTATCACAGTGAATGAAAAGCATCAAGCATGTTTGCAAATTAATATGGACGTCCCAGACAAGGCTGTGAACTCAAGAACAGAGTGGACACCAACCATGTGTTTGTTATGAAAATTCATCTGGAAAACATCTGGAACTAATCACATTGTACAGCGGATACCCTGCTTGGCCCAATAGTAATTCTGTACTAATATCACCAGCGAATATTTAAAGCTGATTTATAAGGAATTTTTCATTCATTGTTAGATTTGATAAGTGCTGATTTTATGTCTGGCATCAATCCAAAACCAAACTGCTGGGATGTCATTGCACGACCACTCTAAGTTTGTATCGATCCATCAGAGCATGTTCACACAAAGTCCTGCTTTCAAATGCACCGTCTAAACAGCTATCAGCTACGCTTCCTGTAGGCGTTCTGTGTCTTTGTTTGTGTTTGTGTGTTGGGAGGAAATGAGATGTGATCATGTATTTACCTCCCTCTAACTCGTCTATGAGCTCTGCTTTAGCTGTGAAATCAATTCCATTCCACACACCCCGACCTCCAAATGAAAATACCCTCTAGCCCACCACTGCATCCCCCGACTCTTTAAAGGAGTTTTCATATCTGTGCTGTCTTGCCTCATCCCCCCCCTCCATGAAGATAAACAGAGAGAGGGAAGGGGCAGGGAACTTAGTGAAGGTGGATACTGGAATCTTTCGCAGAAGTCGGCGGTCACAAGAGCGTTATGAATGTTTAATGAGAGATGTTAGCGCGCCAAGGAGAGGAAATGTGCTGAAAACATGATTATGGGCTCATGGGGAGGAAACCGTTGGTGGAGAGAGAAAAAGAGAGATATCAAGCAGGGTAGCAAGGATAAAAGAATTGTTTTGAAGGGCAGAGGAGGTAAAGAGGGATAACGTTTTTTTTTTTTTTTTTAAGCTTGGACCGCTTAAGGCAAAGGCATTTTTCCACTTCTTAACCGAACCGAGTTCTGACCAGATGTGCTCACAGAGCCAGAGTATGAGGGCAAACACTGTGTGTGCTGTACTTTATAACAGCTTTAGATTAACACCATTTTGTGTGACAGTAACAGTTTTTCTGTCAAGCAGAAGTAAAGCAGCACAGGAATCTTCAGTCAAGGATGTCAAGATAGAGTCAATGGCTTGCCTTGTTTAAGGACAATAAGGGGGAGTGCGATAGTGTGATGTCTTACACTTACAAGTGTGAGAGAGCAACGCTGAACTTTTAGTGGACAAAGCTGTTTAATCATGCGCTCCTTAAGCAGAATAAATCCTCGTTTCTGTCTGCCCGCCTTTGTCTCCTGCTATTGTTCTACATTATCTGTTAGTCTTAAATTTGATACACTTTGAGATTAAGGTCCAGATAAATCACTCTGCCTGTAGGTGTGCCTGTAGGTGTGCATGTGTGTGTACATTGGGATTCACATTTAGCCACCCTGTGAAGGTTGTTACCACTCTGCTCGCTGTCACTTGCACCATTGCAGCAGAGATTGAAACATACGAGGGGGAAATGTGGAACAGTTGTAAATGCTGCTCTGTACAACACAACATAAAGTGGTGGCCATGGACCTGATGGTGTTTTTGAGTGTACTATTTATTTTTAGTGAATGCAGAAAGCTCATCTACCTACCCATCTAGATGGGTTCTTTTGTCACACTATAGAAGAAAAGGGTAACACACATCTCTATATGAGATGTAAAATGCAGTACCGTCTGTGCATTAAGTATGGTAACAGCCTAGAGGCAATTAGCTTAGCTTAGCATAGAGACTGAAAGCAAGGGGAAACGGTTACTGATCAGTGTTAAAAAATCCACCACAAGCTCACTCATTAGCATGTTATATCTTTTTTGTTTACTCTGTTCACAACTAAAAATGTAACAGTAACTGTAGTAATGTTTTTGTAAGGACTGTCTCATTCTAATACTAACAACTGAACTTTGGAGAGAGCCATGCGAGCCGTTTCCCACTGCTTCAAGTCTTTTTGCTAAGCTAATCGCCTCTGTCTGTAGCTCAGAATTTAAATATATAATATTCATAGGTACAGTATGCTTTCATTTGTGTATAATCTCCCTCAAAATAAAAAAAAAGTGTTTTCATTAGAATGAGCTGCTTTTTTTGTGATTTACGCGGCCACCGTAGTTTCTCTTACACTTGACATATCGACCTTAACTCTCTGCAAAAAAGCTAGTTGTATTTTCCCAAATTCCATGGTATTCTGTTATATATGGTTGAGTGAGTTTTTGAGTGGTGACCAGGACATGTTCAATAATAAATATTCCAATTTTCACCTTTTGCATACATTTCCGCTGATAACAAAACTGTTCGCATCCATCACCATGTTTTATTAATGAGTCATTTTCCCTTGTTTTGGCAGTCTAAACAGACAGACGTCAGCTCTAAATCATTAGATTAATGACGCTCTTTTCTCTTGTCAAAACAACACATTTAAAACTCGTCTCTTCCTCTGTCTCTTTCCCCATCTCTCTTTGTCACAGCATTGATATCAGCCGGCTGCTGCACCAACAACTGTAGAAATGTCAAGCTCTGGGACAGGTAAGAACCACTCTCCACCTTCTTTCTTTTACATAAA
The DNA here is from genome assembly GCF_004916995.1 of Morone saxatilis. Classification (NCBI taxonomy): domain Eukaryota; kingdom Metazoa; phylum Chordata; class Actinopteri; family Moronidae; genus Morone; species Morone saxatilis. The sequence continues at coordinate 7,356,744 of NW_023339729.1, forward strand.
TCTCTTTTCTGTTAATTAGAGTCTTTGAGAGGAAAAGAACAACCAATGAAGGTCACTGTGTGTTCTTTCCATGAGGACCCATAATCCAGTAATTAGCTCCCATTATTCTATTTTACCATACAGTGTGCTTCCCTTAGCTGGAGTCTTGACACATATTTACATTTAACAGTTAGCTTGGAGGGTGTTTGTGACTGATAAAACAATGACAATTAGAAATCTCTCAGTCAGAAATGTACTAAATATTTGAATGTTTTGGCTGTTCTCTGGCTAATCGTTAGTTGATCAGCATAACATCTGAATTATATTCTGTTGTGATGCTGTGTCATTGCAGGGTCGCTCCTTGAGTTAGTCCTGTGTACTGGCCCCAGATGAGTAATGTGTTTGCATGCTTGTTCTGGCCCAGGTGTAATCACAGTGGGTTTACAGTGGGGCTACAGAGTTAGAGGTGACCCTATCCTGTCCCCGAGTGTATCCTACATCTTCAATCAGGCCTCAGTGGGAGGTCGAGATGGCTCTGTTAATATTTAATGACTGCAAGACAAGACACACCTCCCCCTACTGGATAGTCCCCCCCAGCCAGAACACACGCACACACACAACCACATATAATCATAGGCATAATTCACACACATTCTCATGGTTGTTCTGCCATACATGGTGACCTTTTCTACTTGTGGATTAAAGCTTCCTTCTTTTCTTCCATATTAGTCGTTTCAATTCACTATTCCTTCTATGCATGTGGACCAGAATCCATTTATTAACAACCTATTAACATTAACTGCAGACTTGACGGAATATTGTAAGAACCTTAAGAAAGATTACCTTCAAGGTTAAATTCCGTATTTGTGTTGGTATGAGAGGCTGCTGCTTCAGTTTCAGGGTCCCGGTGTTGTGCATGCGGCTCACTGTCACACTGTCATGGCTTACTGGGGCACTTGAATAGAGCGGCGACATTGTTAATGTTATTAGTAACACCTGTGCTTTTCCCACTATGTCACGTCAAGATGACTGCTGTGAAATGGAGAATTATGGTGGAATTTTATCTGTTTGTATTGCTAATGGTTGAGTATTCATCAGCATGAAATTGAGTAATGCTCTTTTGGAAATGCATTGCCACGCAGAATGTTAGTGGTGCTTACTTTGCAAGCAATTATTCATCAAAAATAATTGTGGTCTAGACTTCCTAAAAAATTCATTTAGCCTAACCAAGCAAAAAGAAAATAGGTTCATTTAATATCACTATTACACATCAAATATCAGCCATATCAGCTGATAAATAATCAGCCATATGAAATACATTTACATTACACGTTCATGTAACACAAAGAAATAAATATTTTTCCATCATTTTATTTTTCAAGTTGCTATACAATCACTATATAATCATTAAGTAAATTGAGTTGTTAGCATATATAAGTGTTTATTTATGTATTTGGCAACAACTGTAACTGCTCCTGTGGGCGCCTATAAGTGGTTGCTGGTGTATAAAAAGAACATGGGTGACAATATAGTAAAACACTTGTCCTTAAATCAGCTTACAACCACATTATAATGTGTTATAAACCCTTATTACATGTTTATCTAGCTAACTGTTTATAAATGCTTAATGGGTTGCCTAAAGGGTTAAAATCAAACCTTACCAATTTTTGCTGTAACTGAAGAACAGTGAGAGAGCTCAGAGGCACCAAGGAGCACCTTGGGATATGCAGTTTGTGACGACTGACTGACTTGCCTTCTCGCCAACTGCAGAGTTCATAGTTTAATATAAAGTTAAACCAATTCTAATAATGTACATTCATAAAGGATCTCAATACTATCTACAACTAAGTAATTAGTAAACAATGTATTGACCATTAAGCCTTTAGTTGTTGTTGCACCTTTTTCATAATTTTATAGTTTTTAACTGAATAAATAAAAACTAAACAATTATGTGAAAGACGGACAAATGGACAAATGAATAATTAGCAGATAATGTCAATGGCCAACCGGATGTTTGCTCAAGAAATATTATATATACATTTGGTACATTTGGTCTTTCCGGTTTATCAACTCAGTCAAGGATCAATAATGCCCCACAAAAGTTATACTGTGATAATGATGAGATCTCTTTTTCTTGTTCTTCTTCTATTCCTGTGCAGCTTTGATGCCTCCTCTTGACCCCTACTTGACCAGCTAGGCTCCTCAAACGGAGGGGGGGTCGCAGTGGTACAGCCCTCCTGCATCTCTGGCCTTGACAGACACGAGGGCCCCCGGACGCCACCCTCCGCGGCTCCAGATGCAGCCTCATCCGTGTCCAAAGCCCTGAAACAGCCTGCCTCCATGTTTTCATTTCTACATATCGAGAGTTTGAGGGAAGGGGGGGGGAGTTTCGGGGAGAATGCTATTAGTAAGGATGGGAAAACTTGTGAAGACTGCCACAGCTAAATGGATTAGAGTGGAAATCTCTCCCTGCCAACTGTGACACGGCTACCTCCCAGAGAGCACCCAGAGGAAGGGAGGGACGCCGGGGAGCGGTGAGAGAAGATGAGGAGAGAGGATTCTGCACTGTTTGTGCCGCTACCCTCTGTTTACAAATGCAGATCATTGGTGGAGAAGCACATAAAGTAAACTTTCTACACCCCGCTGTTCTTAATTAATTTCCCACACTCTTCCCTCGATCTCTTTCTCCTATTTCCCTCCCTGTTTTTCCACTCTCTCCCCCGTCTCCTTCATCTCCAGATATCCATCCTCTCCAACGTGTGTAATGAGACTGGTGTAATCTAATGTTCTGTCTCTCGGTCTCCAAATCCAGCCGATCACAAGATTGCCATCATCTTCAACTTTTTCAGCCATTTTCAAGTGAATTTAAAAACAAAACAAAAAACATATTTGTCAAAGATGTTCTAGCAAAGAAAAAAACAACAACCTCTTCCTGTGTCTTAAACCAACATGGTCACCATTACTAGCTGCTGACAGATGTTCTAGTTCTATAAGATGCAATGTTCAGGTGTAATTTTTCTTTTTTGTATTATCTTCTTGCTCCCTTAAAGCGCCTATATTGAAGCTGGGGATAAGATTATACGTTTCTCCATGTTGTTTTTTACAAGGAAGTAAAGTCCAAGTAAAAAGTAGTTTATTGGATTAGTTTTCTATATATCTATATATAAATATAATATGATTATTATTTTTGACTTACTGGTATTAGAACTATTATATGAAGATGCATATGATATATATCAAATAATAAACAGAATTCTTTATGTAAAAGTGCATCACTTGTTCAGGTTTTATTTCAGTGTGCTGAAATTACTCGGAGGTGGGCGTGTGCTGACCTTTGACCCTGCAGTCACAAAGGTCACATTGGAAACACTATGAAGCTAATTATGAGGTTAGGAAAAAGATCTATAAGTCACATTCAGCAGCAGTGACAAAAAAGGATCAGAGTATCTCTGTGTGGTAAAGAATAGACCAAGAAAATTATAGTCAAACTCTAGCACACACCTCCTGACACATGTTAAACATGATATCATAACATGTTGTCATGTCTCATCCTGCCAGATTGGAGACAATAGGGTCAAACTGGAAAGAATTTCCTGTTAAGTCATTGGAACTAAAACATCCAGTTCTCCTTCCTTTGCACCCATCACCTTCCCTCACATCCTGGCCAACAGGCTCAACTCGGCTATGCTATAACATCTACTGCAATACTAAGAATTTTCAACACCATTGCGTGCATGTTTAGGATTTTGTTAAAAGATAAAGCTGACGGTGTTGTTCTATATTTCTTATCGTTAACAAATCCCATGAAAAGACCAAAACCAACAATGTGTTAGTCCATCTCTTTACTTTCCACTCCTGTCTGTGCCCCCAAACCTATTTCAATCAGGAGGGAATTCATTGAAAGACAGATTTAATTTATTTTATATGTGCTCATAATGAAAATAAATGTAAGAATATGAGGAGTCTTTGGTGATTTGACCCATTTAATGGAGTAGAGGTGCTACATGTTGTACAGAGTAACCCCCTGATGGATCCTAGACACAGGTGGTGGATGGATGTGATGTGGAGCAGGACTTCTGATGAGCACTGCGGAAGGACCAATGGGCGCTGAATGCGATGAGGTGAAATGGGTGGAGCACATTGACTTCTGACTGAAATGACAGACAGGAACAGTTTAAACGTTGACAGCAACAAGATGATTGGCTCACAGAGGTGGTGGAAAAATATGGTGATGGGTTTAGGTGAATGAGTTAAACACCCATGGTCAGCTGATTGAGTCAGAGGGAAAAAAGAGAGACAGAGAGGGGCAGAGAATGTAAATAATGACTGAATATATACTGTAAATCTTGAAAAAACAGGTCACAAATATAATAGTTTCATAGAAAAAAGTAAATAAGAAAAGCAAGTACATTTGTTGGGAACTATTCTCAGCTGCAGATTAATACACATTT
>NW_023339729.1:7361273-7368304 GCF_004916995.1 Morone saxatilis
GTCAGCTGATTGAGTCAGAGGGAAAAAAGAGAGACAGAGAGGGGCAGAGAATGTAAATAATGACCAATGTTCCAACTGAATATATACTGTAAATCTTGAAAAAACAGGTCACAAATATAATAATTTCATAAAAAAAAGTAAATAAGAAAAGCAAGTACATTTGTTGGGAACTATTCTCAGCTGCAGATTAATACACATTTGGTAATCTTGTGAGAACAGCAGGACGGTGTGTGTAGGTCTGACTCAAGTAAATTGCAAATATTTATCATAATGAAGGGACATGTTACCCAAACTATAGGCTATACTTGCTGGCAGAATCAATTCATTGTAAGTGTTCGGTCTTTTTTGTGGAAAAAAAAAAATATATATATATATCACCAGACTTCTGCTTTAACATTAGTATTGAGATTAGGCTCTAGTTTATATAGGTAAGGTTAAGTATATGGGTACGCCCCCAGGAAATAAATAAAAAGTCAGTACAAGGTCATCACAAATACCAATGTGTATTAGCTTGCTCTTCGTTGAAGTTTTACCAGTACACTCATAGTACAAATTAGAGCAAGCTGAGGCTGACCTTGTTTGATCTGATTGCTCAGAGTGATTATCGTTTACTTATTTGCTTTAGAAAATCTCTTTAATGAGAGTCTATGCTGTGCTAGTATTTAAATCAGATGCCTTTGCGCTGCTGTAATATATTGTCCACCTATGGGATGCCCTGCTGCAGCATCTGGGGGATCTAGTGGCTGATAGGTCTGTGTGATCGCCTTATCTGTGCAGCTGTAAAGTAACTGTGAAAACACTGACAGCTCTCTATTTATGTGATTAGAAGTTGTTAGATGCTGAAAAAAGGGAAAGTTTATATTTTCAATGCTGTTGTTGCACATTATATACAGTAATCAGAAAGAAGAACATAAAGGAAAAATGGAACCGGTGCATTATTTTAGTGTGTATAACTGTTGTGTGTGTATGAGGTATAAATGTCCCTCTGTGTTTTGACTATTTAATCTAACGGGTGTGGAGTTACTTCACTACTGCAGTCCGTGTGTGTGTGTGTGTGCGTGTAAATCTTCAAACATTCTCTGTCTACACGTGTGCACTTGTGAAAGGGTTGTGGAAGTGAAGGGATGTGGAAGTAATGTGTGTGAGCATGTGCTGTTTAATATGCAGAGTCATGTGGGTGGTGTGTGCATTTCAGCCAGCCAGACAGCGGCAGGTTGATTAAGACACACCCTTTTTATCCACCACGACAAAGTGTGTGTGTGTGTGTTTATATTGATTTGTGTGCATCTGTGCACATTTAGCTGTTTAATGGTATTTATGTACAGTAAGTGTGTTTGTGTGTGTGTAAAGTGTGTTGCTGAGCTGCAGTTTATGTGTTTGAGTGTATGTGTGTGTGTGTGTGTGTGTGTGTGAGAGAGAGCGAGAGCATGCAGCGCCACTGATCTGCTCTGCTGCATTGCAGCATGTCCTGCCCATCCCGAGGTCGCCGTCGTCCTCCGCCAGGGCACTCTTCCAAGGTCGCAGCAGGTCAATCCTCCCCATCTGCATACCCAGCCGATGCAAGGGTAAATCTATAAACACCACACCAAATCTGTCGGCTGTTAGAGCAATGAGACACCAGTAAGAACCAGAGCCGGAGATAACCATACTCAGGCTGCACAGTCACAATAATCTATCAACGCGGAGATCAGACATGTAATCTACTCAGATGACCGGTCGATCAACCGAGAAAACCCATCAACACAAGATGAACTACTAAAGCACACACATTCTACATGCAAATGTAGCATGCTGCTGAAGTCTGACATGGTGACACTGATTTGGTAGCTGTGAGTCTGGAGGAATTTACTGTTAATCTATGGGAGTCGTCAACAAGCATGTGGAGCTCAGGATTTATGGCCAAAAATGTCATATTACTAATTCACCATGAAACAAGGATCATTGCTGCATATGTTATCGTCTGAGATAACATTTAGAGAACATGGAAATTAAGACTATTCTGTGCTTTGAAAAGTACAGTCTAAAACAAAAACAGACACACAAACCTTAGATGCATGTGTGATGCTGTAAAGTTCAAGGGCAGTAACAAACAAATATAATATTGTCTTTTGCTGCCATGGATACAAATAATTATACAGTCTAAGCGCAGACGCCCAGAGAGCTCCCAAACATAACATTTTTATGGAGAAAAAAAGTCATTCAGTTATGTCTGTTTGTATTACTAATGAGTATTAATCAAACATGAACATGAATAATACTTCCAGAGTGATGTATTGTCACTAGGGATTTCCTTTTCAAAAAGAAGAAGATGGAAATAAATGCATGATTTAATTACAGAGAAGCTCTATGCTGTATAAAAGGATAATCACAGTTTGGGTGTTAGATTTGTATATTAGTGCATCATTTCTATTAGTCATGATAACATACTCACCAAAATAGTGACAACTGGTTAACACAGCAAGATCCCAACAATGAAGTCAAAGGGGGAAAGTCAGACAATGTCAGTGATAATCCCTTATTGAAATATGTGCACACAACTAATGCAGTTAACTTAGGTTTGGAAAGAAGAAAGAAACCATTCCATTTATTAAGTTGTGATAACCTTTAAATTAAATGAGTAATCCTGACTTAAGTAAACCTGTGCCTGGGTTTACTGTATGTCAATAGGTTAGTAATCCTGGAAGTCATTTAATACCCCTATCACACATCATCCTCATGCAAAAACCAAACAAAGTTCTACCACAAACACATCCATTTGCCATTTGCGAGTTCAGTTTTTTCTATCATTGAAGGGTGTGAGAATTTGGGCATACATCAAACAAAGAGTACCTTGGGAAATGCAGTTTGTGACAGCAGACTGACTTGCCTTCTGACTATGTCTCTTGCTCGATGTGGCTTCGGGGAGCTGTTTGACAAGGAGTGGCTTGTTGTACAAATACTCAGCCTCAGCTCATCTGCCAGGATGTTCAGGGTTTTATTACATTCTCGCAGCAGGAGGATTTCAATGGGGCTATCAATGATTTATTATCTAGATACAACGGAAACAAACAAATAGATCCTTCCACTGATTTACTGTAACACAGCAAAGTCTCAAATTTCCCATCGTATGAGAGAACTTTATTTATTTATGTAAATGGGCGGCATCTCAGTGAGCCTCCTGGTGTAAAATGTAAACCATGTCAGATAGACCAGTGCAGGAAAAGGAATGAAAAGTATATAATAAATCTGTTTTCTGGGGACAGAAAGAAATGAAGAGTATCTTTAAGCTACACTGATATAAATAAATGCACACATGCATGAGATGTAGACAGGCATTTTATTGTTTTCCATATCTGTGACTGCACAATTTTTCTCAGTACAAACACTTTTGTAAAGTGATAAATGTCTTCATAATGCTGCGTCTGCACATGAAGTAGGAGAACAATGCGCTCCATCTGCATTTGGAAGGCGATCATAAAAACACAAGTCCTTTGTGATCTCAGCCAAACGCTTTGCTGTAAACACAGCATCAACACAGCCTCACAACAAAGCGTGTTTAACTTCTCAGCCCATGTAGGTCACCGTCATAAGCAGGAAAATCACATCGATGCTACATGCGTCTTAAACTCGTTTGATAATGACCCATCTCTAGTACAATAGGAGTTAATTACATCCTCTAATGACTTCTCACACTAAGGCTAATGGCCAACAGAGATAACAGATCTCTCATTACCACTCTTCCCATATCTTGGCTGGAATGGAGGACTTATTAAACAAACTGCGCGCACTTCATCGTAGGGACACTTGCCACATTTAAATGTGTCCTGCTAGAAGGGGACACTAATGTATTTAAATCTGTCATGTAGCCATTAAACACACATTTTGCCGCTAGTGAGGTAATTGCGCTTTTTTGTAAGCAGTACTGCAATTTGTGTTGCATGCTAAGACAGTAAAGCAGTTGTCATTGAAGGTCAGAAAACTATTTCCATATTCAAGGTAAGACGTAATAAAGACTAAACAAAACAGTGCTTCATTTTTGAAAAAACACCACATTTATCACACTAGAAAGCATTCACATATTGTATAAACACATATCTCTGCCAAAATGTTGCAATTATTTTGTGCCAAACAAAATACACTTCTAAAAATAGAATTGTGTTTTTATTGTAATTGTATATGTAGGGGTAGTTTAAATTGATGAAACAAATAGACAAAAATCTTGTGGGCTGGATTATAATAATACATTACAGAACAGAGAGGGGAATGGAGTGCCAGAAATGGCCCCCGGACCGGCAGTTTGAGATCCCTAACCTTGGATGAACCAGTCATTTACATTTATTATGTTTCTGTAGCACCATCTACAGTAAAGGTATAATGCAATGTGATTATTGGGACTACATTTATTCCTACCTAGAAAATTGTGACAAAATTATAAGAACTGCATTGAAGATCACAAAACAATGCACTGAAACTGAAAGAAATTAGGAAGAAAGTTGCTGAAAATATGGCTACGTTCACACTGAAAGACTTGATTCAGCTCAATTTTGATTTATTGCTCAGATCTTTTTCAGATTCAGATTTTTTTTTGGCTGTTCTTATTATTTTTAAATGCATGAGGAATGTCAGTCTAGAGTGACATAAAAGTCACATAAATTCTGATATGACTTTTCACACTGAGGTCACATTGCAGAAAATCCGACCTGTATCGGATTTGAACCACATATGAAAGTGGTCCAGAACAGAATTGAAAAGATCAGGTTCTACATGATTTATAACAGATCCAAGTCACATGTGAGCAAAACAATCTGATTTGGGCCACTTGTTCGTGCAGTGTGAAAAGTGTGTAAGTGTATGTTGTGCTACATAAATGATTACATGGTGACATTCTCTGGGCCGAAGCTATATTCTTTCATTTAAACTGTATCATATAATTTGTATTTTGTGAGATGTCCTGCTAATTAAAATGAATGTGGAAATACAGTAGGAGCCTGTTTTGAACCTAAAAGCAAGTTTTAACATATATTCTACATAAAATTATAGATAAAATAATCAAGTAAACTCTCAGTGCGCTTTTGTTTTTTGGTTCTTTGTTTACATTACACATACTATATACATATATAGTTTATTGACCTTTCAGCATTATCACAGGTTCATAAAGACATCAAACAATACAGTAAAATGTCAAAACTAAAAGGAGATGGCGGTTTGTCTCTTAAGACATGGTGCCATTGGTTGGTGTTGCATATTTAACAGCCCCAGGTTGTTATTATTGTCGTTCTGAACTTGTATTCGTTGTCATTATTATAACCAAACATTTTTGAGTACATTTTTAAGGCAAGTTTGTTAGTTTTTCAACAGAAATGTTGTATTTGAGCTTTGTTACTGTTTGAGTCTATGAACCAGCATATGAAAAGTTGAAAAAAATTAAAAAATATACAATATTCTGCTCCACTATGCAAATTATTCTACATCTTGGCTGCTCTTTAGCGTTTATCCAGCTTGCAGTGTTAACAAAAGCCACATTTCTACAGCTGTAATGAAGTTCTACTGCTTGTTGCTGGGTAAAGTTGCATAAGAACACATTTAGACTGACAAACTACTGTCTTCTAGGCAGATCTTCAGGGTGCCAAACTGCAGGAAGAATAAGAATGTCTGATGTTCAATAAAACTATCCAGCCAATAAAGCATACTGAGGCAATGAGGCAGTACACTAACTCGTGTTATGGGCTTTGGTCATGTTGACTGATGGACAGACGAGTTGATTGATGGATGTGCAAAGACTGAGCCAGAGAGCATTCATTCTATTTGCAGTTGCAATCTGTGTGTAATTAGCATCTGATTTACTAAAGGCAGCGGCTAATTATGCAATCAGTACTGCCTGCTTTCTGCAAGTGGAGGAGAGCTTAAAAGGTGCAGTTCAGTAGTAGAATTGATGTAAAAACGGCTTCTTTCTTCCAATTTCCCTAGAGCCTTTTTGTGATGTGCTCACACTGTCTGCTGTCAGTGAGATTTTGGTGTAGAATAAAAGTTAATTGAATTTTTTTTGTTCAAACCAATATAAATGCACAATCGGAGCCTGCTTTTTAGAGAACTTCCCATGAAGAATGACCCTCGCAAACTGAATGAACCTTCACAGATGTTCCTAAAGCATGTAATAATAATGTATTCTTTGAATTGATTTGATTACATTTAAAACAGTTTTTTGTTTCTTCTTTATCTTTTTTAATCTTATATTATTGTATCTTATCTCATCAGTATCCACTTTTGGCATTTCTGGCATTGTTTCTGTATGCTTGCTGTCTTTCTCCCTTCATTACTTTTTTCTTTCTATCTTTTTTTCCCTTTCTCCTGAGTGGGTGAGCAGAGTCAGGAATGGTGAAGTGAGATGTTCGCATTAACACAATGCTGATATGCAGTGACAGCAGTGGAGGCAGGCAGAGGCTGGAGCTGAACTCAGAGACCCAGGACTGACTCACTGAGACAGGGGTGAGAACAAAAAACCAGACCCTTACGCCAAACTCCCACATGAAACTGCCTTGGCTTCCGTGACCTCTTGTCCACATCCTTTCTACTGCAACATTTCTTTGTTTTCATTTGGGGTTTTTTTTTGTCTTTGTTTTGGAGTTGGCTACTGAGTCAAGTGCTAGCTTTCTTAGTCCTAGGAAGTGACATGTCTGTGTGTGATTTACTGTACCCTTGCTATATGTGTCTCAGGTGGCTCTGTAGAGATGACAGCCCTGTTGTAGCTTAGGTAATCTTTTCATGTTCAGTAATGCTGGATAAGCCTGATCAAGGAAAGCCATTTCTACAAACAACCTTCTATTTCCTGCCTTAGTTACTGCTCACAGCACATAGTGACAAAGAGTTGTAACCAAAGCAAATTAAGTGAATGGAAGGAATGAGCATTCATCAATGGAGTGAAATCGAGTGTGTAGAAACTGTAGTCCTTAAAGCTGATTTAATCTTTTCTTTTTGTATCAAAGGAACACCAATTTAGCACTGAACTTCTATAACCCCTCTCTCCCATTTGTCTCAGTTCTCATGCCCCCCCC
>NW_023339729.1:7368404-7372481 GCF_004916995.1 Morone saxatilis
ACACACACACACAGTTTCCAAACACTACAAAGAGACAACATGGTGAGAGGGTGTCTTTCAAAAAAAGGACTAAAAGACTAATAAATTGATTTAAATGATCTCTGAAAATTGAGAAATCAAGAATTCAGCATGTGATGGGTAAGTAACACAATAAGATGTCCGCACATAGCTTGCATGGTGTGCCATTGTGTGAGGTTAGCAACGTTTAATCTCCTGCAGAAAGAGAATCTATGGACAAAAATGCTAAAACCGATAGGGTACCATTTTAGCACCTCTTCTTACAATGATCACGCGTCAGGGTGCACTCAGGCACGCGCACACACACACAAACGCATACACCCAGAAGATGAGGCTGAGAAATACAGGGCCATCTTGGATCGTTTCACTATATTAGTTTAGCTATGGGGCTTGAAATAAAGGATGAGATGACTCCTTTGGGATATTTTTGATGACTTTGTCCCCTCCTGTTCTTTACCACACTGACATTCCAAGTCCCCTTTTCAGTGGTTTTATTATCACTTTTAAAAATAGCAGAGCCCCAACAACATCTGCAAAAACAGACTGCTGCCAAAGGAGATGTATTCGCAAGAGCAAACATAGTGAGTAAGTAGGAATTAGACATTTAACAAATATAAGATTCTTAATTTTTTAATACATAAAATAATAAATAATTCAATTACTGCAACATGATGTTTTCCCAGAGCTCTAATGGATTACAATACACCTTTAATGCTGAGTCAGTTCACAATGAATCAAAAGGTCTTAACAAAGTGTTCATGAATCATCTCATGCTGGTGGTAGCTCATACTAATGTGTGCCAGTTTGATGTGGGAGAGAAAAAGGACAAGTTGCGATTTCTTCTAAGTGATGTGACATGATAAGAGATGCTCAGAAGTTGGATTAAAATATACACTGATGACTGCGCACTCCCCACCCAGCATAGACACACAAATACAATAATCTGTTAATCTGCATGCACGTCAATATGCCATTAGTGTCGTTTGAAATGAGAGGGGATAGGTATCATTCCTATGAGACCATCAGCCCGGCAAAGGCTTTAGGCAGATTTGTTTGGGCTTATCCCTCCTGTTGATAGAGAGGCTCTGAGACAGAGAAGGAAAGAGAGTTGGAGAGAATGAATAGTGGGCATGAAGGAGACTCAAAGAGACTGAATGAGTTTGGAGTTTGGATGAGATAAAATGGGCGGGCCCTTGTGAGGCAAATATTGCAACACATCAGTGAGCCTACAGAAGGCATGTGGATAACTAAAGGTGAAAAGAAGAAGGATTTATGTATTTATCTAATTATTTTGGTAGTTTGTTTTCTCTATAACCTCTGGCCTGACACTGCAAACAAATCCCCTTCTGTGAACAAGCAAAATATTAAGTAATCTAAAACATTTCTTCAAACTATAGCGTAACAAGACTAAGCCATGCTAGGGGCTCTGTGAGACTGTACACAGTGGTGTTTTAAGATGCTAATTTCAGTATGCTAACATTTTGATGTTTAACAGCCACCATCTTAGCATGTTAGCATCCTAACATTTGAAAATTTGACCTGATAATGAAATTAGATGAAAAGTCAGGACATTATGAAAGTCAGATTCTAAGTAGCTGTCCTTAATGTCTGTAGCAAATTTCATGACAATCCATTTAAAGGTCCAGTGTGTTAACGAGGATCTATTGGCTTAAACAAAATATAATATGTATGTCTTTATTAGTGTAAAATCAGAGTTGTTGTGTTTTCGTTACCTTAGAATGGGCCGTCTTTATCTGCAAATGATAAATAATGAATGAATAAATCACTTTTTAATAATTCTAAAAGAATTAATAAAAATCTTTTTTCAACAACTAAACTAAATGACAATTAAATCTATTATACATACTTTTTTTTATTACTTGGTAAAAAATTTCACTTATCCCAAGATGTCCTGATATAGGAAAATAATAGATGATGTTGAAGGAAATTAAGTAACGTCTTTGTATTGTATATATTTTATTCAATCCAGTTCTATTCTAATCTTCCAGTCTAGTCAAGTCTCTTAATGTGAGGCTACTCTGAAGAGCCAACGCTGGGAGGAAACAATGCTGAGTGCGGATGGTGTGAAACAGTAGATGACGTGTGAGGAGCTTTGGGACAAGAATCAGATAGCCAGAGACAGGCTGGAACAGCCGTCCTGCTGCCCAGCAGGCCTCGGCCTCATTAGAATCAGCTGCAGTTTGGTTCGGAGTGTGAGTGCGTGTGTGTGTGTGTGAGAGAGAGTGTTTACTTGCACTAGCTGGGAGGCCCAGTGGGCAGCAGCAGATGCTCCATCCTCACACTCAAAGTCCCCCAATAGAATGCGTTATCTCTGTCTGAGTAAGGGTTTTTGCTTGCCTTGTCTATTTTCTATCTCCCTCTCACTTGGCCTTTCAACCTCTGATACTCTGATGTGCTGTGTATATACAGTCAGTCACATCCACTTCCACTTTAACCGTAGAGCCTCTTATTATTCTTTCTTTCTACAGCACTGAGATCATACTTTCCTTCCTGGTTGAACAATGGTGGTTTTAGTGCAGATAAACACGAAGAAAATGTGGTCATATATCCTCTCTAATGCGTTGCTTCTGTGATAAACTACAGACTAAATAAGACTTTGTTTTAACGACTTAAAGCTGAGAAGGGAAAGCATTCATTTACTGCTGTCCTCATCTAGATCACATTTCCCCAGTCATTTTACACCACATACTTTGTGGAAATTGTTGCTTTTTTTTTTTACATTTACTTACACTTTATTTAAAAAAAAACAAAAAGCTCCATGGCGTGCTATCTATGCAGTGCTCATCAGTATTTCCCTTGGATTCTCACAGCAGAGGGTTATGCGTTGACCCATAATAATATGGGCCATGCTCCCAAGCAAAGCCAAACTGCGATGATCCCTGCCCTTATAGGAGCGGTGCTGACATCACAGTGACCTGATTGGCTCCACATGTGTGGTCATGCGGTTGACATGAGGTGCTATTTTTAAAAGTTCAGCATTCAGTGATTGTAAAGCTGCTGTGTATCTCTGGAATTGTTTCCTTCAGACAGGAGCTTCACATTTTTAATCTACTCTCTTCTGCCTCAGCAGCGATATATCTCAACATTTACTGGATGGACTGGCACAGAATTCTTTACATTCTCCAGACGATTCGTTCTAAGTACATTTTTGACATGATATCCTGTAAAGTAAAAAACATCGACTTTGAATAAATTGGCATTGGTACGGATATCCATGATGTGTCCTACCAGCTTTGGTTTTATTTAGCTTTTTATATTTATTGGATGGATTGTTGTAACATTTTAGAAACACACTGATTGTCCCCAGAGTATGATTTCATTTTGTCCAATATTATGAAGAAATACCTCATGACATTCCCATCAGCTGCAGCTGTATTTTCCTTTTAGTGCTAATTAGCATATTTTTAGCACGCTAATGTTGTGCCCTTAAAAAGGGGAATAGTAACGGGAGAAGGAACACAGCAGCTGCTCTAAAATAACTAGCATGACATTTAAATTATACTTTTAACAAGCTATCTCTTGACATTTTAATTTTCTTTTTTAAGCTAAGTTATTATATAACACTTGAATGATGACATTTTTAACTTGTTGACTTCATTCATTTTCGTCGTTATGACATGAACTAGACACAAATATATTAATATATATGAAACAGTAACAAGCTTAAACACCAATGTGAACACTCTTCGGTGTGGCCACGAGGTATCCTGCTGCTAAACAACAAATAAGTCCAAAAAAAACGTCTCTTCCATTCATTTAAAACCAGAGTAACATAAGGAAAATACTATCAGCATGTGTTCATAAGTTTACAGTGCTACTTTGCAAACGGTAATTACCTTAAAAAGGGGAATAGTAACGAGAGAATGATGAGGAAAACACACATGCTCGTCGAGGAAGAGGAGCGTGATCCCCTTACTGGAGGCCCGAGGTATTACCAACAGATTGACGATATTTTGAAAATAGATACTATAATAACTGAGATAACATCAAACTGAAATTGGCTTTTCAAATGAATTATGTTTAACTCAAAATAAATTG
>NW_023339729.1:7372581-7376762 GCF_004916995.1 Morone saxatilis
CTCTCTCTCTCTCTCTCTCTCTCTCTCTCTCTCTGTTACACACACACACACACACACACACACACACACACACCACATTGCGTTTGCCAAGCCCACTCAACAGGACCCCTGGGGAGCAAGAAGGGGGGAACCAAATTCAATCAGGATATATATATATATTTGAGGGTGTGTTTGAAAATGTGTATGTGCTTGCGTGTGTTCCTACACTCAACACCATGTCAAGGCCCACTTTTGTCTAAAACAACCCTACAAGTACTTCTATTTAAAGGACTATCAGCAGCTAGTGCGGCTGCAGCTGGAGAGCTCTTTAGTTGTCTGCGCAGCAGCCACACAGCAATTGTTGCATCCCCAAGCAACGTCCTCCAGGATACTGCGTGAGTTAAACTAAGGCTGACATGCTTCAACCCAAGCTTTGCTGAATATCAGCATTACTACAAAACATCGCGGCGAGGGCCTCATTTACAAAAGTCCACCCTTGTGTCATAGACACTAAAGGGGTCATATGGACAAATAAGAACAGACAGCTGGTTTTCTGAACCTGCGGGATTGGTATTGTGATATGCTGTGTGTTCTTTTATGACAGCCTGTCTGCTGCTATTTGTTTCAGAGACATAACAGTTGCTTGATCCGTTTGGTGTTTTGGAGCCTCCAAACTAAAGCATGTCTTCTGATTTACCTAACCTCTATGTTTTTACCCCCGCATTTATGCAAATCTGAGGCTAACTGTAACTGACAGTATACGATTAGCCATCACTGCGACTCCTTGCTGACGTGACATCTGTACCCATAAAGCTGAGCGATAAATTTTCTTGTTACTACACAACACCATGTCTGGGTATAGGGGGTAGAAGGAAGAGGCAGAAAGTGTGCCGTGATAAATGTTATGCCCCCCGGAATGAGACAGCAGTTTATGTATGGAGGAAGGGGAGCAAATGATCTCTTTTTACTAGTGTGCAGGTGGTGTGATAAATCTCCCACCCCGGTGGCCATTTTAAGAGCAGCTTGGCCTGTTTTTGCAGACCCTCCAGACTTGGCTCTCTGAGCAGGAACAGGCAGGTACCATCCTGTAGGAGATACACTCTGTATATTCTTAGGCTTAAACTATATTTTCAACCATTACATTCATATGGGATCTGAGGCTTTGTTTGTAATCACTTTACTCCACTATATTTTCTACATAAATATACCTGGAATAAATATATATATATAAATATACACTGCTGTTCAATCTTGCTATACAGTCTGGCAAAATGGAAAAAACAATAGTGGGAGTGATTTGTATTTTTTTTTATAGGTTTTTTAATCCAGGGCTCTTTGAAAAATCCACATTCTGAGGAATGGGCTGTATGTTAAATAAACTGGTAGTAGCCACACAATGAAATAATGAACTGTCAGTATTTTAATTACAGACATTTATCTAAAAATAATTGCTAAACATTTTGGGAAATATTTGCTTTCTTTTCAAAAGTCAAACAGGAAGTGAGAAGTGATCAGCCTAGCCTAGCAAGACACGGTGGCACCTCATTTTGTATACGTCTTCTTAAATGAATACTTCAACATCCCTCTCGTTTTCGTTTCCTGTCGTTTCTCAACTAGGGCTATATAAATTAAGGCAAAAAATGCCTATGTTCCACCCCAGACATATTCAAGACACAGAAGGATGATGCTCCGTCTGACAAATGATTTTCACAAATGCTTGTTCTCAGCGTTAAAGGCTGATTTATGCTGGATACATTTCAAGATTTAATGCCCATGATGCTCTACTCTGTCACTGTCTAAAGTGTGTGCTGTCATGATATGACATGATATGTCCTTGGCTTTTGACCCCTCAAGGTCAGTTCATGGTTTCCATTTAATTGGTTCCTCGCTAATGCTTGTCAGATATGACCACATCTTCATTTGATACATGTTCAGTAAGAAGCAGCAGAATATGGTGGCACAGATGTCCCAATAAAAGAGTCGTCATTGGAAATAAAACTGTCATCCACATGAGTTACAGCTTAGCTATTTATTTCCAGGCCAAGGAACAATGTACTTTACCTGCACGCATTGATTCACAAGGACTCGTAGGCATGGCACGTGTGTCCTATTCTGTTGTTTACCTCCTAAGACTGGACACAAGGGGAAATCAATACTGCTCTCTGACAGGTCAGTAAACAGCCTCCATCCGATATTTACTGGTGTCGAGGTTCAGTGGCCCTTCTCGTGCTACTGTCCCCATCTACCCCAGCCGAGTTTATATTTCTGACCAAGCAAAGTCAGTCCATCAATGCGCCTCCTAGCTGACATATTCCCCCTTCTCCTTCTGCCGCTATCGCCCATCAGGGTGGCAGGGTCTTTAATCGATGTGGTCCTGGAAAAGGCCATTTAGCCTGGGTTGTTGACACTGCTGCTCAGACAAAATGATAAAGCTTCTTGTTGCAGATAAGAGGAGGCAGGGAGGCTAGCTGAGAAGAGGATGAGACAACAGACGTAATAGGGGGTCTCAGGCAGAGACTATGTAGTGTATTTATACATGTATGCATACATGTGCCCCCCCTAAGGCTTGACTGAATGCATACTACAAGGCTTAAAAAGGCTTGTATTAAACACAGATGAGGCTCCTATTTAGGAAATGAGCCGTTCCCTCAAAAAGAAGCCCTTTTGGTATCATGTTTGGTTTAACCAACAATCAGAATCCTCTCTGCTAAATATAATGTCTCTTAAAGGATAAGACCGTTCTTTAACATTGTGCTGATCATATTTAGCAGGGAATGGCACTTTTTATGTGCTAAAGTAAGTAAAAACAAGATGAGACTAGTTGAGGAAACTGGTGGCACACAGTAGTACTTATGTCCACATCTCATATGTCATATGTCATATTCTAGCCACTTAAACTCCGGCCTCCATTCACTTCTAAATTTTAGTTGTCGTTTCGTTCTTTAGTAAACTCATGCTTCGGTAGCCCCTATCTGGATGGGGATAAAACTTAATGTAATATTTGATGGTGACAGAGTAACCTTTTGTGGCCATGGGGCATCAGGCTATGGTTAATGTTGAACCCTGTTTAATATTTGTATTCCTCACTACCAGTGTACATTTCCATATGTTCAAATACTGGCATTCATTTTTGTGAAAACTGTATCCTGATCAACTTTCACCAGCTTCATAATCTTGCCTCATTTCCATTATGCCAAAGCTTCTTTGATTTATTGTGATTTCATAATGGACAGTTGAGTGTTATCAGTGTCAACATCACATCACTCTCTGCCTAATGTCAATCAAATGACACCCACAGGAATAAATAGAAGTTTCTTTCCAGGAAAGAATCCCTTGAGACCAAGTTGCCCAACAAACTTTGTTTTTAAGCACATGTCTCACTTGGGGCATTTTGGTTGTCAAGACAGCTGCCTAACAGCTTGGTGCCATACTGTGAGCAACTGTGATCAGAGCCCAATGATGCATGCATACACCAGACAAGTTTTCATATGACAGGGAGGGCATAGGGATTGGTGCTACCTTGGCTAGAGGTTTGTCCACAATGTGATCATGACACACCTACCTTGTGGCTGCAACTTGTTTCCTTTCTATACCATTTGCCATCTTTAAAGTCTCCTGATGGAAAAATGTATATTGACATCTTATGTCAAACATGGAGCTAGCAGGTGATTTCTAGCTTTAACTCAACAATAATGAGACTTGGCTTCCACAGCCATGCTAGTGGCTTTGTGATGCTGTACTTGAGCTAAACTCTTATGTGAGCATATTAGCATATTATCTGTATGCTAATATGCTCACAATAATAATGCTTGCATGTTGATGTTTAGAAGGTATAATGTTTACCATATGTTAGTTTAATGTGTTAGTGTGATATAACAATTTATTCATACATACAATTTATTTTGAGTTAAACATAATTCATTTGAAAAGCTAATTTCAGTTTGATATCATCACAGTTATTATAGTATCGATTTCCAAAATATGTAATTTCATTAATATTAGTTGTGAATGTATATGAAGACTGGGCATTTAGTGAGTAATACCAAGAAGACGGATGCAGATAGATAATACAGATCCTTGTCTGTGTGGTTTAATGGTTCGTCGATCTGTTGGTAATGCCTCGGGGCTCCAGTAGGGGGATCGCGCTCCTCTTCCTCATTCAATACAGACGAGTGAAGGAAAGAGCTGCTTTGTGTTTTCCT
>NW_023339729.1:7376782-7377372 GCF_004916995.1 Morone saxatilis
ATTCCCCTTTTTAAGGGCACAGCAGTTCCTCAAAAGAGGAGCTTGGTAGCTGATCTTGTGTGCCTTCACACCTAAACTTATAGTTTCCCACCTGTCATCAGATTACCCAAGATGCATGTGAATACCAGATGTATATATATATTGTATATTACTAAATTGTTTCTATAATTCCATAACACCTTCCTGGATTTTTTGAACAGTTAATTTGTTAATAGTAGATGGTGGGAATACAAAGGGCAGAACTGTCACACCACAGTCTTTCATGTTCAGACTTTCCTGCAACAAAGAACTTTGGTCAAGGTTAGGAAAAAATTGGTTAGGTTTTAGGCAACAAAAGCAATTAGGTTAGGCATAAGACTGTGATTTTGTTAAAAAAAAAAATGGAATACAAGTAATGCCTGAATAATTCAGTAGTCACTACGAGTGGATAGTACTACAAGATTGCTATTTTACTGATACATTTGACATCAACATTTCTGTCACTTACCAAGTATGTTAATGAAGACTTCCTTATTGTGTTCATATTAAACATAATTTATGTCTCAAAATGTATTTGCTGTTGTACATTAGTTGTATATAAACTTAATTTC
>NW_023339729.1:7377397-7379111 GCF_004916995.1 Morone saxatilis
GTGTGTGATGTGTGTGTGTGTGTGTGTATGTGTGTGTGTGTGTGTGTGTTGTGTGTGTGTAGCTTACTCCAAACTTAAGTTTGAGCTGGCCTTGGGGGTTGGTTGCGGTCACCTGACCTCCCAGGCAATCTCGTTGCCATCTTGAAGGCTGCTCTTTGGTGGCCTCCCCTTTTTCAAGCCAAAACAACTAAGCTGGCAAAACACACATGCATGTACAACCACACACACAGCCACACAAACCGCAACAACGGACACGCACACAGCAGTCCAACAATCAGCAGTCATTATGTCATCATCACCACACAGAAAATAAATAACATAAGCTTAGGTGATCTGTCAGTGCTCAAACAGTTGGATCAGCTGGAGTGATCAGAGATCTAATTTCTAAAATGTAAAATAGCTGCTTAAACGGCAGCGAGAACCCCAAAAAATGCATTTCAGCTGATGAAAGTCTTGTGGTGGGATTGTATTTATCCCTCTTTAAACACAGCAGTGCACTGCCTGAACGCATTCCTGTGTAGACGCCAATGGAGGAATGAAGTGGACAAAATACACCGTGTAATTCTTTCTAAGACTGGCCCAGATCTCCTCTTTGGTGTCTGTGAAACACACGAAAAAAGCAAAAGGCCCTATCTACAGCCAGTGTTTGGTTTGTCCCTTCTGGGCTTTTGTAGAAACATGGTGGTTCAACATGGCGGCCTCAATGGAAGGGGACCCACAGTGTCTGTAGATAGAAATGTCTCATTCTAGGGCAACAAAAACACAACGACTCCTATATTCAGGCGAATATACACTAACGGAAACTTATGAATATTATATTCCATTTCTGCCAATAGAGCATCCTCAATGTTACACACTGGACCTTTAACAAAGTACACAAGGACCTCCTTGTGTCCACTCTGGGGACCCTGCCCTGAACTCCGGTCTATCTGGGTACTGTATTGGCAAAAAAAAATATTTTGTGATTATGGCCTTCCTTTTTTTGTTTCTTTTGTTTTTAAAAGGTATTTTTTGGGCTTTTATTGCCTTTATGACAGAGGGGGACAGCTGAAGATGCGGACAGGGAAAGGGGGACAGCAGAGAGGGGAATGACACGCAGCAAAGGGCCCGCGAGGTCCGGCATTCAAACCCTTGGGGCCGCCGCAAGGACTAGCCCTCGGGTACATGGGGTCGCCAGGGGCCTTCTACCCACTGAGCTAACCGGGCGCCTATGCAATGCCTTCCTTTGATATGCAGCTGAGAGAACTGGGCGAGATCCTCCATCAAGACTGCACGAAAGAGAAGTGTTTGATACGGCATAGTGCGGAGACATTTAATGGTCTGAGGGAGGGTGAGGGTGTGGGATGAATGATTGACAATATTAATGCTGTAACAGCAGTAACTGTATATAGATTTACTTTGTGTATTATACTTTTTTTTTCTTGTTTTGCCCTATTGGTTTGTGTTGTGTATAGAATTTACCAACTAATTAGAATGGCACTACGCCACTAATAGAGGCGGCTGTGGCTCAGAGGAGAGGAAGAGCGGGTCGTCCCCTAATCGGAAGGTTGTTGGTTCGATCCCCGGCTCCTTCTGCCACATGTCGAATTATCATTGAGCAAGATACTGAACCCCGAATTGCTCCCGACGCCGTCCATCAGTGTGTGAATGAGTTAGTTTCTGTTCGATGGGCTTTGCCATCACTGAGTGAAAGGGTGAATGTAGTGTGAAAGGG
>NW_023339729.1:7379130-7391292 GCF_004916995.1 Morone saxatilis
AAAGGGCTTTGGGTGGTCAGAAGACTAGAAAGGCGCTGTACAAGTACAGGTCCTTTTACCATAAGTTTATTATTGAAAGAAAATTAAAAAACAAGATGCTTTCAATAAAGATTGTACTCAACAATAACCTGCAATAAAAATATTCTTCACAAAGTACACAGGAGACAAAAGGTTGATTCCTGCAGTTTAAAACTTCACTGCTTTTATAATTGAAACATTGTAAGAACAAAAACTCTCCAGATTACTTACTTAATACTTATTAGTAAAATAGAGTAGATGCTACCTTTTTGTAAGAGAATTAATACAAGCTAGTTGTCAAAACACCACATCTGATTCATGAGGAGGCAGTACAGGTGCTACCAGAGGCTCTCAAATCATCAGTAAGTAGTGATACATGAACAGAGCTGCTGCTGCAGTGTTAACACCGGCTGAGAGACAGCAAACAGGAATCATGAGTGTGGCAGTTGTGGCTTCAGGCTGACAGGAGTTTGTATCATTATCAGCGTGTACAGCACAGACACTCAACTTGCAAACAAATATTAATATTTATCAGATAAAATGAATAAACATTATGATTGCTGCTAGCAGGCCAGAATGCTGCGCTGAAACTAGCATGTTTCCACTCCTGATATTAGCAAGCTTGCATACAGCAATTGTCATTTGGCTAATTAAGCACAGTGGTTCAGGGAGGGTCTGAGGTCGCAACTCTAGTTTTCACTGAATTGGATTTTTCATTGTCGACCTTTTAATGCTTGCTGTCCTCATTCATCTTTGCCAAGTCAGGGTTGCCACTCTTTGCCACCTTGCCAGGAGTTCTTCTTTACAATATAGGACAGCACTTGCTCACAAACGGTTATATAATTTACAGGTAGGCCTAGCAATGACACATTTAACCCTGGCTAATGCAGGGTTTATTATTAAGTGTCCCAAATTCCTTACAGGTAGGTGGTCAGCATTTATGGGACACTCCCAGGGTGCGTGGGAACCCTGCAAGAGGCTAATCCAGCCACAGAAAGAAGTCAGGTGAATGTGATCTTTAGCAGTGCACTTCACAGATTGCTGGCTCACAACTTCCCAAGTAACAGCCAATGGACATTATTGAACAATGGAATAAACAAGCAAAAACATTCACCAGGGTGAATTAATTTATTTACATGGTGAATTAGTAAATAGTCAGCGGGACAGATTTATACAGTATGACTTCCAGCTTGACCTGCTGCTGGATGACTCTATAGGTTTCCAAAGATGGGGTGCATATTAAAAATATTAAAGCCTACCTGTCGGTGTCTCCGTACACAACGCGTGCTCCCCATTTCTTAGTGTCATTGACCATCTTGATGGCTCTCTCCAGGGTCTCTCTGGCTTTGTGGACGATGCTGTCTCCAACCTGGAAACCACAGGGGAGACAATCATAAACAAACAGGGTTTGAGAGTTGAAGTTTCAGAGGGATTAAGTTAGCATTTGGAAAACCTCATCTGAGATACTAGAAATGAAATATTTTTTATGAAATATGTGTCCTATCGATTTCACCACAGATGGCTTTAAATATGGTGATATTTAAAAACAAAACCAACACAAAGCTTCTGTCCTAGTCCTTAATGTCTTCAAGTTTTCTGCTGAATTTCTTCTGAGATTGCTAGCCTTTGGTAGACTGTGTACTCTTAGTGCAGACAGCTGACACTATTGATGAACTTACCTCCACGCTGGGCATGCGTCCGGAGTAGTTGGCGGCGGTGTAGCCAAAGGTGACGTTTGCGATGAGCTTCAGCCCGAGCTGCCGGGCGTGCAGCAGCCTCATCAGGGCCTTGTCCTGCTTGTGGGCTTTCATCGACTGCTTCACCATGATCCGCGTGTTGAGGATTTCCTCCAGCATGCTGGGCAGGACCCCTTTACGCACTGAGGACTGGACACAAACAACAAAAGGGGTAAACACGTTGGTACAAACGAGGACAGATCCAGCAAACACAGCAGTTATCAGAATAAAACAAAAATTCTATGCCCCCTGAAACAACATCCTCACTAAGTAAAAACTGTGTACTTTAAAGATGAATATATAATTCACACTGTATACAGATAGTATGTAGTATTTCTTCAGCAACATCAAGCAAATTTTTTGATAAAATGCAGCTAAAAAGAAACAAAATCAGATCCAGACCAAACCTGAATTCCCTCTGTGCCTTTTAATAACCTCATTACACATCAGTGTTCACTGCGCCGTGGCCGTGTGTGTGTGTTTTGTGTTATGTAATAAGACTGCGGGACTGGAGCCAGGGAGTGTGGAGAAACGAGTGAATGAATGAAAAGCATGAATGGAAGGAAGCAGAGCATGAAGTGGGCTTTTTCTCTAGCTCGGCCTTTAACAGCAGCTGATGACCCTTAATAACCCTGCACTACTGGATGACCCAGAGAGATGATTCACACTCAGACCGGGTGTTCTGCCAGGACAGCGTTAAAGTGATATCTTATCAGAGCGGAGGGTCAGAGGATGCCGTACCTTGACGAAGGCGATGCCGTTGGGTGACACGGTGATGTCATTGCGGAGCTGGTAGAGGAGCTCCGGAGGAACCCGTAGGGAGGTGCAGCCGAACCTAAACTCATCAGGCCTGAAACAGAGACACATAAATCAAGACAGGAAATTCAGAGGAATTCTCATCCTTTCCTAGGAATCACTGTGCTGCTGCCACTGCAGTATTCTCCTTTCTACACCAGTAACATCAGGTTAGGCCACTCTGAGAAGCCAAAGCCCCGCTACTGCAGCTTTAGGATTGGCTGCTGATGTTTGATGCAACTTTTACAAAGGGTTTACCTGAGCTAGAACATATAACAGCCACTATACAGGCTTAGTAGTATACAGCTGGTACATTGTTTTATTTTTTAACCCATTTGTATCAGGTAAGGTAGGGTAAATTTTAGTTTAGTCCTGTGATTCCCCACCTCCAGGTTGGGACTCATCTAAGGGGTCAAAACATAAATGTAAGGGATTGCAAGATGATTGCTGGGATACGAGAGAGAGAATGAGGTACTTGATTGTTTTACTTCTTAAGTCCTCTGACAGTCATTACAAAGAAACAATGGAACAAGCTTAGAGGGGCAAAATAAGTCTATAAAATATCTGAAAATACGAAAAATTGGTCATTACAATTTCCAATGTCCAAGGTGATGTCTTCATATGTCTTGTTCCTTCCGACTGACAGTCCAAAAACTAAAGATGTTCGGTTTGCGATCATATAAAAACAGAAAAGACTTGACCGTCTTATTCAAAAGGTAGAATTATGAGCTGATTAAAGCTTATTAAATAAACTCTGAGATGCAGCAGTTGAATTGGATATTCTGAAATTCCCAACAATCCCCAGAATAATTTGCCACTTTCCACTCTGCTGAGAATGAAGCCATCACTCCTTTTTTCTTTTACCTTAGAGTAGTAGACGTATGCATGTTGGAAAGTAGTGTTCATGGCTCCTGCTGTTGCTATGCAACTACAGTAATCCTGGTGGAAAACCAGAAATATATCCTAACTTACAGCGCTGACTGCTCTGAACATGCAGAGCTCTCAGCGTGCCTGTTCCATTAAAAATAATGAGGGAAGGAAGGCAGCGCTAGGAGGAAGACTTTCCTGGCAGACATGCAACCTAAGCAAGTTGGACTACACGCTGTGGCTGTGTGGGCCTGTCATGTCCTTACGTTCCCAGGCTGTCCACGTGGCCAAGGCAGGTGGAGTAGCAGTAGTTGTACGCGATGACAATGGAGGGATAAAGCGACTGGAAGTCCAGTACAATCACTGAGTTGCTGTAGAAGCGAGACTCGGGCTCCATCACTAGAGGAATGCACTGCGGCGCCCTCTGCTGGGCTCGCTGCTGGATGCTGGGTGTCACAGGGATGTAGTTCAACGGCTTGGCCACGCGTAGCATCATGGACTCCACGCGGTACTGTAGGGACAAAAAGGAAGAACATGATGATTATTTGTCTATTCATTTATGCCTTTGTAAAACGTGTACTCTTCTAGTTAAAAATAATGACGTATGGACAGTAATGATAAAATGAACACTACATCAAATAATTTCTCAAGATAAAATTTTGTAATTACTAAGCTGTCAGATGGTAGTGGTAATTGGACATTAATTAATCAAATAATTGATTAATCTGTCAACCATTAACAGCCCCCCAAGATCCTTACCCTAACATTAAAAACACCAGACCCAAAGTGGAAGTTAAAGCTGCATTCATTGACCTTTTTGGCCACTTTGGGAAAGTGGAACAAGCTGTACATACAATAATGAAATTGTAAACAATTATTTAAACATACAGCCGACATTCATTTGGAGTGCTCCAATATTTACTCTCTTTTCAGCTCTGTTTTTATCTGATTCTTTAGCTGCTTAATGTTCTACTACAGTGCTGATCAGGTTGCCTACAGTGGGCTTATCACAGTTTTTTCAGCTGTTTATGTGAATGGACCAAAATGTTAAACGTATGAGCCGTAAAACCAAAACAATGAGCTCCAAGAGGCTAAAAAGCTCTGTAGAGCTGAGGAGAACTGCAGAGTCAGATAATAATTCTCTGTGGTTTCTTCATTGCCATCTACCCCTTACTCCATTACTTTTTTTAAAAAGGTATTTTTATTTTATTTTATATAGGACAGGTGAAGATAGGCAGGAAAGGAGGGGGAGAGCAAGAGGGGGGATGACATGCAGCAAGGTTGGAATCAAACCCGGATCTCTGCGGTAAGGAGTCAGCCCATATGGGGCATGCACTCTATAAGGTGAGCTACCGTGCATCCCGAGACCAATTTTATTCATACTTACAAAAAATGAGAGAGAATCCATCAGCACTACAGCACAATATCATTCACCGCCGTTGTTGTCCTTATTGCCTTTGGTGTGGACGGGCCTCAATAGTGATACAGAATATGATCCGACATAGAAGGACCCTTTATATTGACAGAAGAGGACCAAGTATGGATCCTTGAGGAACACCATAGCTGTCAAGAGTAGGTAATTAGTGACCTTGACAAGAGCCTGTTTGCTGTGTTGAGCCCAAAAAGAGGACATAGAGAGACATTATTAAGTCCACATGGGGAGAAGGTCAGGCTACATGTGACACTGTAGACCACAACTTGTTTCCTGTTGCCTACGACAGTCAGCATTCTTTTTTTTTTAAACATGAACGTGGTCATTCCATAACCTTAACTATGTACTTATTATTGTAACAACAATTGGACCAGCAATGTATCTTGTCATTTAATTTGAAAAACTTGTTGGTAGTTGTTGAGGGTTGAGAGATCTACTAGGTTTGATCAATGAAGGTTAACAATGACATGTATAAAATTAGGTTGAGAAGGAGCCAGCAGTCAAATAACTAGTAAAAGTAAATTAATTAAACTGACTAACAATTTAGTGAAGATAAACACTGACTGTTGCTGGCTGAAACTGGCTGAGAGAAACAGCTCTGAGTTAGATTCTTACTCCACCTGGTACCAAATATGAACCAAACATTTTATTTTGGGTCTAGATTCAGAATTGAGACAAGACTACTAACAATGGAAGGACAAACACTCTTCATAAGACAAAAGAGGGATCACTGAATACGATATTTGTGCTGCAGTGGAAGGAGCAATTCAAGAATACCTTCTTCAAGTTATTAATTAGTCCTTACCTGCAATAGTAATTTGTTTTATATTGCAGTCCATTCTTTAATACATTTTGGAAGTGTCAAAGGGTTAACTTGATATTTGTTTGTTTTCTGCCTGTGAAATCATTGTTCTTTGTCCTCTAAACCTGAAAAGACCTTTCCCTGTTTGCCAGGCCGTTCTCTTTTGCAATTTGTTACTAATTAAATTGCATGTTGATAAAAAGGATAAATAAATATGTCTTACTCTACCTTGTAGAATCCTCTCAACCTGACTCCCTCCGCTAAGAGCCATCCTTGGGGCTGCAGACGTCCTCATCACCCAGTCATCTCTACCAGCATAAACCACCTATGATAAGTGCAGCTGTAAAATGCAGATGTAAATTACGAAATTATAAGGTCAAGCATCATTCACATGAGATAAGTGAGTCTCATGGGTTTTTAATGTGGAGGAGAAATCCTTAAATTTGGATTGTAATTACCCAACTTTACCATCATTTTATAAAGACAACATTTTACATTAATTTCTGCATGTCATACATTTATACTGTGCAGTGTTTAAACTTTGGGCTGTGCAGGATCTCCCCAATAATTTCCTTGCAGCTCTCAAGCAGCAAAGTGCTCCTATTTTAAAATGCAGTCTAAAATGTGTGCCAAGAGCAGACAGTAGGTGTATATCATTTCAATAAATCTGAGTGAAGGAGACAAATTCACAGCTCTCTATCACGACTCTGATGGATACAGAGGGGGAGGCAGAGAGCACTCAGAGGTCTGTCTGCAAGCCCTTTAACTCACCGGCTGTCTGCACTGTAGGTGTGGTGATGCTGCAGGAAGAGGCATAATATACACACAGAGAGATAAGATGAGTGCAAACACATAGACATTTGCACACATACACTCACTTCAGTGCATATCTATGCTGACAGGGCATGTATATTGTACATAAATGACTTGTTAAGCACATAACTAACATACATACACATCCTTACACAGTCAGTTTGGAGACTAGGCTCGATTAAAACATTCTGGATGACAAGAGGAGATGATCTGTAGGCTATTCCTCAGGCTGTCATCAGGAGGTGGGGGTTGGGACTCAAATGTACTGGGGGCAGGAAGTATTATATTATCTAGGTACTGTGCATGGCAAGAATATGTAATCAATTACAAAATACATATTACTAATTTAAAACATTATTACTGCCGATTCTACTTACGTTAATCAGCAGTTCTGGAAAGGTGCCTTTTAAAAATCCTGGGGCGCATGGTAGCCCACCTGGTAGAGCTTGTGCCCCATGTAGTAAGAGTCCTTACTGCAGCCACCCGGGTTCAATTCCGACCTGCAGCCCGTTGCTGCATGTCATCCTATCAAATAAAGAAATAACAAGCCCTAAAAATATCTTAAATAAATATATATATAACTCCAAATCCTCCACACAGCACAGCTTGCAATATGTGTGGAAATGAAAACGACACATTGTGGTTTATCAATCAGCTAAGATTATTCCTACACTGACCTGAGGACAATCTGAATCAGTGCCAAACATCATGGCATTAAAAATGATTCACATACGTAGTGTGTGATGGCATATTGCCACAAATAGTCAAAATAGAAAAAGGCTTGAGGGATAACTTTAAATCCAGTTTACTGTCTTACATATCATGGATGCACACCAAGCTAACACACCTCCACTGAGTGCAGAGAGACAAAATGGTATCAACCCTCCTACCAAACTCAGGGTAATACAGTAAATAAACCGATCCTCCAAATTGTCAGACTGAGTCTTACTGTTATTAGTAGGGTAACTGTAATGTAATTACTCAATTTCAAATCAGAACCTCTGTATATACTCTGTATACTATACTGCTCATTATTAAAAGTAATCACATTGCTGTCTACTACTGGGAGAAGGGTTTTATCATATAATTTAGCTTCAGCCTTCTGACAACTGGCAACTTCTTTTAGTTGCAGTGGATCCCTCGCTGTCCTGCTGAGTGTTTGAGATTGTGGTAATTATGAGAGGAATATTAAATTTGATAGGAGTAGGCATGTGTCTGTTTGTGTATGTATATGAGTGTGTTTGTGTATGTATGTATATGAGGGTACATGCTGAGGACTGGCAGACTTTTTGCAGAGTGCTAAAGACACGAAGGACAGGTGAGAAGTCTTCATTTTGCATTTGCTTTCTAATATAATATGATATTCCCTATTGCCTAGCAACACAAGCATCACCAGAGGTAATCATGTCAGCCCAATTCATTGAATCTAACAATGATTCACCAATAAGTGGCATGTTATGACCCAGCTTTAGGGGTAAATGGATACCAAGAAAATTAAACCAGGTCCCAGGGGTATCCAGGCCTGTGATAAACTAATGGAAATCAATCGGGGCTCTCTCATTAAAGCGATAATCAAGTATGTCTAGTGAAGTTGCATTGATTGGAAAACAGTTTGAGTGACAGCCATGCTAACCTCAGGGGCAGTTAGGATGAGTCATGGTGAGTGAGACTTTTGAAGCATCTTCTGTGTCACTTGTCATATCCTGCCTCCTTACTTTGATCCGGTGGGACACAGCAGGTCACATGCCGTGACACTGTCCAAATGATCCACAAGATGATGGTTAGATTCACACTATTACTTACTGCACTGTGTTTAGTGCGAGGTGTTTGATGACAAGAATGAGCAGGGGAAAGGAAGTAAGAGTATATGCAGGTTTACTTTTTATACAGCTTGCTTTTGTAAAAGATGTTTGAATAAAAATTCATGCTTACGTACTCACTCTGTTGCCATATGAGCCCTGGTCTTTCTGCCTCTCTTTACCCTCCATCTGTGTTGAAGCTTCGGGACAGCAATCTCTCCACCCACGGTTTACTCTGAGAAAGTTGCCTACGCCTACCTATGGAAACACTTTCCCTTAGTAAGTTATTAAACACAACTCCCCCCAGTCATGGCAATATTGGCTCATCACCTGTGTGTGTGTGCTTTCATTTCGATTTCATAAAACTAAACAGAATTCCCTGTGGTGAGAAAATATTTGTTCACCTTCTGAGTGTTTGGAGGTTTGTGTGTGCGTGTTAAATGTCATTGCCTACTGGCCATCCATATTGTCCCGTGGGTGTAAATACATAGTGATGAGTGGAGGAGAAAAGCAAGGTAAAGGCACAGCAGTGACTCAGGTCAGGTGGAGGCGTCACACTGACGTAAAGCATCAAAAAGCCATTCTGCTAAACAGCAGCAAACAAAAACACATATATACACATAGAGATCTGTTTATTTTTCTGCCAGTATCAAGCTTCTCCTGCTAATAATTTGGAAAAAGTCCAAAACATGAGACAAATTACCTCCTATTTTATGCAGCAGCACATTAACAAGCTGTGAGCTGTGTCAGTGTCTGCGCTGTAGCAGTAAACAATAGCGTTTGTTGAAGCAGACCTAAATGTTCCCCTCTCGGCCAAGTGAAACCAGACTGCAGTCTGCCATTGATTTCTCATCCTGGATAGTGACTAACTACCTGAGGGCTCATGTTATTGCTGAGCGAGGGTGTAAAGTTTGCATTAAACTGTTACTGTTTGTATTGAGTAGCTTACAATTTACAGTTCTTGGCAGGATGTTTGGATGTTTGTTCAGAGGAGACTGACCTCAAAATGTTTCCCTCTTTCAGCGCATCCAATAGCGGATGACCAAACGATCAAAAGAACAGCATTACTACCCAGAATACTAGAAGAATGTTGAACAATTTTGATGCAATGACTACATTTCCCTTTAAAATTGTACAAGATGAGATGTATTATAATTAGTATTACCCTTTGTTTTCATACTACTCTTTGGAATAATGACATTGCTGAAACAAAGAATGCCTGTGTACATGGGAGACACATACAGAGACAAAGAGTGATCTCTGTGTCAGTGGCTTCGCGTCTCCCATCACCATCAGTAATCCCCTGATCCCAGGGCCTGGCGGTTGCTCCCAGTAGCTGCCCCTGCAGGTGCCTGTCTGAATATTCTTATTAAAGGGTTCAGTGTTGTGCATTCCCCAGGTCCCCGTGCAGTAGGGGAAGGCTTAGCAGGTGCAGAGCTAGACGCTTATCCTTTGACCTAGGTAGGGAGTTGGTTAGGCAGGTAGGGGGTTACACAATCAGCAAGCGAACGGTTGCTAAGCCAGCCGGAGCGAAGTTTAGCCAACAGACTGATGCTATAACTTCTCTTGCAAGCCAGAGAGGTAAGCCAGCATGCCAGACAATTAGGGGTTGAATAGTGAGCAAGGCAGCTATCCAAACACGCAAGGAAGCCAAGCAGGCAGACTGAAAAACTAGTAGAGGCAGGTGTAGAAGTAGGCTGGGCCATGTCAGACTGTCTGGTGAATTGTCAGGCTAACTGTCTGGTGTTGGTGTGCGTGGAGAAGGGGGTGGGGGCACACTGAGGTGGCAGCTGTGTAACAGCACATGAGGGAAATCATTGTCAGAACGCTGGAGATGTGTGTCAGACCTGACCCCAGAGGATGACCAGTTGGATTAGCAGGGCTGCATCATCTTGTTACACTGTGTGGTGGGTGCGGGTGTGGACATGTGGACGGCAACCCTGTTTTGGTGTGTCTTGTCTTGCGTGTGTGTTACCATATTGACGAAGTGAAAGTTTGCTTCCTAATTATCTTTGAGTGCATTGGTGATCACGCACGTTTGTTTGCTGTTTGTTTGTCTTGTGAAGGCCTTCTGAAATTAAAAAACTAAGCCTGTCATACACACACAAACACATACTGTACACGCACACAAGCAGGCAGGCAATAGGCTTAGTGATTTCATCCATATGCCCCACTTTGCTGTTGTATTGATGTTTGCTGTGAGCACAGCAATCTTCTCCACTTTTCAGGAGACCAGCTCAGTGTGTGAGATCACCACAGTATGCGAACAAAATGTCTAACCTTGTCTGCTGACCTTTCTGCTGCTGTGAAGAAACAAACAGGCATTAACATCTTTTTGTGTTTGACATGATGTGACATCTGTAAAGCAGGTTTGTTTTTTCTGCAAGTGCTTCTAAAAAAACATATTAATGAATGTAATGTTTTTGTGTTGATGACACTACGTGTTTAAAAAATTTGAGGGTGTGGAGTTAGAAAGAAGTGAGCTTACCAGACCTCGAGGATATATTGGCCACTACTAGCATTACACACCCGAATCTCCAACCAAACTGTTGACAGTTGAGCTGCATTGTTGGTAATGTAAACAGGTTTTGACAAGGAAGAAGAATGTGTGGAATAAAAAAGATGATATCTCTGGTTCTGCTGCATCGATTTTGATCTTTTTTTTTTTAAACTGTCCACTGAGAGTTTGTCAATGTTATAGAAGTGCAATGCAAAATCGATTAAGTACTTCAACAATATCTCTTGCAGAAGCCTACAGTACTAGACATTTGTGGGTTCAGGAGGATAGTAGTGCCATGATTCTCTAACAATTACATCTATTTATAATATCTTTTATGTAAATAAAAGGCAGGATGGGGTAAAGCATTCCGAACAAATGGTATAATGTTGTAGGGCATGTAGTCCAGGCAGCCTGAGCTAGTGTTTCAGTATGCTGCCGGTAGAGCACTGCGTCTGAATCTCCATACAGGAGGTGTCAAATAGCCTCTGCAGTAGTTACTATCCAGACCTGCACTGTTACTGGATACCTGCTGCTGTCATAGCCCGCTCTGTGAGTGTTTATGCACGTGCACATGCAGGGAAGCTTATGTATGGGCCTTCTTCATGTGCATGAATATACTTCTGTATTGTGTTTTATGCACACAGCAACTCTCCAGATGGAGCTATAGTGTTTGTGTCTGCATCAACTACGCTTGTATTTTGAGAAACCCCCTATTAGTAGGTATACGTCTTTGGAATACACTTTTATGTGTACATGTATTGCCTGAACCTGTATCTGGGAAAAACTTCCTCTTGAGTACAATAAACTATCTATGCTCTCTTCATGTGCTTACTGGGAAATATGTTTGAGTTTATGGACTTAATTTCCCCTCCCTTTGAGAGGGGCAATACGTCATAGAAGTATATCAACTGGCAGACTGTGTTGGCTCTGATGGTGAAACAGACAATAGCCAAGCCTCTTATAGCTCCTCTAGAGGGAAATACCCATAAAAGGTTAACAAAAGTCACCTTTTAGGCGGCTCTCACAGTCTATTAATCATGTTAAGATGATTACGTAAAGGGAATTATCCATCAAAGTGGGCTCAGGCAGGGCACAAGGGTAATTTAGGCTTCTTTTAGCACAAGAACTTGGTTGGAAATGCTTTTCATGGGCACATAAGAGCCCAGCTTATCTATCCAAACAAAGGCTGCATTTAACGTCACAGAAACCAAAAGTTCAAAGGTGGATATTTAAACTAAATATCTTGAAATTGTTCTACTTCATGGCTCCACAGTTTCATTTCATGTCTTTTAGATTCACAAACGTCTGTCTCTGTGGAAAAAGATAAGTATCTCAGCAAGTATAGCTACCGGTGTTTGCAGATTAAAGCTGCATTAATTGATATTATTCTATTAAAACTG
>NW_023339729.1:7391392-7438709 GCF_004916995.1 Morone saxatilis
ACGACGTAGGGTGTTAGAGTGGTTGGATCCCAACACATGTCTTCTGTCGCTTCGTAGTTTAAAAACTTAAAAATATCTCGCCCCTCTTCTCTCTCTCTTCTGAATGGTACAGGGTAATCTTATTCTCTATAGCTCCTCCTCAGCTGTATCTTACTTTTCTTCTCTCTGCCTTCTCTTGGGATGTTTGTAGTGTCTGAGGCTGAGGAGGACATTGTCCTCTTGGTGACAACTAGAGGAGGATGACCCCATCTATAACAGTCATCCAGCCAGCTCCAACCAATCACAGATCAGGTTGTGTTGAGGGGCACATCTAGATAGCCTGTCTGCTGCAATCAGGGTCCTGACACTGGACTCAGGCAACCTTGACTCCCCCCATCCTCCAACACCTGCTGAAACCAGTGCCATCACATCCCATTACCTGCTGTAGCTAAGAGCATTTCGGAAAAGGGGGAAGAGGTTGTTTTTGTTCAACTCAATCTTCTTGTTGCTCAAAGTGGGAATTATGGGATGATTAGAAAGAGCAAAAAGGATGAAGTCAGCTGAGTCATGTTGAATATATGAGGAGAATGACAAGGGTTTGCTGATGACAGCTATTTTAGTTCCTAATTAGAGAAAAGGAAAGGGGAGGGAGTGTGTTACAATAGATTTGCAGTGATAGTAAGCTCAACCATTTTTCAGTGTAAACAGAGACTGAAGTTCAGTTGTGTAAAATGTTACATAAACACAAAATTTTGTGCATTTATATGCAGGGGAAAAAATGATGAGGATGTCATAGCTAAATAGTCAAGCACAAACAATGAAAAGTCCTGTAGCAGTGCAGCTGGATAGACTTTTAAAATAGTACGCTGATTAAATTGTTGCTTGCAACCAGATATGAAGTAAAAAATATGAAAGTGTGAAAAGCTTTAAATATAGCATCTGAAGAAAATTATATTTCCATGGTTAAGCAAAGACTTTGTCTGTCGCACAATCTGAACGTCCGTGCAGTGCTTGTCTTGTTACTGTAAATGCCAAATGCCAATGTCTTTTGTAAATCTTTAGTTATACTGGCAGTTTTTCCATCTTTACAAGAAATGGGTAACCTGAGTGTCCAAAGGTAACAAAATCCGCCTACCAGTACCTCCCAAGCTCACCTCCCAAGCTCACACTGACATGTGTCACATTACTTCTCAGCTGAGCGCAGTAACTTCCTAGAGTTAAGCCAAGCTAACTGTTTCCTGGCTGTTGCTTCATATTTACAATTTAACCATGAGAGTGATATCGATCTTCACATCTCAACTCTCGGCAAGAAAGCGAGTGTAAGTGAATGTACAATGTTGTAAATGTACTGTAACTGTGTTTGGCAAGTGTGCATCCAAAGCCACGGCACATTTGTATGTTATTTTGATCTTTTGCCATGAAAAAATAGAGACTTCAAACACAATTTTATTAAGTTTTAAATCATATTTGGATAAAACTGTGTTATATTATTATTTCTTGTTTCCTCTCTGTTGTTAAATGTAATAGAAGCTGAATTAATCAAAAACAAGTATTGGTTATAAATCATGGAACTTTATTCTTTATGGAACTGCTTTTCTTTTTGCTTTTAATTTCAACAATAAATAAAGTTATTCTACTGACTTTCCCATAACTTTTAAAAAACTATATAATGACCTATTAAAAAACATTCACTGACCTGATTTTGTTTACTGAAGGTCATATTTAAGTTCAGGATAATTATCTGGAAATTTTATTTTATGTGGAAGTATTTGGTAATTTAACAAATATACAGAGCTCTCTGTCATCATGGAGTGTTTTCCTCTTCTTTAGTGTGGTATGGTCGCTTACTGAATAAGTCCTCTGCCATTTGTGTCTGAGACACAGTGTCCTGATCTTTCTTCTCCTTGTCCTCAGTCCACAGCCAGCTCTCATTACAACACAACACACTCACCACTGGGCTTTACTCTGACAGAGAGGTCATACTTAATGAGAGCATGTTTCAGTGAGCATTTTACAGCTAAACACCAACTTGCACTCATTAGTCTTCTGATGTTGTTAAAATTATGTTTAGATACTGTGATGATCCATCTTTTTATTTAGCAGCATAGCAGTGTTCATTTTATGAATGTGGAAAATCTCCATTTTCAAAAAAATTGCTATGACATCTTCACTGGCTGTTGTTCTCAGAGAAAGAACAACATCTTTACAGGTAATTGGCTTCGCATGCTATAGGAGCTGTGCATCTCACTTTGCTTCAGTCACTAATGATAGGTTTCTTTCTCTTCTTTCTTGTTATGTGCATGGTTGGTTTATGGTGTGCATTAGATGGGTTTCAGCCATGGAAAGGTTGATGCCACAAAAATCTGTTGAAAAGGTTAATGATGAGGGAGATTTTCCCATAATTTTGACTGCACATGTGGATTTTTTTCTCCAGCATCATCTTTGGTCAGTGAGAAAGAAACAGCTAGAAAAAGCCATTTTCTGTCCACCCACTGAGCTCAGCTCGGACTATATTGATTTTTTCTCCAGTGGGCGAGAGTGAACTCCTACAAAATGAATGACCAATAGAAAAGTATATGGTGTTTTGAGGTAGAAGGGTGATTAAGGGCAGGAGAGATTGGACTCAACGCTGAGGTGGTGGTGCAACTCAACAAAAGCACACTGTCCTGTTCAATTAGAAATTAATCCACAATACTCACCCCAAAAAATGCATCCCCACCCTGTTATACAGACATAGGAAAAGCTATATGTCAGCACTGAGCCCTGGCAATTTAACACTATTGTGCTTAATTCTAACACATTATGTTAGCGTTTCTATAGCAGCACAAGTAGAAATAAACATCCCGAGCAGGGAAATAACATCAGCAGTAACCAGGAAACACCAGAGTGACATATCACGCTAGAACGTGCTGGTTTCATATACATGCATGGAAAGCCATGTTCTTCAAAGCAAAAGATAAGGCAGTATTCATATATTTAAATGCATACATATGTGATTTTATAGCTAAGTTATTCTGTATGGATAAACAACCTATGATGAAAAAGCAAGCATGTTATTCACAGATAAAATACAATTTTCTGGTGAGGTTGGGGGGACTTCCTCACCAGTTAATCTCCTTGTTTTGCATTTGTCTCTGTAAATGTGAACATTTCTCCTGTATTTCTCTCCCTCCCTTCCCCACCTTTCCATTCCTATTTATTTCTATTCTCTCTCTTCTTCCAGCCCAGCCATCCAGTCTAACACTTAAATAGAGGAAACGTTGCGCATTCTTCAGAGCTGCTACACACCAATCGGTCCTGACACACACTCAAACACAGCCTCACTCTGACAGGGGTGAGGAGTTGCTGTACCCTCCGCTCTACCAGCCAGCAACCCTTCTCAGATGCAAATGCAAATGTCAGCTTCCTTTCTCCTCAAAGGCACCGTCAGCTCGGTGAATGAGTGGGATCTTAAAATCAAGTAATTGTTTTTGGCAGATTGTTGTATTTACTTACTGTATTAAGTCAACGTAAGCCATTGGAAGGTGCACACCAAGGAGGGACAAATGCACACAGGCACATGCAACATGTATCACATAGGAACATCTACATATAATGGGTTTACAATTTCCCTCTTAGATTGCTTTTGTTTGCAGAAAAATATAAAATAACGTTTAAAAATTGGTGCTACCAATGACATTTTTAAATCACTAACTAGCAGTACACAGTAGGAAATGGTAAAAACGGATTTTAGAGACAATTATCAGGATACACATGCACATTTTCTTTGTAGGTTCTGTAAAAACAAACAAACATTAAAACAAACTGCTATCTTGATCCTAATCAACCTTTCCATGGATTGGCGACCCTTTTGCTAAGCTATGCTTTGCTGCTAAACTATAATTTGACAATACGGGGGAAGGAGAGTTTTAGCGAACTGTCAAGCGTTCGAGAAGAACTCCCGCAACACTTCATCAGGCAAGTGTCACAAGGCTGCAGGTGCAGAAGTAACACATTCATTCCCAGCAATTTTCTTCTTCTTTTGAGAGCGAACAAGAGAAAGAGCACTTTAGGTGAGTAAGTACTCTCAGAAGAGGTGGGTCTTAAAGCAATTTTTGAAGGCAGAGAATGATTGTGCTGATCGGTTTTAGTGCTGTAACTCATTCATTTCCGGTGGAAGCACACAGGACACGTGGCCTCCCAAGAGACCCGGTCCCGTTGATGTAGCAGGTGGTAGTACCTTTGGAGATTTCTGTGGTTGGGTGGTGGGGACTTAAATTTGGTGTCTTTTGGTAATGTTATAATAAATGTATGTTTTTATTTTTTAAAATGTAATATTTGTTTGGTGTAATTTTTAGATCTATACTCTAAAATGCCATATCTTGTATTACTATTATTCTCCCTTTGTGATAAGGTACATAAATACCTCACAACATTCTGCACAATGGTGCCCTTTTACTGCTGTATAATGTTAATGTGACACTGACATGGGTGTGATCACTTCTAGTAGTTTAATGACTGGACATTGTCATCACAGCTTATACACACTCTTACATTTACCTGCCGAAGAGTTTTTGTGGTCAAAATATTATCGTGTAGACTTTAAGAGGAACTGGGACCCAGAAAGCAGTGTGTGGATGTATATCATATTGGATTTTAGAGGAGAGAGAATTGCTGACAGTAAATCTAACAGTAAATTCTATAAGACCAAAAAACGTCAAGAAATAGAAAGTAAAAATTTTGCATATTGTTGTCAAGGTTGATCACACACATTCATACTCAAGACAATGTTTGCATGGCATCAACAGTTTTGTTCTACATCTGCAATATAATGCTAAAGTCTATATTCAAAAACAATCTCGAATGAGTGAAAACAAATCAATCAGTTTCGAAAAGTCAATTATGTTTTTGTCCTCTTATTATGACATTCACGCTGATTAGTTTTAGATTCAAACCTTCATTAGGTTTAGCCCCCAAGTATAGCTGCTGCTGCTGCTGCTCAATTATAGCTT
Organism: Morone saxatilis; assembly: GCF_004916995.1. Classification (NCBI taxonomy): domain Eukaryota; kingdom Metazoa; phylum Chordata; class Actinopteri; family Moronidae; genus Morone; species Morone saxatilis. The sequence continues at coordinate 7,396,363 of NW_023339729.1, forward strand.
GAATTGACTCTATTTTTCTTTGTTTGCTAAATATAATTTGTTTTTGCTCATCTGAAATTCCATGCAAAAGAAATGCAGTATTCATAAAACAGAGCATATCATTCCTGTGAATTATATTAAATAAAATTAATTAATGTTATTTTCAAGAGGGCATAAAAAATACACTGACACACACCTCAAACAGTGTTAATATCCCTGTAGCAGCACCAAAAGGCCAGCACGGTTATGCACAATTTGCTTCCATCTCACTAATAAACTGGATTAATATAATTTTCTCACACACAACCATGCTCCCCTTGACATATCAAACCATATATCACCTCATCAATTTATCTCCCCTGGCACTGCAGCAGACAGGTGATGAAGTTTGGGCTCACTCATAGTCGTATTATTGCTGCACTTCCCTGCTCTGGACCAAGGCCAAAACACATATTACACAAATAAAACAAGAGACAGACAGACTGTGGAGAGGAAGGTGCCTGCTCCAACCTCTGGCACTCTCCTCGCATGAAGCTCTGTCATTGAATGCCACTGACCAGGATGAAAGATAGTGCTTGACATTTATGTCCAAATCCAGTGGGAGCCAAATGAACATCATGGGCTCAAAATATTTGAAATGGCTCTCAGCAGCTTGGGATCAGCTTGTGGAGAAATTACATTTAAAGTAGAAATACAAAACTCTTTCACAGAAAACAAATGGACAGTGGCTGACATACTAAAATTTGTATTTTTATAATTATTATTATCCTCTGACATAAAGGAGTTACATGAGTTAGCATTTGCAAGTTAAGTACCATATACACTCTGTGTAGGTCACTTGGCTTGAAAATCAGACTGAATTACCATTTTGTTTCACAGAAATGCATTCAGCGGGACATCGTGTTCATGTTGCAAGTAGTGAATGACAGACCTGTTGTGGCGTGATTTTCAGTTGACATAGAAGCTTTGTAGTGGTGTAGTGGTATTTTAAGGCATTGAGGAGATCAGTCTTCTCATATCAGGTCAGTCTACACAATCTATTTTTCCCCTGATGGTGGGACTGGGCAATAAAGAATTCTCACAATAATAATCTGGCCAACACTGTATTTTCAATGTTCATTTAGTTGTTCTGATGAATAAATGAATTTCATGCTTTACATACAGCATTTGAGCAAACAGGAACTAAACAAGAGTCCCAACATCCTGCCATTCATGCTTGTGCAGTCAGACATTATAAACCAGTCAGGAGAATTCGCTATCAAATAACACTAGGGGATGAAACTAATGTGAAAATGTATTGGTAGTCAGAAGTGGTGGTGAGTGTTCCTTAAGCTCACAATGGTCATATTGGCGGTTGCTGGGCACGGTTAAATTGCCCACTTGCCTGTACTTGACTGTACAGTTGCATCAATCGCACCCACACCACGCCATTTTTCTTTATTTTTTTAATTTCTTTCTTCGTGCAACATTGGCACTGGATGTAAATTGTGACGTGCAGAACTCTCCAATATGAATGTAGCACAAGATGGATACAGGACTAAAATAGTTGTAAGCATAAAACACACAACACTGGCTTTGGCTTTATTTGTTAAATCCATAAGATGGATAAATGACTAGACTGTTGCACAGCAGAAAGCTTACATTATGTTGTATAATACTCTGCTATGAGGTTATCTAACTTGCACCAGACAGAGAATGAGCATAAATAGAGGTTAGCAGCTGTTGTGCAAGATGATAATTATAGCAGTGCTGTATGAGTGATGTGGACGGAGTAGAGGCATCCTGACCTCGGGTATCATGTACAGTCACAAAAGGAAAACTAGGGAAGGAGGAAGAAAAGATGGCAACCTTCAGTATAAGCACCTGATAGAGGAAGGAAAAAAAAGTGGAGGTATTGGATGGCCACGCCCTAGACCATGTTAAGGGTATGATTTTGACAGTGTACACTTAAATGGAGACAGACGCTCTAATCCGTACAGTCTAAGGCAAAAACAGTAATAGTGGAGGAGCAGGTGTAGACAGACAACCAAGGGACAAACACAGACTGAAACCTAAACAGATGAGAGGAAATCACTAAGGAAGTCTAAGAGAAATAAAGGTGTGGAGTAGGGCAACACTTACCATGTGTTTAAATTTACAGTGGCGTTTAGATGTCATCTGCTAAGGTTAGTGTTGCATTACTGGCAGCAGCAGTCTGCTGAGGTGATCACAGCTCAATCAGCCCAGGCTCCAGCCGAGTGTCACTGCCAGGGACCAGCAATTCGTTATGGCACTCCTAATGGATATGTGGGACGCATGGCGACCATAAATTACCATTACTCCCCTCATCCCTCCATATTCTCTTTCTCTTTTTCCTCCTCTGTTCATCTTTTGTATTCTCTACCCCACTTTTATCTCCCAATTTTTTTTCATTTGCTCTCCCTGTCCCTGATTTGCTCTCAGAGCAACAGTGGATTCATAGATCACAAAAGAAAGAAAAAAAGTAGTAGAAGTCAAAGCATTCAGATAGAAAGCCATTGTCTCTGTGTGTCTCCCAGGAGGCTCTGTCATGCAGTTAATATGTTATAACGGACCTGTAAGTATTGAAGAGCAAGGATTTTTGAGGCTGCTTCTGAAAGCAGGCATCTGTACAGGTAAATCACATGAGCTCATCACTCCAGGGAGAACTCTTTTGTGTGCTCATCAGAAAAGAATAAGGCTATATCCTTTCTTTACTGGTTTACTGTGGGGAATTTCAGTGTGTATGTGTGTGCACATTTTGCTGCAATAGGATTACCTTTTACCTTAGAGACCAATGGAAAGAATATCTTGTCAAATGACACTAACGTAACAAATCTGTCACATGCAAATGTTTTATGAAACATGTACATTAATACACAAACACACACACAATCTGTGGACTGCAGGCGTTTCCAGCCCCGGGGACAGTTCTGCTCTGTTGCATGTGGGTCCTTAACCCAGCGAAGTGTGAATCATAGTCCAGCAGTCAGGTCAGTTAACCCTCTGTGAGTCTAACCGCACATCCATTCAGACAGACAGACAGTGTGCTTCAGCTCCGCTCTATATATAGCTTCTTTATGTCCAGGGGGAGTTCAGGGGTAGATGAGAGGTGGCGTCCCATTACTTTTACAAATTATGTACATTAATGCATAAATTTGCAGCTACAGTAGACTGAAAAACACATTTTTATTCTTGTAAGTATCAAGTTTTTCTGACATTCCTCATTTGCAGTTCAAATATTGCTGATTTTAAACAGGATATGCTAATCAGGACTCGGCTGTTTTAGAAATGGTCCACTTTCAGCTTTATTTTTCATTCTAAATGTGTGCTATTTTACCCAAAAGGTTCATACAATCATCCATCCTTTCAACTGAAAGGTTGATCCAATCAGTATTCAGTAGTGACACCACACTTAGTCACTGAGTGAGTCTACTCCTTCACTTGGAAATGTGCCTGTAGTAAAATATGCGTGAATAAAAAACTGTAGTTTTACCTGCAGATTCACTCAACTAAAGCGAACCGAAAACTGATCGGTGATTCTTGTGTGTGGATTTGACTGCATCATTCCACACGCGGTGTGGTCTTGCTGAATCAGAATGTCAGTCAGGGTGATGGAGGCAGTCACATTTACATGCGGTGAGGCCGGCATCTATACACAGCGCTGAGTCACTATTACATCCCCCTGAAGAGGTATTGTTCATTCTGTCTAGTTGGAAAACATCTCTCCAGGGATGTGACCTTAGCTGCTGACAAGGACTCTGACCTTTGCATCATATTGTCTGTTAACACATCACATACTGCTCGGTTGTTCAGCGTCACAGCATTAAAGAGGAATTCTCTACCTACAGCAACCATGTTATATTGCAATTGCAGGAGCTTGCTGTTGAAGTGCACGGTCTTACTTTGTCTCAGTCTCTGCCTCTAAATCTCTCCCAGTACCTCACCTGTCCACTAAGTGTCCTCAGTGTGCTTTTCACCCCTCCATATTATTTTGCTGCCATGTGACCTGTTAAACTGCTTCCTATCAGCTTGTTAGCACACTAATACATAAAGCTGAGCATTGAGGATTAATTAGTTGCCTCTGGCTCGTTTTAGAATTGGGCCAAATGTCAGCCAGATAGATTGTCATTTGCCGTGCAGTTTGACACCTGATTAATTACCCAAACCATCAACCATCTACTTTGATTTCTGTCAAAAATTTTGCAGTGTGAGCAATTCCCACATGCCTGCTGTCAAAAGATTGGTTTTAAACTGTAGTGAGCCTTTTATCTATTGGCAGAAATGGAATATATTAGTCATATGACGTTTTCATTAGTGTATAATCACCTGAAAATAAGAATCTTTGTGTTTTCATTACCTTAGAATGAGACATTTTTATCTAAAGACACCACAGGGCGCCTTCCATAGAGTCCGCCATGTTGAGCCGCCATGTTCTATCAGTAAAGCCCAGAATGGACAAACGAAACACTGGCTGTAAGATAGGGCCTTTTGCATTTTTTTGGAGCCAAAAAACATATAATCAACATATTCAAGATATCAAGGGGTTCAGTTTTTAGTGTTATCCAGCTTATTTAGAAATTTAGCAAACAGGCCTGGTGTCTGCATCTGAATCCTTTGACCTGTACTCTGTTAGTACAGCCCTAACAATAGCAGCAAATCAGTTCGACTTAAAGTCCATCCTCAAACCCTGCACAGCAGCAGCACTCCTTGCATTTCTAGGGTAGGGACTAACAAGTGTATTCGAGTCAAATTTGTTTTCCCAATACCACATAGCATATCTGCTTGCTGTCTCCTGTCTGCAAACGTTAATGCCCTTCAAGTGACAAGCCAACATCTTGATATAAATCAGGAAATCCACACTGTAAGAGAAATCGTTACTCACAGCTCACTGAAAGAGTGAAGTTTCTCCTCGCTCTCTCATTGCTGTAGAATTGAGGTTTATGGGAGTGATGTGACAGGCAGGTGCTCAGGGGCCTGTCCCATGTGGCCTATGATTGATTGTCAGCTTCGAGTGCTCACCTGTGCAGCCTCCAAAGATCCCGGCAGATAAGCATATTCAGGCCTGCCTGTCTTGACCTTTGCACAGTAATTAAGGAACTGAGCTTGCTGAAAAGAGCTGAGTGCTCATGTGCTGCATGATGTTGTCCACCTCGCAGCCAGAAGTGAGGCATTTGAATTCAGTGTGTGTTGTCAGGAGGTTTGCATAGTAGCAAACACACACTTAGACTATGAACGATGAATGTTGGGCTATCACTGGCATTAAACAAGAAGATATAAAGGGATCTACTGTTATATTGTTAGAAAATCATTACTTATTTAAAGATAGCCATCACTGTGTGAATCTGAAACTTCTAGTACCTATCCTACGGCCTCAGATGCACATGAAGGAAAGAGAAAAATGACACATTTTCCTAGAGAAGCACTGTTTGAAAAGAGACAATTGACTCTGGAGAGAAATGTCTTGACTGCTTCTGCTTTGACAGCCGTGACCCCTCCAGTGCGGCATGAGCTTAATCAATGTGTTTAACACTCACTCACTCTCTCACTCTGACCTTAAATGCGGGACATCTGACAAACCAAACAACTGAATTGGAAGAGACTCTTAAATTGGAATTCACTTTTTTTCAAATAGATAATATAAGAGGCACTCGTCAAACTCTGTCAAGTTCTGTCTATTAAGCCACTCCAAAGAAATTCCACATTAAGTGCTTTTATTATCGCTCCCTTGCCCACTCTAGTCGAAATTTCCAGCCTTTTTGTCAAGCTAAAGTGTGATGGGAACATGTTACAGGGGTGTAATAATTATGTCAACAAACAGCATTACAAATAAAGAGTTTATAAGGTACCAGACACCTGTCGGGGGAGCAAACAGGATTTCCAGAGTGCATTTTTGCCTTAAGTTGAGATAGATAGTTTAAACCCCTCTTCTGATGGGAAAGGCTTGTACTGAAATGCACTTGAAACTGCAGCCCCAACAAATTTGTAATTTCCTACACCCAGACTGCTCTGTCCAGCCTCTAAATCTAATTTTAACCTTAACTGTTCTGTTTCTTCACTTTACTTTAACCTGACACCAACTAATTACTTGTCTGACTTTAAACTGACCTTTCTGAAATAATTAGTGACTTAGTGCTTTTTCTCTCATTATGTTTTAAGAGTCTTTCACAGGTTTCCTCTGAGATGCTGAGCGAACTTGCTGCTGAGCTAATTGCTCCTACATGTGGAAACAGGGGGTTAAGAAAAGCAGCCGATTAAAGCAGAACATTAAACTGTTTAACTGCTCGAATTCTTTGGTTGGCTAAAATCAAATTGCTGCCAATTCAACTCAATTAAAGCATTGTGTTCCAGCATTATTGAAAGTGCTTTAGGGATATTTAGGGAATAATAAAACAAAAAAGTAAATCAAGATTACTTTAATGCAACCTAAGACAAAGAGAAAGGGTCATTCTCCATCCATCTTTACCTGCTAAATGGCGATTGGGCCAGTGAGTACTGAAATGACACCTTATGGCAATAGGAAACTTATGTCATATAAAGTACTGTATATTGGCATACTCTGTGTTGTGTTGGCCCCTGTCTCTTCCTAATGTATCTTAATATGTGGCTTTTCTATGCAGCTCCTGCTTTTCTATCCATTGGAAACTCCACAGGAAACCCTTCTATATCGCTTACATGTAAGTCCCTCTAATTTTAGAAATCTGCTGCTGGAGGCGTGTCAGTTTCCGGATATTAAATAGTCCTGCAATAAGTCTAGCATGTTTTGTCCTGATAGTTGACCAGCTACATGCTCTGACTAGTTATCTGGTTGACCAGTGTGTACCAGTTGTTCAAATTTGATTCTAATGAGCTTGATAAGCTTGGGCCACTCTTAAGGCCTGGACACACCATCAAGTCATTCCAGTGGAATTGGCATGATAAGAAGAGGTGAAATTAATCTACACAAATGTTCTGTGTAGAGTTCAACTTTGATAAACTTTGAGATGCAAATTTGCCTCATTCACCAATAGCAAGCTGTCTTGACAATGGGGATGTTTGAGGGGACTGAGAGCCACTCTAGAGTAAGCTGTATAGCTATATATAGCATATTAGCTATACTGCGTCATTCACTTTTATTTAACCTTCTCTGTCAAAGAAAAGTTCCACAAAAGAGACAGAAGTACAAATACGTATTTTGAATAAGCTACATGAACTTGTCCAGTAAGCGAACAATTTACCAATTTAGTATTTAGTATAGTATTTTTTACTTTTTAGTATAGTAAGTTTTGATTCTGTTTTTAAGGTCAGGGTTTTTAATTTTAGTTTAATGCATGTTTAATGTATGTTTGTATTTGTATCACTGGATGCTTTGAATTTCTCCGGATAAATAGATCTATCTAGTTATCTATCTATCTATCTACTATTATTATCTATCTATCTATCTATCTTCTTATCTATCTATCTATCTATCTATTATCTATCTATCTATCTATCTAATTATCTATCTATCAATAACATACAGAGAGCATACTTCTGTGATTTCCTCCTACATTTGTGCAAAGTGATGAGCTCAACCTACCTCTGACTTATCTCTCATAAACGCTCAATGTTATACAGCTACCAGCATTATTTACTATCTAATTAATAATAATTAATTTTTATTATCTCTAGCATGAAAACTGCACTGTACTGCCAAATAAATCAAATGGCCTTTTTCACAGCAGACATAACAAGAAAAGTGTACGGTGTTAGCAATAACATTAACGATGGCTGCCTCCTATTCAAGTCTCTCAGTAAGCCATGACCGTCTGACAGAGAGGCATAACACACAATACCAGGACCTCAATTCAGCCTTCTTTAATATTATTATTATTATATATATATCTGTGCTCTTCCTGTTAAAATGTCCATTTCTCCCCATGTAATAAACATTCAATTGTTTACTCAGTAGTAGTGAGCAGTAAATCAAGGTTTCGGACACTTTCACATAAAATGCAACACATTGCATTGTGGGATTGGGAGCACCAGTAAGTGTTAGCTCCTAAAGTGACTGAGTTAATATTTGAAGTGGACTGTTACTGTTGTAACTGTTGCAAGTTGTGTAGTACACATACATCAAACAGGAAAGTTTCATCCTGCTGGGTTATTTTTGTCCAAATATGAGGAGAGAATGGATTCACCCTCCTACCCCTACTTTCTAAAAAACAAGCTAACTGCTGAACAGAGTGAATATTGTTGTGGGAATTTTTCTTTCCTTGTCTATTGTTTGTCTACATCTATATGACTGGGTGGAAAGCTGAATGTGATAGCCAGCCAGCCGGGGCTGTTGACCTTGGAGGACTACCTTCTGGCAACAGATCTGCTTCCTGCATTGATTTTTATTTTCATGGCTGGGTTATTTGGGTTTCTGCCCTCGAGTTGCAGCTCGGCCGCCACCAAGGTCAGCTGGGGAGACAAGGAATCTGTTTTTGTCTCCATCATTTTCATGCTGTAAGTAGATATGGATGTGTGTCTGAATCGTCTTATCTGGCCATTCCATCTGCTGTTACCTCCTGAAGCGCTACACTGCCTTCGTTTTTTACTTAAGGAAGTGTTTTTCTTTCTTTCTTTTTCTGTAACACTAAATGCTAAACATGCTAGTTTAAACTCTAAAAACTCTCTACTATTTCATCCAGAATAGTGGATAGTGACTCACCATTGGTCATGCTAAACCAAATCTCTGTCTCTCTAGCAGTCTGTCTTTGCTTTGTCGCCAAGCCGCTCACCATGTGATCAAAAGACTTTAGTCTGAAAAGTTTCTCCAAGATGTGTCTATGCTTGCTAACAATGAGCGCCAGAAAGTTTTCTGCATCCACAGACAAAACAGGTCTGTTTTATACAGACTCAAATCATTTCAATCAACCATTTTTGGATCAACATAAAAACTGAAGGACAAACAAGCTTGTTGAGCTGAAAAGAAGAATGGCAAGCCCTGTGTAATGTTTTTTCTCCCCCTAGGATTTCATGAGGCTAATATCACGTGTCATATGTTGTGTTCCTATGCTAGAGATTTTTCTTTATTGGACCAGCTAGGAGTGAATGTTGGAGATGCATATCATTCACACAAAGGGGGAACACAGATAATGCAGAGAATTGTGCAAACTATCAGTGGGGACTTAAGAGCAAAGTTTCTCTCTTTGATGGATCAGAGGACATCACAAAAACCGAGCAGGAAATAATTACATTGCGTCTGTGTCCAGCAACTGAAAGTTTGTCTCAGACTTCCTTGGACTGATTGAACTGGGTGCTGACTGAACTGCGCAGAACATAACAGATGGACTTGTGAAGCTCTTCCGAGATGCAGTCTTGGATGACTTAATGACAAAGTTGGTTTCCGCTTGCAGAGACGGGGCTGCTGTCAACCTCAGTATGTACAACGGCATTGGACCAAAACAACAGTAACTGTCTGCTGTAGCAATTCCCTTGTGCATCTTCTGTATACTGCACATAACCTACAGAACTGTGCAAAATAAGCTGATCACAAGGTTACTGTAAGACATTTAAAATGGCTCCGACGTCAAGTTGCTGCAGTTTTATTTACAAAAAGGTGGAGCAAAAAAAACTGCTGCACTGAAGAAGGTGTGTGAAGAAAATGGTTTCACAATATCAGATGGTCTACATTGAGGCATGTAACTGAAAATATCAAAACTATTGCAAGCTATTGAAATGCAACTGGCTATGATTAATGCTACGATCATTGTCAGAATTTTCTGGCCAACAAGCTTGACATTGGCAACATTTTGAAGACCACATCCCATAGGTTTCAGAAGGAAAAGTTAATCATTGAAGAATGTAAAGATGAACTCATGGTGGTCATTGGACAGTTCACACTTTTGCTTTATGGTGAGGGCCACAACAGGACACACTCTGTTTCTAATGCTGATGCTGATAGGGACTCCCTCCAGTCATGATGATCATTTATGTAGTTTTTGATCCTTTAACTTGGCCTCAGACCTCCACTGTTTTGGCAACACAACGATGTAAACCATTCTTCAGAAATATGAGGCCACCTTGCAACTCGACAAAGACTTCACTGTGAGAAAATGGATGTGATATAGAGCAGGAACAGGAAAGTGCTTGGCAGTGTCCTCTGTGTGTGACTTGGTCTGAATAGTAAAATCCAGATTGTTACTTCAACTTAAAAAAAAGTACAGATCGTCTGTCACATGCTCGTCTCTCAGCCCTGATGCACATTCACCTGTCAAAGACGACTGCAGAGCTCGCACATGTTGACCTGTGGTTATTCAGTGGCTCAACCAGGGACTTTGAGGTGCATCTTCATTATCCACCACGCAGGAAGCTCAAAAGGAGTGAGGAAGACTCTGTTTATTAAGACCACGCTATGGGGGTAAGTTTCAAATACCATCTCTGGTACCTGACTAAATAGGTTATGTGCAGCCCTGCGAATAAGTGAGGTGCTACTGCAACCTGCTACAAGCTAGATTTGTATATTCATATTTACCAGACTAGTCTTATCGAGCTTCTCATCTAATTATCATCAAGAAAATTATTTATTGTTCAAAGTCCTCACTTGTTTTCTTGAGCATTGCACATGTGGGTTTCATGAAGAGCAAAAGAGGACGAGGAGATAATGATACAGAGGAGAATCATACAGCCCTTTTTGTATTCAAACAGGCACTTTAATACCTAGTATTGTGTTACCCATAATCTGGCCTTGAAAACACTCACTCATCGCAAGTACCACCTAGAAAATGAAACAGCCTGCTTTCATGATTACAGTAATAAGTTCAGTTGTAAACCTTCCTCCAGTGCTCAGAAATGAGAGACATATGAATGTGACAGTGCCCCTTCTTCTGTCTTAACGCCCCCCTTACACGCACACACACACAAATATAATCCTAATGTGAGAAATTATGTGAAAGCCTTTTGATTTACAACATGCAGGCCTCCATCAACATGGGAATTAGCTTCAGCTGGTGGAGACCCAGAGTCTACATTTAGAAAAGTGATGGATGAGGAAACTTCAGGACAACATATGATTTGATCCAACAGCAGGCACAGCTGACGACTGCACAGTCTGTCAGAGGATAAATGTATACATCTTGGGTATCCAATCAGATCCCAAGGATGATGAACTGACCTCCTCCACGCCATATCTCACAAACAGGCATCATAACTCTTAATAATGTCAACTGGATGGACTTGTCTCACAGTGGAGAAGCTGACCTACCTTTGACCTACTTCCCGCCCAGAATCACCAACATCAGCCACAACAGGCAAGATGTCCCCACCCCCCCCATCCTGTTCCTCTCTACTGTGCTCTGTCCAGTTAGGTCTAACCTCCATTTTCCATCGAATAAAAGCTGCCTCAGGCCTGGCGAGTGGGGCTAAGAAAAGATCAAAGAACATGCTGTACCAGCATGCATAGATTGACCACGGAAAAAGACACTGAAAGATGAGTTTCTGGTTGTCAGGTTTTTTTCACATACCTCAAGAAGCTGTAGGGATAATATTTAGCCCTTGCCAACTGAGTACATTTGCACAAGATATAAAATAAAGAGACCATTCAATGGCACTCACTATTAAACATTCAAAAACACAAAGTATAGTTAGCTTTATAGAAACTGACAAAAATGTAAAAGACACTCATCACGTGAAGAGCAAATATACTGTATCATAAAAGGGAACAGTTTAAGAGAAATCTGTTGGTCTATATGCCATTTTTCACTCTCTTTGTTTAGCTTTCAAAATCGCTTATTGATTCATGTTCTCTTTTATAACAGAATCAGTCAAAACACAGTTGCCAAAGGACAAAATCAATAGTTTTTACACAATACCTATTATAAACTGAAGTTTCTCATTGACATTCAATTGACCTTTATTACAATAGTATCTTCATCCATTGTTCATTCTCTAACCTGTGTATCCGTTCAGGGTTGTGTGTGGTTGGGCAGGACAATACAATCTATTTTGACAAATTATTGAACATCTTTGTTGGTATGTATGTGTTTATGTGTGTGAGGGGGCAGGGAGGTAAAGTGACACATCGCTGACTGAAGCACAACAGCAAATGATGTTGCTTTAATAATTAATACAGGCCTAAACCTTCAGTCAGTCCCCCAATAGCTCCTGTAATGTGTCTCTCTTCAAGCTGTCCTTCCTATCACACACACTGATGTCTGCCACTTGTTTCTCTGTTTATGCTTTTATTCTCAATAAGGAATACACAATACTGTATATGAATGGATCCATGCATCCACCACCATGCATGAGGTGCATTTGGTTTCCATTGTATATGCTACATGTAAGCACATACATACACAGTATGATGTACTCACATCCACATTGCCCCCACAATATAAGCATTTGCACATGTCAGCACCAGGGGCTATTCTGAACCTATAGGCCTTCTCTATTGCAGTGGTCCCCAACCTGTACAAATATTCCCCAGAAAAATGGGGAACAGGAATAATTTCTGTCCATGGGTTTCACATTCTTCATAGTTTATCTGCCAATATAGACAATCTTATCAGATGGGGATCTCTGAGACATCTTATCAAGTACGGGTCCACAGCCTGATTTGTGGGCTCCTGTATGAGTCCCCTTTTTACCCCCACTATTGTCTTCTTTGACGAGAACGTCCCTCCTGTTCTATTGGTTAATATACCACTTATACAAACATTGTCAGAGTCAAACTTATATGGACAGAGGTTGTCCCACTGTTACTGGCATTTGAAGTTTGGCTCGAGGTGACTTGCACTACGGATCAGCTATCAAAGGCTGCTCAGAGGGGGATCAGTCTTTCCCCACAGGCTTTCACTGACACAGTGGTGTTATATAAACATGCTGCCATCTAGTGGATACAGAGTAGCAAGCACAGCTACCATTTGTGAAGCAGCAGAAATCAGACATTTAGAAGATAATACACTTTAACAATGCCACATGTGGATGTAGGGTAACAGGCATGTACATGTATCATCCTGTCTCTCTTGTCTTTTTACCTTTTTATTTCTTCAGGGAGACCCCAACACTGGAAGGTTATTTTTTAAAAAGGAATGGTCATTCACTAACTTATTAACATATGTGAAAATACATACGTCTTGAGTTTTGTCTTAAAAGTATCAATAGAAGGGCAGCATTTGGAGCTCCCACAGGAAAGTCTCCCTTTCCCACTTGCCTTGATTGTGAAAACAATTGTTCTGAGGATCTAAGAGTTGGAGTAGGGGCAGATAAACTTTGAGATGTACAGGGGTGCCAGGTATGGCTTTAAGGAAATAATAAAAGAACCGTAAAATCAATCCTATATTTAACAAGTGGTCAGTGCATTGTCAGTACCTGTAATACTGTCTCTTTCTCACTATTATTTATTTAATACTGCAGAACTGGTGGCTTATTATGAAGCAAGACAAACATTACTTTTTAATCACTGAGTTACTATAATTTGTAACTGCAAATTTGATTTGCAGTTACAAATCAAATTTGATGGAATACAAAATATTTGTATGATCCCAAAAGAGAAAATAAAAAAAAAATCTAAATGAAAACAAATCACACAACAAGAAAGTGTATTTGACATAATTGACATAACCATTACTTTTAAGGTACAAATTTCAAACACATTAGATGACAGGTGCAGTCCACAGAACACTGCAAAATGTATGCAGCAACATGATACATTTAAATCGCTATTATGCAGTGACCTGAGTCTGATTCAACTGAAAAAGGTCCCATGCAGGATTTAAGTATTCTTAAAATTATTCAAAACACTGAAATGTTTTATAGTAAGAAAGGAAGGAAAGGGTTAGATTAGTCTAAGGGCAGGAGGCTTGAGAAGACTCAATGTCAGCACTTGAACTGGACTCAGTTCAAAGTCAGAAGTAAAAAGCACTTCATGCTGGGAAAAGTGCAGTACAATGGTTCTTGAAGTTGGAATAGGTCAGAAAGCTTTCCTCGGTCCAGAGATTTCCACATAGAGGCAAACTAAAAAGTCTGTTTTTACATTTCCTGCACCACAGCAGTCTTATTATAAGACCTTATTGCTTAGGTAAAACAATACATAGCCTATATGCCCTTGTTGTCAGTAATATGAGTGTGAAAAGCTTTTGCTGTTGTTCCATGACTGTGACTGTGTTCCATGACTGTTTGGTGCTGGTTAATTAGCTCATACATTTTTACAGTAGCACTATGTGCAGGCCAACATACACTCAGTTTTTTGTTGTTGGTTTCTTTTACATAATATAATATGAAATAAAAAAATATATTGTTTGCATAAGGAAGATGAAAGTACCATGTATGTAACTATGCTTGTGTCATTGTAAATTAAAGAGCAAAATAATCAGACTATCTCTATACCTCTATTAATCCATCCATATATATATATATAACTGTTGATGAGTTATTCATAAAATTGTAAATATGAGGTTTTAGGATTAGGGTGCTTAGGTTTAAGTTCACTTTATTTGGTCTGTGCTTTAATAATCATCAACCATAATATAAATTTAACAGTTCTACTTGGGTCAATGCATGCCAGTGTGAGAATTTTGTAGTTGTTTTAGTAGAGACAGCAGCTGTAGGGTTACTAACCCAGTGGCATACAGTATATATCTACATTAGTGGAACAACATTTAGTATGCAGTGAAAACATGAACATCAGTGTGTACATTTTTAGTGACGGGAGGCTAGAGTAGAAACACAACCCTAGCAGTCTGGGGCTTTTTTCCTTTAAACTGAAGACATTTCAGTTTTATTCCCAAATATGCAACTATCCAAAACCTGAACTTCTTAAATTCTTAAGTGCAAAGTCACATAATTAAATAATCAAATAAAACAATCCATTTTGCACAATCTAACAAAATACTGCACTTTCAGTACACATACAGCAGAGGGTGGTACAGTTCTATTCTGAGTAAGACCAAGGGCACATACTATCACATACCCATGTCATGTTGAATTAATGGCCTTACTCAATTACTTTTATATACAAAAAAAAAGATTAAGTATGATTTTTCTTTGCTTGTGTTAATATTGCTTTTTTTTAAATGTGCAGTAACAAATTCACTTCAAACTATTTTTGTGTTGTCCATACACTTCCTGTCAGTACAGAAGTGGATTATGTATGTTTACAGATACCCAACCTCTTGCTTTACACTGGGTTATATTCTCTTTTTGTAACAATATACAGCACAGCATGGGACCTGCAGGGGAATTTGAATATTAATTGTGTAACTGAACACCAAATAATAATACATTTGAGATAGCTGGAAATAAGTGAAAACTAATGTTTAACCTGTCTTCATCCACTTGGAGGTCTGCGCCACTCGTGGGGATCAGTGGTGCCTACTGTACTGTAAGTACCTTGTAACTGTCAGACTCTATCACATCAACTTTCCGCAATGAAACCTATCATCAAGCACATATTATATTACACAGGCACATACGCACGCCTCCGTAGTTCAAGCAACATTCACACACACACAGGGAAGCACACACAAATAAAAATGTAAATGCGCACGCAACAGTGTCATGCATGCTGACACTGGCACACGCCAACAGAAAAATCTTGGCCCGACTAATGGAGTAAAGGAACCAGCGCTCCCAGTGATGTCAGCAGGCCAACGCACACACAGTCCCCTCCTCCCCTCCCCTTCTCCCCCATCTCTTTCTCTCAGTGGGGAATGACTTTCTTTTATTTAATGTCTTTTCCTTTTGACACCTCTCTGCCAGAAAACACTGAACACAATACTAGCTTGAAGACTGGTCTGTTTCTCTAAAATCTGCTCGGCTTACAGATCCTCGGAAGCCACTTTGCAGTCATTGCTGAACAAATGTGATCGAGCATTGAATGCATGTGTGGAATACACGCTGACCATTAAAACAGAAACAGGAAATTACATCATCGCTGGCTATGTTGATGTTCTATGATGCTTAGGCACAGAGGGGACTGCAGAAGTAGAGGCAGGGTGGTGTGTGTGAGTGTGTGTGAGTGTGTATATGTGGAGGGTTGGGGAGGGCAGTGCGGTCACAGGTGACTGTCATGTTTAATAATGATTATCACCACGCACCTGCGCCCCCACACTAATTAACTGGACGCATATGCAAATGAGTCCGGGGATTTAAAAAAAATAACAGCTCGTGGAGTGGCAGTGAGCGGTTGTTCAGCTGCTGGATTTGATTAGGGTAATGAACGGTCAGTGGTGGAGGCACCAGTGGTGGTAAAAGGAGGAGAGATAAAGGAAAAGGAGGATATTAGGGTGAGAGGGGAGGAAGGAAGGAGTATTAGAAAGAGAGGGAGGAAGAGGAGGAGAGAGAGAGATATCACCGAGGTAACATAATGGGAACAGGTGGACGAGTGGCCTGTTGACTGAGGGAATAAGAGGAGGGATGGAGGAGGGGGGATGATGTTGTGTTTGTGTGTTTTTGAAAAACAAATCCAGGGCCACAATGTCTTAAGAAAACCCAAGGATTTTACAGTGTAAACACTCAAAATGTTCCATTATTGATTGCAATTATGCATAATTATACATTCAAATTTTTAGGGAGCGGACAAACCGGTGATTTGCACATACTGACTCTGCCACAGCTTCAGTTCACTGAGGACAGTGAAGAAAGAGAGGGAGAAAAAGAAGAGGGAGCTCCTTTGAACCTCATTCATTTATTCCAATGCATTCCAAACACGCATTCTATATCTCCATACTGTGATCCGGGCCATGCATGCATATACACCTACCTCTAACAAAGCAAATTGTGGTTCATCCAACTCGATGGCCCCAATCTCAGTCGGGGGAGGCAGGCTCGTCACTCACACAGATAAGGGTGAATTAGGGTCTCGCTCTGGGTTTTACATTTCAATTTAGCCTCCGGCTTCAGAGCCATTAGGGGCCTAATCTAAAGCTTGGTCCGCAGGGTTCTCTTTCTCCACCAATCGCAATATTGTTTTATTAACTTTCCAGTATGCCAGAATGAAACTCGCAACAGATTCATTACTTCGCATTAAGTTCATATTAGGGTTATTTGTGATAGGAAGACCTCTTATTTAAGAATGTGCAAGTAGTCAATGTGTTTGTAATGTGGTGTTGCTGTATCACCAGCTGGTTCATTTGGGCGAGTAGAACAGGGAGTGTGAGTGTAATTGCAAGTTGATAATGTGCCTGGGCATGCAGAATGACCAAGACGGCTCTTGCCAACAGAGCGTGGAGGAGGGAGGGAACATTGTGCAGGTGCAAAGTCAAAAGGGGACTGTAACTCTCTTAAGATAACTCTCTGAAGAGCAGGCGTTGTTGCAGATTGTGCATAATACCAAGATGAACTCTTGTCGCTTGAGTTTTGTGTTTACAGAGGAAAAACTGCAAAATATTTAACAAAAACTAAGGAAGTAACTATGACAGGAACTGAAGTTGGGATGGATTGTGTTTGAATATGCAATTTACTGGAAAAATATAGTCAATACTTATATATACATATTACTTATATTTACTCAGCGATACTTACATATGCAAACTAACACAACTCAAATGCAGCATACTCATTTAAAATCTCTATCTATAGGCATATTACACTTCCAAACCACAAATATTTGCTCAGTTTCAAATTCACTTCTTTTGAAGCCTGTATGGTGGATGAATTAAAAGTGTGCCTTTCCGGTTTCAGTGTGATCTCCAGACGGCCGGAGGTGCTAAACCAGTCAATAGAAACAGTGATGCACACTGTTTATTATTCAAGCGTGTTTCTTCACAACTTTTAGGATATTATCTCACTACCAGACTACAAACTGTATCAATTTAATTCATTGTGATGTCTGATCAATATTTATTTATTACCTGCATTATTCATTGAATGGAAACCCCCAAGCTAACCAAGTAATATAACATTAGCAGGCATTCAGACCCAAAACAGTCCTGCTTTAAAACCAGCTTTGGGGTTGTTACTCCAAAAAGTACTTTACTTTTAAAAAAGTAATGCATTACTTAATTAATCCTTGTAGTGAGTCATTTGTTACATTACTCATTACATTAACTTTGCGTTACTCCACAACATTGCCTGAGATCATCTACAATGACTGCATTTAACGAGCCAAACTCACTTAAACAAACTCACTTGAGTCGCTTGCTCACCAAACTATGGCTTTATAGTAGACTAATCCAGTTTATTTGATGTGTTTATCACTAAAGCACCTCATGAGGAGGAGTCTCTCAAATGGATTGTCACACAATCTGTTCCTCCTCAGAGTCAGTTAAATTTCATGGATATTGTAGGGAAATGGTACAGGATGTCCATCTGTGACCTCATATATTAAGTGACTTCAGTGTTGAAGGTGAAGGAAGCTGTATCCTCCTCATCGAAAGCAAATAAGTCACTCAAACGATCTTGCATGAAAAGGTATGTAAACTAATGCAAGTGATTACTGAATTAAGACAGTTAACGGGTTTATTTCTTATTGATTGATTGATATTGATTTTAAAAGTCTGGAAAGTTTGACTATCGCAAGGTCATCTACCAGGAATGTACACTTGCATGTTTTTGATTGGCCAATGCAGCTCCTTGTCACGTTGTGTTTGTTAGGAACTGTAATTTAATTACTGAATTTCCCATTGTAATTCCTTACATGATCGTTGCTGGAAAAAGTAAGTCTAGGTAAACGCTAGATGGCAAGAAGGAAAAGGTAAAACTTCTCTCCTGAGAACTCAACATGATGCTTTGCTTTCCTACCCTCCCACCATGGCCTCCTCTCCTCTCTTCTCCTCTCCTCTCCTCTCCTCTCTTCTGTCTGAAGTTGTTACCAACTACACACCTATACTTGCACACCAATAGGTCAACCCCCCCCCATCTTTTTTTTCTGCACAGGTTGGGTCAGTTTACCCCGCCCTGGGGTTTTTGGTGAGGTCTATGTTCCTGAGCCCAGTTAGCAATGGTGGCGGTGGGGGATACTTGCCAACAACAGAAAAAGTGTGTGTGTGTGTGTGTGCATGAGAGAGAGAGAAAAAGAGGGGGGAACATGTGGTAGTAATCTGGTTGTTTTACTGTCTGGCTCTAGTGGTGAAAGTGTTGGGCAGGGGCTTCGAGCGGTCTGGATCGTGTCAGAAGCCGCCGGAGTCGGGTTACCCTGACAGACCAGACTGGAAGAGAGTACAGTGGGGGAGAAAGGGAGAAAGAGAGGGGGAGAGAAAGAAAGAGTTGACGGGATAAACAAGTGAGTGAGAGATGGGCCTGGAAAGTAAGACAGTGAGGTGGTGGACTTGCGAGAGCCAACCTTCTGACTTATTCTGTCCTCCCTCAAGACATTTTTATTAATCTCAGTGTGTATGTGTGTGCTTGTGTGCAGTTCCTCTCTGTGTGTGTGAGTGTTTATGAACCCGGGCCAAAGGGCTCCAGAAGACGACCACTTGAACTAGGCCCAGCTGAGAAAACAAATGGCCTTGACTCGGTCTCTCCCTTCTCCTCTCTTCTTCTCCCCTCATCCAATTTTCATCTTTTTTCCTCAACGATGGGCATTTAATCAAGTAAGGGAGCTAATCAAAGCCAGAGAAAGGCTCCTGAACCCTGAGCTATCTCCTCCCTAATCCTGAAGCTCTGCTTCTCATTTGCCATTGACCTAGAGGACCAGACTTGTCCACTGAACCCTCGCCACAGGGACATATGGGGAGTTGGATTGCTGGAGATTTCAGCGGTTAGTAAAAGGTTATAGTATGTGTGTTCATGTGTGTGTATGCGTATAAATCCATATTCTAAGACGCGGCAAAATGAAATGTCAACAAACCTCTTCAACTGTAGTGTATAAAACATGAAAAGGACGAGATGAATGGGGTTCAGGAATGAGGGAGTAGAGGGGAGAAGTAAAGAGGAGAGAGAAGGAGAGGAGCAGGGAGGATGTAGGAGGCACATAGGGTCACAGGGGTTGAGGTGATAAGTCGCCTGCTGGGGAATTAATAGGGAGCAGATGGCGCTACCTTTACTTAATGTAGGGGTGTGGATACAAGGGGAGAGATTTATCAGTCTGTATAAGAATGGAGTCTGTCGACGGCTGGCTGGCCGACTCCCCCACCTGAGGAGGATTTTGCACATTCCTGCCTCACTCTGAACCGGGAGGTGTCGGTGGAACGGCAGAAGTTTGCTGTCAGAGAGGGGGATTTAAAACAGTAAAATGTGGTTTTCTTCTTTGCATGATGAAATGAGCTGAAGGTTGCTGAAGGTGAAGAGTTTTGCTATTGTGACTTTGAATACCCAAGATTCTTTGTAGATGAATGCCATTTTTCAGTAAAAGTATGCTTAAGAAATGCCCACGGTTACCAAGCAAGTTTGTAAGCTTGTATTGTTTTTTCTTTCTATCATTTTACTTGCATAAAGTCAGGTTATCTCTCTGTGTAATAATTGATCTCTGAGCAATCAGAGCTCTTTCAGCCTTTAACCGGTTCATACTAAAGTGGGTTTTAAGAAAGGTACAATGTAGTGTAAATAATCTTTTTAACATTAGATAACCTTAGAACTAGATTCTAACCTCAAAGTGCCACCATCAGAAAGACACAATGTAACCACTAACACAATATTCTGAGAAAAAATTATGTTGTTGGTGTGAGGATTGGTCAGTTTTATCTTCTTAATCCATAAATGGACAGAAAATGGTTTGTTTGATTTAGAGTTAATTCTAACAGAAACTATGGCTAACTGCGACTATATCAACATGCAATAATGCCACAAAAAGGTTCCAAAATGTAGTTTCAAAAATAAAATAAGACTACCTTCGTTATTTTACAGAAAGCACATCAAAAGCACAACAACTAAAATCTGACTAAACAGGATGAGTGACAGAATATGATAAAAACTAACAAGGAGATTTGACACAGGACAAAGACAAAATAAAAATATTACAAAATTAACACTCGATTAAATTATTAACATTTTACCTAGCTCAAAACCACCATTGGCCGTATTTGGACATAAAAAGCTTTGTTTTATGACCCGTACATCTGACTATGTAATGTCTTCCTCAAATTGACCCAGTCCCAGTTATTTCTATGGATATAGCAAAGGAACCAGAGGGAGCTGAGTGGGCCTATCACTCTTATCACTTTAGTGATAATGGCCGTCACATAAAAGATGACCCAGTGAACTCCACAAATGCCAGAGTGGCCCAATTAGCCACTATGCATTTCATACAATTTGCAAAGGGCAAATGTTCCCAAGCTGTAATTATGTACTCACATTGCCCACCTTGGGTGACCTGCCAACCAGTCTTGACGTCCTTCCGTTGTAGAGGTCGCCATGACAGCGCTGGCAAAAACACAGAGAAAAATGAGCTGCGGGGTCTATCATTGTGTCTGTAATTGGTCAAGTTGCGCTTGTTACCTAGTAGCGAATACATAATGGATAGTGCTGATTGCACTGTTAGATGGACGGGGAAATGTCACTGTGGGGGATGGATGAGTGGGATGCTGCTGGTTATGTCTACAGTTTAGCGGTGATGCCTCTTTCATCAGCATCGATTAGTGATGAAATAGGACAAAATGTAATTTTATGACCATTGTAAGACCATGAACGCACGATTTGCTCATGGGTGCAAAGGTCTGCTCCAGCTGTTAGACTGACCAATATACCCTTTATCTTGAAGGTGATGAGGCCATAACACAAGGTTCTCCTTTTTAAGGAATCAAAGAATCAAGGAATTATTCATCATTACATAACAAAAGGTTGTATAATGAAAAGAAAGTTTGTTGTTCCTTCATGCTACACACAGAAAAAGATAATCAAATTCACTTTTAAATGTGTGACTGGGGCAATGTAAACAGCAGTAACCAGATAGAAATTATGATATGGTTTCATCTTTACATTAAAAGAAAAATGGTGCCCAACCACCTTGGTGGAACATGGTCATCCCATCAAGTGCTTGATATTGATGAAGCAGGTCTCTGTAAAAATGTCAGCAAAAAAGTCTCTGATTTCCCTGTTGGAGTTCCAGTAGCCTGGAGTAGCCTTAAGTCTAAGCTGGGCCTGCGTGGATCCTATCCAGCTCTTCTTCCTCTCCTCCTGGAGCGACAGCACCCACTGTGGTGGAACTGGTCCTGTCAGGTCGATCTTGATGTCTTTGGTTGCAACATTAGAATGTGTAGCCGTTGCCATAGTCAAAATCTCCTGAATCCAATCGATTTGAACAATTTTGGCTTAGCACCTTAAAAATCAAACGCTATCAGACGTCATTCAATGATGTTTCGGCGATAAAGCTGAAAAAAACATAGAGATTAAAACAAAGAAGGTGTTAGGAGGAGGAGAAGAAGGAGAAGGAGCTACCAGCCGCTGCATCTACATGCACAACCGTTGCCATGGTACTTACAAGCACTCTTAAAGCTTAGAGTTTGTCTGGCCCCTCGCCCCTCACCAGTTTTAGAGGGACTAGGGGCTACTGACATTGCTCCAAGGGTTACTGAATCCCACAAAGCTGTGAGTTTAGGACGAAATGATTGATCTGGTCTGGGACATAAACTATATATCTTATGCTAACACATATATGTGAGTTCAAATATGGTTAACTTTTTGGGAAATACACTTTCTTGCTGAGCGTTAGATAAGAATATGAAAAAAAGCGAATTTCCCAAAATGCTGAACTATTCCTTTAATTACAACTGACAACTACTGACCAACCTCACTCTAGAATTATGTGAAATCACTTATCAAAAGTTCTGTAGAAGTTTTAACATATGTTCTTCCTTTATTTTGTATTATTTTAATGAAAATGTCCTTTTCAGGCCCTCTACAAATGACGGTCCATTATTATAAACAGTACTTTTAACAATTCAGTGAGATGACCTGTCTTAGCCTATTGCAGGTTCTCCTGGTGCTGAGGTCCAGCAGTGTTCAGGAGATACTGCTGTGAGCCAGGCCCTCCCTAATGTCTCCATTGCCTGCACCTGACCCCACTAGCCAGCAGTGGCCAAATTTAGTTTGGAAACGTGCCACCATGGGAGAGCCGACAGGCCCATTAATCAGCAGGAGTCTCCCCCCTACTCATCCTGCAGGTCAGAGAGGGAGCAGCACACACAAGTGCACACATACACACACACATAGAGATACGAACTACCTCCATGTATAAGAACAATTCACAATAGAACACAACGCACCCAACTAAACAAATGATTGCTGAAACTTACAAAGAGCTATGACAGCAACCCCTCATCTTCCTCTTTCCACTACCTATCCTAAATCCTCCATCACCTCCTTTACACACACTCACACACACCTGATCACAGCCCTCCATCACTCCCAGTCTGATCCAGTCTTATATCCCAGCTCTCTTCTCTCTGTCTGAGCCAGGTTTTCTGTCAGCCTGGGGCCCCGGTCGTAGGGGTTATCCACACACTGCTACCCTTGTCTCAGACTCCATGTGAAGGATGAGGGGAACACACACACACGCACACAAACATAAGCACAAATAGTCATTGTAACCGTCAGGAACACAAACATAAAGATGAAAAACACAAGAGACAGAGACCATCTGCAAAATATGACTGATTGATGTGTTGGATCTGAGCTGAAGAAACCATAGTTAGAACCACTGGATGGATGTGAAGTGGAGAAAAAACTATATTATAATATATGTGGTGTAAGGCAAGTTGATTGTGACGTTTATTATCTTGTCTGAGATGAACTTAAAGTGCTCTCGCCTTTGGGAATATGCACAGAAATAAGTAAAAATGTCCAACTTTGTCTGTAGAATTCTTTACATCACCTGCTTTTGCAAAGTGAAACTGCAGCACTTTGTTTGAAGCAGCAGCTAATTGACTTATAATCAGTGTTTACTATCTTGCAATTAACACTCAGAGACAATGAGATCAGAGGATGTGGCACCAGCAGAAGGCATTTATTGGGCAATATCCCTGAGGTGTGGGAAGTAACCGGAGAGAATGTGTCTGATAACTGGTACGCATTTATATGCAGTGTCACTGGTGCACTTATCCTTTCTAATATGAAACTCTGCAGGGAGATGAATGGTGGGATTGGGCTAGATTAATGAAGGTTACCAAAGTCCCCAGATGTTTCCGTGGTAATTAGAAGCCTTTGTTTATCAGGAAAACAAGTCACATCAAGAGCAAAGCATTCATTATAATTTTTCATAATCTTAATAATTCAAGTGTAGCTGCTTCATTTTGTTCCCAATTTATCATGCTAATGTTATGAATAAATCTACATAATTTTAACACTGCCTGTTGGATCAGCTAGCGGCAGACTTAAAATATTGAATTTGTACTTGGATTTGTAAATCTATTGATGCAAAATATGTGCAACAAATCAATAGGTCAACGTATGCTTAGTGGTGAGTGGTAACAACCATTCAAAAAGTGCACTGTTTTATGGCTTAGCCAACAATGCAGAAATATTAAGAATTAACCTCTCTCAGTATTCATTCTCGACTATTCAAGGACCGTTTCGACGTATTAATTTATGTGCCTGTATAGCAGGCAGGATGCTCAAAGCAGCATTTAAATGCCCACTTAGCTGATATTATCACATTACTAAATAGTTTACACCAAATAGCTTCATCCTCACAAAGCACTTGAAACCACTGAGAGCTCAGAAGCAGCTGTTTAATTTCAGCCAAAATAATTTAGTTAAAGGTGGATGACCATTCTGATTTCCACAAGGTCACTTCAGTGCATTGTGTTGTCAGCGTGGGGACTTGCAGGTTTAGCTGGACAGTGCTGGTTGCATTTTGTCTCGCCCCAATTGTCCTGTCAGAAATCAATTGGAGATCACAGCGTGGTTTTGCAGCGGGAGGTCAGTCCTCGCTACAGTGTAAATATTTCATCCCGGACTCACGTCAAGGGGCTTTTAAAGATGTGTGCTGGACCATGCTCCCCTCTTGCTGCCCTCTGAAAGTGACAGGGCTTGCGTTTTAGCCCACTTCAGGACCAGGTTAAATCAATTAAAATCTATTATTCATATGGCAGTGCAGTGACCTCGGTGAAAGCCCCTGTAATTTCAGAATAGAGAGGGGAAAAGGCACCGGCAGTGAACTTTGGTGTCTCAAGCTTTGAAGAGAATACAGGGAACGAGTGACCTTGTTTCAAAAACTCAGGCCTTGAAAATAAAATTGCTGCTTGAAACATGGTGTGCCAGGACAACACCTATTGTAGGAGTGTTCTGAAGATACTATTAGTCTTAATATGGAAGATAAATGAATGCAGAATTATATTTCAAGGGCTTTCATGGTCCGGACCTCATGTGCATGCTTTTTTGGAAGAAAATTGGCTCCACATTTTGGATAACTCGCTCAGACTGGAACATATCATCTTTACCACCAAGCTTAAAAATCTCCCTCACAAGGTCATTTGTAAGAGCTGTAGTTGTGCTCTCAAGTCAAGCATAGCAAGCCTTCACCTATTGTTCATGCATGGCAGTGCAACTCTTTCCTTGTCTGTGTAAGAAGGATTTCCAGTGGTATATCTTCCATAGACGGCGACAGGCTGTTTGGTCGGATAATAAGCAGAGATGAGTCAGAAGGAGAGAAGTCATTAAGACCTGCTCACATATAATCATCCCAATGCCATCACCATCTCCCTATCTCTTTTTTTTCTTGACTGCCTCTCCCTTTCGCTCTCCTTCTCCCTCTTAGATGAAAGGGCCTTCTCAGGCTGCATGGGAAATGAAAATGATGGAGAGGCTGATAAAAAAAGAAAGAAGGGAAAAGATGAAAAGTGGTTCTGAAGTGGTTCGCCACATTAGTCGGCTTCCCCCTACTGACCCTCCAATTTAAGCAAACAATACATTGACTCGGAGGCGCGCCAAGCTTGGGTATTCATCGAGGCAAGAGTGCAGCTCACAGAAAATAAGTAAAAATTACATATGTAGACTGAGGGAGAAGTACATGGATAGATAGATAGGGGTTGTAGCACTCATTCACCGAAGAAATAAGGTGTGTACATTTGCATTCTTTTGTTTATGTTGTTGTTAGAGCTAGGGGGCACTTGGTCAGTTTAGCAGCTCTATAAATAAAATGTAAATACAAAATGCATTATTGTCTGCACCTTTAAACACATGCCTTGTTTACATGCAGGTGTCTTTGTGCCTCGTACCCCTCCAGGGCAGCATCAGTAGGCGACTGCTGTAAATGGACTCTCACTATCGCTTAAGATGGCGTAACGCACCAACCAATCACATGATCCTCTCCTCCTCATACCCTCTGGCCTCAGCTGGTACGGTGGCATTATCAGAGGAGCAAAGCAGCCATTTACACAAACATACACACATACTGTACGTACACACACATGTACCACCTCCCTCTTATGGCCTCAGGGCCATTCCAGGAATGTCAAAGATGGTTTCACCCTTTGTATCTCTTCTCTTTCACCAAAGCTGGATGATGGTGGCCTGCATGGTTTGAGATTGTCATGTCCCAGAAACCCATTCTGAGTGACTGAAATGTAATAAGGCCATCTAGCCTCTGAGGGTAGAACATGATGCCAGTGCAAAATGGTGGTAAAATTGTACATTGATGGTTGTTACTACCAGAGGGTGAATTTCACATTGGTACAAACAAGCTGACAGATATGGTGTTAGAATTTAAAACATGAGAGACACAGACATTGTACGTTGGGTTGGAAAGTCTCAGATTCACAGCCTCATTTCATTTCAGTTCAAACCTAGTATTGCTGGGCTTGCTCTACTTAAAAGGTACTATCCACTTAATCCAGAAGAGTAAGCATATTGTTTCTATCTAATTGACACTAAGCTCATGGCTATTACCATGTCAACACTGGATTACTGCAGCCTTTGAGCCTGTGGAGTGGTTGACTTGGCCCACATTCAGGCCTTGTTTTCCTTTCCACTCTGTCGTCTGCTGCTCACACACATACAGTCGGACAAGCTCACATGCTCACAGTGCCACATGTGCACACACACGGAAGCACTCTCTCCATCTCTGTTTCACACACATACACACTCACCATGTCTTTCTTTCCATCCCCCTCTTTTCTCTCCCTCTTTTACCTTACAGTCACACCATGTTCCAGCAATAGACGAGTGTTTCAAGGCCAATTTCACCACCACCGAAAGTCCCTTTCTCCCAGAAGCCCCTCTGGTTCAGAGGGTAGACCAGCTAGCGATTGGCCGGTCAGAGGCTAGTCTAGTTGGTGATTGGCCAGTGACGGCCCCTGGTGCACGGTGACAGTAATTAGCACACGCCAACCATTAACAAACACAGATTAGGCATGAACCCGCGTGGCATGCTGCCATCACCGTGGTGTGCGGATGTATGTGTGTGAAGGCTGGTATTCCCCTGTGAGTGTCTGAGTAGGTCTCATTTTCTGTGGTTTGGGTTTGTCTGTATTCAAAACTTGGCATGTGTGAATGTGTTTGTTGCCGGTGCTTGCATGTGTGTATGCCTTCTTCTCCTTCTTCTGCATTTATCCAACCTGTCTACATTCACAAGTGTATGTGCGGGCACACAAGTGTGTCAGTGAATGTGTGTGTGTATTTGTGTTCAGCCTCATTTCCTTTCTGCCTGCTGGTCAATTTTGGCATTTGGAGAGAAAGACGCTGTGCATTCCCCACGGCTCCTTCGCTTCTAGCTCTGAATTAGAGATGGGGCTATGATATGTGGAAATGATTTTTTAAACACCACCAATCTCTCTTTCTCTCTCTCTCTTTCTCAATCCAACCCCCCTTCCTTGGCTGGTGAATCCGCCCTGCTGTGTGCGCTTAATGAAAGATAAGAAGGGTCCTCCACCACTGACACTGAGCCACGGACCCTCAGAGGACTGCGCTAATCTGCTTGGCCCCTAATGGGGGCCACTTTGTGTCTGCCGAGGATCATTTCATATCAAACAAATTGTGTCCTGTGAAACCCATTACATTTTTGGCCCTTTGGAGATGCTTCGCCCTTAGCTGACACATAGAGGACATCTTCGGCCCGACTTTTGATGCTGTAAATATTCCTTAAGATGGTCTTACACTGAGCATCTCTTTTTTTAGTCAAAGATGAGCTTTGTGCATCTTTAAAACCTGTCCGCTCTTCCATTAAACAGAGATGGGGAGGGTGGGGGTTCAAACGATGAATGAGAGAGCGAGCAAGAAGAAAAAGAGTGGGATAAGAATGAGGGAAATGGAGGATGGAGGGATAACAGAGGGAGTGATGAAGGGTTAATGAACTCGGATTCTCATCTTACATGTATTCAGTTTCGTAATTGTCTCTCTGCATGTGGTCTCGCGCATATGCCATTGACATCAGGAAATTCAAATAATGTTTGACACATGTTTAAAAATATCTTTGTTTACATGTGATGATGGCCTTGGGATTATGTGATGAAAAGGTGCTGATGAAAGAGAGCTCAGAAATTATGAGTTTACAACTTCAGTGTGGAATGTCAGTTGTTTATTTAAGATAGAAAATGTGGTTAAAGGTGGCACAAAATAACCAACATGCGGAGGTGTGAAAACACCATCACAGACAACATGTTCCTAATACATCTCCACTCACCCTGCGAGGCACAACTGCCGCGGTAAGCAGCAGCAGCTGCGACACATGTATAGTAAATTTCTATTTGTATTGACAATAGTGTAATCTGCTGGGACAGTGTCGCCCCTTGTGCAGGTCATCACTCTTAATGTTTACGTTATGTGTCTGTCCATATGCACGCATGTGTGTATGCGTGTGTGTTTCTGTGCACATTGTCCAGTGTGTGTTTTTATGTGTGCATGTGTTTGTATGTGTATGCCATCAGTTCTGCAAGGGAGACAACGGGGAGGGGGGAGTAGAAAATGATCTGGGGCCGATACATATGAAACAGGAGGGCTCATACATAAACATAGCTCCAAGGCCCCGGGGCCAGGCAATCTACGAGGCAAATTGCTCACCAGTCAGCCATGGAGGCCGCACTGTTTACTATGCATGAGGTCTTGTGACATGCTTTAAAGCCGCCCCTAAAACAGGACGACTGGGCTAGTGGTAGCGAGGAGTTGGCTGTTTCTATTACTATGGTATTCTTTCCTGTGAAAAATATGTAGTGGTTGGAGAACGGATCATCGTTTTTTGGAGCTGTTTTGTGGTGCACAGTAGATGCTGCATGAAAGGAAAAATATGGGTGTTGGGGTGTGACTGCCTATCTGTGCGACAGTGTGTTCATTTGTGTATGAGTGTAGGGTGAAATAGAGTGTTCGTGATACAGCTATGGAGGGACTTCAGTGCTGTTTTTCAAATTATTTTTGGGGCATTTTGGCCTTTATTGATGGCAGACAGGAAACATGGGGAGAGATAGACGAGGGGGTCACGCAGCAAATGTCCCTGGCCAGAATCAAACGAAAGATGACATGTTATGGATCTTAACCCTGAGATACCAGGACACCCCAATCAGTGCCTTTGTTTGTGATGGAATACCTTATGTCTGAATGTTTCCATTGAAAAGCAATTTACAGAACTTCAATATACAAACTGCACATTTCCATCCACTACTGTTATGTAAATATTAGGAGTTTGCTGTATTGAGATAATAAGCTAGTGGCTTAATTCTCTGGAAAATAATGTAGAAAACATGATCGCAATATGACATTTTTATTTATTAACTCAAGGAAGGTGGTCTTTTCATTGCTCCACACAGATCTGATATCTTGGTGTTTTTTTGTGTTTTTTCAGTGGAAGCTTGAGTGATAAATAAGTCACATGCTTTATGTATAGTATGTCATGATTTATTCATGAGTTTATTTCTATTGCACTTTGTCACATTTTTTTTATTAACACACTATCTTTTCAACCTCAGCCAAGCGTAAAAACATTTTAGTGATATTTTGACTTTGTTTCATTTTCATCAAATGTCACTGAAATTGCATGCAAATTGAAAATGTGCATAAAATTTGACCAGTTCATTCGACTGGTCTTACATTTTGAATTGTCATGAGATGATGGAGATCTGATCAAATAAATGTTTTCTTTTTAAATCACCACCGCTCTATTTTGGGAAATAATCCAAAAAATCTAACAAAGCATCAACCAAAACAACAATAGGCAACATTTCACAATCACACAGAAACTGTTTAAATCACAGTTTGTAACATGTGTCAACACCCAACCAAAGTATCCTTCAGTTTTATGCAAGTAATGATTTTGTGAGAATGATAGATGTTTTTTGGAATTAAAACTCTTAAAACGCATGAAAAACAAACTCTTTGAGGCTGAACTTCTATCATACCCTATCATTACACGTAAACATGGATGAATACAACAGAGCAGGACAGAAAAACATAACTGAATGGGAAGAGATGTTAACATGTAAACAAGCTGTCGGGACCACATCTGCTCCAGCCTGCATTTACCAGCCCAGTATCCCAGGGGGAGCCCTCCTCAATTCAATTTCAATCTGCTCGACCCCCAGGGTCCAAGTTCAAGTTCAAAGTCAGGCAACCGTGGCACCAACAGGAGAATTGCCCACCCAGGAGTCCCAGCCCAGAGTGAACGATTCCAACTACAGATGAGATCAGGACAAATCCAATACCAGATCTATTCAAATGTCCTTTACAAGAATGTCTTTCTGTGAGTGTGTACGTGTGTGTGTAGGGGTAGGGGGGAGACTACTGTCACATTACAAACACCTTTGCTGCCTCTCTCTCTCTCTATTTCTCTGTCTATCTGTCTTTCTCCCTCTCTCTCTCAGGCTATAATTATGCTAATAGTATGTATATAGCTGTGGCCCTGGAGGCTTGGGGCGTATTGAAGGCTCCCAGGTCTTTCTCTCCTGTAACAGTATTAGGGTGCTATTGAAAAGCGGACAGCGGGTGAGAAGGGGGGCAGGATAGAGAGATAGCGCGGGGTGGCAAATGGGACATGACCACCGTGCTCTCTGTCACGACGCCGCCCATTGTCTGGCCAAAGAAAAGGGCCTCCACCGCCAGTGGGACAATCATAAAGGAGCAAGAATGGGCTGTGCATATTAAACAACACAACGGACCACGCGGACCAACCTGCATGGGCACGATGAAGGGGAAAGAGGAGGAAAACAGACAGAGAGATAGAAGAGAGAGAGGGGTTTAAAATGAGTGGGAGGGAGTGAAGGAGTGGTAGCAAAAAAAAGGGTGGATGATGTAAAAAAGGCACAAAAAGAGGCCGAGGCACAGAGATAACTGTAATGCAAAAATGTTGTTTGGTTTCTTTAAAGAGATGACACCTGCTAAGGTTGTAGCTCTACTGCAGCGCACAATAGAGTTCTGACGCCACATCCAGGCTGACCTCTGTTCCACTATCTTCTGACTCACCGAACTCTGTGATGGAGAGTTTCTTTTATAAGACTTGCTGAAAAATGTAAATGTGTTCCCAGGATCACTTAATCTTCATTTCCTTTTGGGGTTCTTGGAGATCCCGGTCCTTTATTATCAGCTCAAAGAACATACTTAACGTGTTCTATCCCCTTGATACTTAACAACTTTTCCTAATTTTATGAGAATTGCTTAGAAACATGATTTGATGATGATGATGATGATGATGATGATAAGATTTGAGAGTGTCTGGTACAGAAAATTACGCTTTAACTCTGTTTCAAAATGTCCTTAAATACAATTTATTTTCTAGCAAAGAAGTCTATTTGGATTCATATTTGATAACAGGTCTGACAGGGACTAAGACTCTAAAGTAAATAATGACATACTGTGCTGTATATTTCTTTGTCTGAGTGACTTTTTGCAAACAAAAGGAGTATATATTCCTGCATAGCTCATGTAACATATAAAACATAACATATTTAACACACAATTTAACACATAATATGCTTCTAGCTCATTTCCATATTTTATCATCTTCATGGCAAATTGAAGGGTTACCACTTCTGCATATGCAGTTTTAATACAATCAGAAGAAAAGAAAAAAGGTATTTCAAGGGAATAAATGAATTTATTTTGTGTGTTTAAGTGAACCTTAAGTTTAGATTATTTTATCACTGTTATGTGTTGCCATGGTCAAGAATGAAGTCCTATACTAATTTGTTCCTGGGTTTTACTCTCCATATTCTAAAAAAGTTTTGTGCTTTTGGAAAATGATGTTAGTTCTAAAAACAAAAATATACAACACACAGTGTAAGAACCGGCATCCTGCATGTGTGTCCTCCCCCTCCCTGCCTGCCTCTCTCCCTGCTTGAGTATATTGAGAGGTGTCAACAGTAGAGGCGTGGGTGTGGGAGGCTCTACCATGGTTCACGGCTATCGCATGTGCCTCGGCGGCTATGCAGTGTGGCTACCATCTGTCTGCATGTCACAGAGTGCGCTGCTCTCCCGCTTTCTCCCTCTCTTTTTTTCTGCACATCTTCGGCCCTTCTCCCATCCTTTAATCCTTTATCTCGCTTTCTGTCCTCTTTTCATCCTTTCTCATCTTCCGCATACATGGCCACTGCTTCGAGCATGTTATCAGTTCATTAAAGAGAGACAGAGAGGTGCAGGCACCTCCAACAGACAAGTATGACCATGGAGAGCAAGACCTTGAAACCTTTAACATAGAAAGTCTGCAAACACCTGCCAGGGTTTTTTGTCTTGTGTATAACTTCAAATGATTTGTGATGAATGGAAACTTTGACCATGACATTGCTGTCAACACAAAAATGTAGCAGCACCTAGTTTTATTGGGTTTTTTTCACAGTTCATAATGGATAAAAACACAGATAGTCTATGAAATAAAACATTGTAAGGAAGATTTAAAGGAAAGAAGGAGACAGCAGCACCTCTCACAGACCAGTGAGTGGCAGTGTGCCACAGTCAGAGTAGACCCTCTTCGAGTATTGTGTGGTACGTGTGTGTAAGTGTGTTGAAAGAGTGAGTGAGCATGTGTCTGTATCTGTAAAGCCGCTGCTTGTATCTTTTTGTTTTCTGGTGTGTATGGGAGGGGAGTTGCACAGCATATTGTGTGTATCCTTGAATGCATATGTATTGTGTGTGCATGTGTGTGTGTTCTGTATGTGTATATCTGTGCGCGCTCAAAGCTCAGACAGACAGGCAGACAGAGTGAAAGCAGTAGCCAACTAACCATAATATTGTCATTAAGGAATTCAGCAGATTAATAGCCTTAAATACCTGGAAATGTTCTAAGATCTAGTGTCTTTAGCTTGTAATTTCCTCTCCGGGTCCTAAGCACTAAACCCGCTGTGTTGTTCTTGGCATTCCTTAGTCAGACCAGAGAACATCGCATGGACACTGATACCTTCCTCTGGGATCCATTCTCCTCTCCATTTGATGGAAACCAAAAAAGGGCCTATGGCCAGGCAGGTCCCATTATGTCTCAATGACAGAGCCTGGGGGTGAAAAACACTCTGTTGTTTCCTCAACGCACCTTTGGGTCTCAACTAGAAATGACATATGCCCTGATGAACGGAGAAGGAGGTGATTTGCCTGCCAAACTCAGGTCAAGTTCCGGTCTGAACTTTGTTTCAGCAGCTTTTCTTAGGATCAGAGCTGTTTTTTCATTTCCATCACCCAACATGTTTGTTGGAAAGAGTGAGCAACATTTGGAAATAGTCAAATCCTCTTTTTTTTTTTTTGTCTTCTCGACTATTTGGTTCAGCGTTTAACAAACATCACAATAGCCACAGGCACTAATGATCCTCGAGTCCAGAGCCCTTTTTGCTCCCTGTCACATTCCCACCTCATGACCTCATGACTGGATGTATGCATTAAACAGATGTGGCTGGCTATGAGGGGCCTGAAACAGGATAGGACAGCCTATAGCCTCTAGGCTGGTCTTCTCTGGCCTTGAAGCCAGGGGCCTCTGGGTCCAGAGGACAGGATAAACAGGATTGATGTGGAGGGTGTAAGAGAAAGAGAGACAGAGAAAGAGAGAAATGTTAAGGGAGTTAACAGCGTCATATGTTCATGGTTCTGTTGGTTGATGTTTTGTGTAAGATGCTCTGACCATTTGCTTGCTCATGGAGAAAAGCAGCAATTATTTCAACACAAAAGGTAACAATTTTGTGCAATGTAACTGTTTCTCACACAAAAATTTACCTTTTTGTGTTGAAATATTGCTCTTTTCTCCATGAGCAAGCAAAATGGTCAGAGCAATCTTACACAAGAAATACATAACGTCATGTTTCAGATCAACTCACTGTTCTCATATGACACTTTATATACCTCAGATTTTTTGGACATTGTGAGTTTTTCTTACCTTATGTCATTGAATGGTAGTGCAACTGATGGTTTTCCTTTTTTTAACCACGTATAACAGGATAAGTGCATTTGACTCAAAAGTTATGTGTCTGAAGACAATGTGGACCTCGTGAAAAGGGACATGGTAAAGTTTGTCGCTTTTTGCATCAAAAAGAAAAATCTGTCAAACTAATTACAAGTCAAACTGAAGGCATATGCTTTCGCCTGCTTTATCATGCAAAATGCATAAATGTGTTGTATTTATCCAGATTTTTTTTCATGTGGATCCAGCCTCAGTGCAGATTTATTCCACATTTGAGAATTATGTGTAAATGATGAGAACCTACTTAACCTGAATAACTTAACGCAGCATTATTGAGAGGTTCAGTTTGTGAAAAGTGGCATGCAAGAGTAAAAAACAGTGAGAAAAAGAGACTTAATATTCTTGGATGAGGATCCAAGAAAAATATATTTGATGACAACAGATTGAAACTACAATGCTTAAAGACCAACAACTGCTTCAATGACACATTGATGAATTTTGTTTGCGATAGCTGCCCCCCCTGGAGAGAGGGCCAATGTGGTGCATCACTCTTACATCTGCAGAGGGCTTTACCCACTTGCAGTCATTGTCCTCTGTACCTCCTTTCATAGACACATTGTTCCACCGAGTCAAATAAAAGCCTTAAACATAATCAGCATAGAAGATGGATAATGTTGTACAATGAGTGCATGTAGAGCAGCCACACACTGCGCCCCGCTGCAGCAAGTCATGTTGCTGTGCTAGCAAGAAGAACCGCCATTAGTGGGACTGTCACCGACCCAGGCGGTACACTCTAACTAGCCCACAGCCTCAGACCCATCTATTCTCAATATGCCACATTTTTATTCATTTTTTCCCAAAACCTGACATGGCAATCTGATGATGAACCAGCCCCATTATTTTTTGTACGCCAGCAGGAAGAGATAGATCCCCAAACGTTGTGCCTCCATAGAACCAACATTATCCCTCTATGTCAGAGGTGGGTAATATCCTGGCGGTCTGGGAGTCCAGAGGTGCATACAGAATGATGTCATTAATCCTCCAGGGCAATCTCTCTCTAACTCCCTCTCTCTCCTTCTGCAACTGGCAATGCTGGAAAACAGAGCCACATTTGCATGCTGCATATGTTGCCAGGTGGCTCTGTAGGCTGCGGGTACAAATTAGATTTCCTGACAACAAGGTGTTAGAGAGGGGAAAAAAGTGGGAGCTAGCGGTTTGGTTTCTTTATTTCCTTTCTTTTCTTTTTTCAGTCCATCATTGTCGTGCAGTATAGTCATAGGTTACACACTAGTAGGTCCTTTCCCAACAATTAATGACACTGGTCATTGTTAAAACAGCTGAAATTGAACCATTTTTACGTTCGGTATGAAAGAAGAGGGTATAGTGCAGCAAAATAAACAGAGATTAGGTCATGGTGGGTGGATGAGTGTACAAAGCATTTGACTTCAACACCAGAAATCAGGGGATTGGATCCCTTATCTTAGCAGTCAACAATGTTTTCCTTTAATGAGCTGTTTTTTCCCTCTAGTTTTGAGGATATTGCAAATTAAATATAGTCCAGACAGGAGAAAAATACGCAGGTCACATTTTCATTAAATGGTGACCTATTGATCAGATGTGTGCAAATGCATCTAAAAAAAGACGCCACACACACAGACAACCAAGGCCTTCACCTTGATTCTGGGTAAAGATGGGGAAGTAAAAGAACAGCTCTGAATGGGGGCTTAAACTTTTCAGACTGGACTTAAAGGCTGAGAGCAATGTGCCTGTCTGGCCTGTTTCTACCCCAAGGGGTAGTTGCATTGTCTATGTCAGGCACCCCGGAACTTGCCTGGATGCTCCAAACTGGCTTTACCCACATTGTTTACCACCATCTCCCAAACAGAAGACAGGAAGGGACGTCTAGATTGTGGATGACATTAACATTCCACATATTCTTCATGTGACCAGAGCCTTGATCTCTCAGGAGACAATGAAAAGGGGGCATCAAAGCGAAGGCGGTGTTCATTTGAGTGTGTCGGTACACTCGTGAATGTGTGCTTGCTCTTTATGTTGTCCACCAATATCAAGAAGCAGAGCCTCCCGCCTCGTTTCCCCCAAATTCAACATTCCGCCATTATTGATCCGTCTCTTCAATTAACGGCCAGGTTTGTCCCCAATCAATTCCTATCTCCATCCTCTGCATCTCTCTCTCTCTGCATTCCCTTTCTTCATTTTTTCGCATTACCCCCCTGTGTCCCCCTGCTGCCCCCCTCCCTCATGTGCTCCTACCTCACACCCTGAGGTCTCGGGGGTCACTCCCTCCAAGGTGATTCGTAAACAGCAGCTTGCTGAGAAATCAATACTATATCAACAAGCCACAACGGGCTTTTGCACTTATCCTATATGATCTTTGTGGTAAAGGCCTCCGAGCATCCATCTCCTCCTCTGGTCCGCTCCCTAAGCTCTGTTGCTAAGACAATCTGAAGAAAAGAGAAAGGGATGAAGAGAGGAGGAGGAGGGGCCGAAGGAGGTAAGGAGAGAGGCAAAGGGAGAGGGGATTGTGCGGGGTCTAGAGGCCCGCTGTTAGAGGAGGGATTTGCTGCTCCGCTGCTTTTAGCTTGATCTGCATCTGATTAAGGAGAGAGGGCAGAGTGTTGTCCTTCACCCCCGTGCTCCCCTGTCCCACCATTATGTACCCTGGCACTGAGATCCATCATCCACCTACCACAGGCCTGGCTGCCATAGCCTGGGGACTTATTAGACCAGCCCAGCTCTGTTCAGCACAGCCCCACTCTGCATACCATGGAGGGTAAAAAGCCTGTGCTGCTATAGCATACTGTATATTTACAATGCATCTCAATGACAGTGAAAACAATGCATTCATACTGAAAAGTACATACTCAAAAACATACTTAACATTGTTTATCACCTTGATAATTTCTGACTTTTTGTAATTTTATGTGAAAACGGAAAACATAGTTCAGACTGACAATTGCCTTTAACCCTTGTGTATTTGAACTCTTTCTAACATTGTAATATTTGTATTTAATTTTATTAATTAAATTAATTGTTTGTATATATTTGTCTTTGCAAACTTGCTCACCTCAAATTGCCATTTTTGAGTTGAATAAACAAGGTTGTGAATTGATGACATGTTTTAAATGTCTGCTCCAGAAAATTACTTACTATGTCAGTTTAGGGTCTAAGAAACCCCAGGTGTAAGTATGGTAATGCAAGGGATTTTTATCTGCTCTATATCAGTGATTGGTGCTGACAGCAGTACTTTTTATGCAACACTATCACTCCCAAACTCCAAATATGTCTATTTGAATTTCTATTATTGGAATATTGCAACAGTTGTTTCATAAGAGGTCTAAAAGAAAGTTAGACCTCTCTGAGATCTAACTTACCTTACATAACTACTATAGTATTATGCGTCACAGTAGTAGGCCTTTTACCTTTTCAAACTCTTTCAAAGTAGTTTAAGTTCATTGGAACATGATCCATAAACATGTATAGCATAGCATGTGAGTCCAAGACACATTGAGACTGTCACATAAGCACGTACGGCCAACGATGTCCATTTGTTGGTGGATAGAGACGGCCGCATATCCTTTGCATGTAGGTCTTGTTATCATATCGGTGATGGCCTTTTCAAGAACTCCTGAAGATGAGTATGGAGAAAAGAAGGTAGTTAGGCCAGGGTGTATGTTGTTGATGTTGTTCCAGTGTTTCTGGTGCCTCGCTGGCTCATTGAGTTTACCAATAGGGTCAATAGGCAATATGTCAAGCTGATAATGACTTTTAAAAACTCTGCTGGAACACAAGGCAAACCACTTCAAATGGTCCGTTGCACTTATAGACTGTAAATGTTTGATTCAAACAGGTCAAAAGAGTGCATAATTTTGTGATTATATTGGGTGCATGTCACTGCTATTTTAAATAAAACCAGAAGCTGTAAATTTAACTTTCCTCAATTCTGTTATTATTTGTATAAACTGACTTCTTACTGATTTTGCCCTTCACCCGCACACTTTCTGAAAGTTTCAATCATTAAGTAAAACTATTTTAAAAAAAACGGTTCGTGGCACAGAAAAAACCCACAAAAAAGTTTACTCTGTATTGACGCAACTACTCATCGCTTTTTACAAGCATCAAAATGATGATGAGTTCGGCTTTAATTCAGCTCTCAATCACAAGGCTGTGGAGGATTGTCTCTGTTGTCTACGCTGTCTCGCTCCCAACGGGTCTTGTCCAATATGCCTGCATCAAACCCGTCAGACAGAGAGTGAAAAGTGGAGGAGCCCGGCATGTGCAAACATCAATCCTAAATTTCCAGCCTCAATACCATCATGACCTTGGTTTGGAATGACATCTATTTGCTGGCTGGCTGCACACATCTCTTTGCAAATTGTATGGGCCAGGCTAATTTGTTTTTATGCACGTTTAGTCAAGAATGTGATGCCGCGTTAGCTTTTGGGAGCACTGCCAATGTGGTGTGGGGTTCCGAGTGACAGACAGAAAAAGGGTGATTGAGGATGATTGTCCTGCCGGTTGTGTTGATATATGAAAAGAAAGACCCACTGAACGCATCCTGGAATGGGTTCACGGCAGATAGGAGTCCTTCTGGGACCACCTAAAGCTGAATATCATCATCTGTGCACGGAAATAAACAATGACCTTTAAAGCTCAAATCCTAGAGTGAAGACAGGTGCTGGGTAGTAGCTTAACAAATCTTAAAGCAGAGTACACTCTACCGTGTCATAAAAAGCCTTATAAAACATTCTTAAACATGAATCATTAAGTAAAGGAAATTTATGGATAAAAAAATGTACATGAAAAAAAACCTTGTTAAGCCGGTCTGCTGTACGCTCCCTTGACCTGCCAGCAAAACAATCACTATACTGAAATGCAAACAGTTCATGCAGGAAAATATTTGCCTTCCTCATAGCTGAATTGACCTCTCAGCTCTACCTCAAGCTGTTGTTTCATTATC
Source organism: Morone saxatilis (assembly GCF_004916995.1). Lineage (NCBI taxonomy): Eukaryota > Metazoa > Chordata > Actinopteri > Moronidae > Morone > Morone saxatilis. Next base: position 7,435,431 of record NW_023339729.1, read on the forward strand.
TCTTCAGTACAAAATTGACTCTCGATGCCGCTACCTTCATACATGCTGCCTCATTACCATCATCAGTTTTTCAAAGCGAGGCCTGTATAGAGTAATCAACACAATGAGTTTTCACTCACAGGAAAACATAATGAACCCCTACACGTGACCTGACTTTACAGCAAATTGATAATGTACAGTACAACGAGAGCAGCCAAACACTCAAAGAGATAAGTCTTTATCATACACACACATACACTGTATACATACTCCTCTCTCCACACATGTCCTCCTATGACCAGGGCCCTGTTCACCCAGCTGACAAGAAGCCGTCTTCATATTACGTGCCAGAAATAGTCCCTGTGGCCCTCATATACACATGCAGGGTGCTAGGACATGCATTCATGTAAATACTGTCTATGACATGAAACGTTTTCTTTTCCACATGCCCTGCACGTACGCATATGGGGCAAAGCATAGAGGTTATGTGAAAAGGGTCACACACAGATATGGACCTGTGCTTACACACACACACACACCTAAAGATAAATGCACACTGCAACATACATGTCTGTACTGTACTCAGAGGATCGTGTCAACGTGTCTGCAAAGGTTACAGTCCACAGACATAGTTCACATATTTCATATATAAGATGGGAGTATGTTCACTGGTCAACAAGCTTCACAGTTGCAGAGCAGATAGAAATGACTGAGCAGCAGACCATGATGTTATATACCACTGTTACATAACTTGTATATTAACTTGTATATAAGAAATTACTGCTATGGAAAAAAAACCCTTCCCACTTCTTTGAGCCATGCAGATCAGACATCATCCACTGTCTAATATATGTTTCCAAAGACCCAGTGATAAAAACTAAATTTTTATGTGTTCCTGCATTAATTGTTCTGTAATCTCATAGTATATATCAAATTCAGTTTTTTTTTTAATATTTTTGACAACTCAACCTGCCCTCTGGGGTGTACACAGAACTTGATCCAATCATAAGTAATTTGCAGAGACCAGACCTAACCCCTCAGATTATATAAAACCACTCTTGACCAGCTTGTGGGTCATAGTAGCTAGCAGAGCGGTATGATGGGTTGGAGGTGTGTGTTCGTTAACCAGTTGGCAAAACTTTATTTACAAGGTCTAACTGATCAATTTTCCTTGTCCTGCAACTCCTTAACAACACAGGTGTGTTGTTGGGTGTATATGTCCTGTCATGGTAGATAAAGACACTCTGGTTGCTGTTTAACTGCTTTTAAAGATGGAAAAACAGAACAGACATAGCAGACCTGAGGTGTCACACAGGCCAATGCCAGGAAAAAACAACGCAGGCTCGTCAGGCTGAAAAAGTTTGACCTGGCTCAACCTGCATCACCACATCACCACACTATGGGAGCCCAGATAGCTCACCTGGTAGAGCTGGGGCCAATGTACCAAGGCTGAGTCCTTGCTGCAGTGGCCCAGGGCTCAAATCCGACCTGTGGCCCTTTGCTGCGTGTCATCCCGCCCCATCCATCTTCAGCTGTTACAATCAATTAAAGGCAATAAAAGCCTGAAATAGGAAAATACTTAACACTAGCAAGGATCACAGCTAGATTTCATTTAAAGGTTTAATGGAAATTCAGAAAGTTTTGATGTTAAGGACAGATGAATTGATGTGAATGTGGAGGGGAGAAGGTGAAAGTAGGGTGTCATCTGTTCTGTCATCCTCTGAGAGGATGTGCTGAAGGTCGGGCAGACGGAGACTCAGTGTGGGGACTCAGGAGTGTTTCCACACGAGCTGCTTACAGGTTGCTATGTAGAATGAGATGTGGGAGAGGAATGCGCCAGATTGAATAGGAAGGGATGAGGGGAGGAGGGAAAAGACGATGAAAGGGATGTAGGTAGGGATGAGCAGAAGGAGGCATATGGGAGGGATGAGGTAAGGTGAATGAATAAAGGGAAGGGAAAGGGAAGGTGGGTCAAGAAAACTAAGACAAACAGGGCAGGAACCAGGTAAGTAGGCTGACAGAAGCAAAAATGATTTTCACTGAAATTTAAAACTTGTAGTCACTTCCAACTCATTTAAGTTTAAGTAGACTTCTTAGATCATATTTCATTGTCTTACTGGTTCCTGTAGCACCCTACACCGTGCTGTTTTTGTCTCAACGTTAGCTAACTTGCACACTCACTCCTGCACACTCCTGCGTCACACCACCTCAGTATACCTTTTATCTTGAACGTGGAAAGAAATATCTGCCACTTCCTACAATACAATGACATGTGGTCATTTTTGGTTAGGATTGCTTGAGCTTCGAATAGTCAAGTTGAATGAGCCCTAACTGGTATCCTTTTGTCCTTGTGTATTGGAATTTAACACGCTCTCAGGTCCACAGATAATAGATGTCCTTTCATGCACGGCAGCCCTGATAGCCATACATTGGCCTCATACCCTTTGGCTGCCCAAGGCTACTCCTCGCCCACATCAAGTCAAACGTTCGACCACAATTTGATTGAAAGTGGAATGAAGAGATACAAGAGCATGTGATATGGCTTGAGGGATGGAGTGCAGTTTCGACGCAATCTCACAGACGGAGCGGTATCAGAAATATCAGGTATGCTTGTATAGCCGGAGGTTATATCCATGGGATTAGAAACCAGCATTATCTCTCGGCAGCTTGAATGTGAAAATAGACCAAGCTGGGTTTAAGTGTGTGTCAGTCAAAGCACACTCAGGCTATCAAAGACATCATTTAGTATTCTAGGAGCCTTATGCAAAATATACATAAATATTCACTATATATGATTATCTGCTTCACCTAAATCAATACCACTGATACATTCAGTTACATAGGTTTCAATTTTCACAGGTTTAGGAGATGATACAGTATGTTTGAGAAACATGGGAAAAAACACACCTGCCCTGGTAAATAGCAGGTGACCTAACTGCTTAAGCTGCAGTGCTGATTTACACACAACCACAAGTAAAGAGCAGCTTCCTCACTGAGGATTAGGGACATAAACACCCACAGAGTTACCTGCATCTGTGTACTGTGCTCATATGGAGAGGATAAATTGAGTCCATATGTTTACCTTAGGACTCGGTCTGCTTCTTCCTCACCTGCGGCCCTGTGGGTTCAAAGGTCAATTCTTCACCGAAAATCAACAGCAGAATAACCACTCCTTTTCTTCTCTGCCTCTCACGTAGCGTCTTCCCTCCTCTCTTTGTCTGTCTGTTTCCCTTGCTTTCTGTCTCTCTGTCCCCTAATTTTACCTCCTATCTTGACATCTCTCAGCTTGTCACTGATTCA
>NW_023339729.1:7438809-7441459 GCF_004916995.1 Morone saxatilis
GACCCCACAGCTCCTCCGTCCCTCCATCCGTCACTCCGCTGTCCCGAGGCGAGCAGGCAGGAGCCGGGCTGACTGTACAAGAGGTCTTGGAAGGGTGACCACTCCCTGCTGTCTGCTCAGCTCGTGTTTGTTTGATGACATGACTGGCCATTTAAAAGGCAAATTGCTTCTGTGTGTCCAGTGATCTGTCTTTTTATGGAAGGTAATGTATTGCTTATGCAGATATTTTATTTAAATCATTAGAATTCATGAAGAGACATTAGTGAGCAATAAGCATTAGGCATATGGTCTGAACATGCACCATTATTGCTATGACTTGCCTTTCTTTTCCAATGGTTCTCACTTTTTCCAAATGGCTCAGTAGCTGGCCAGATAAAACAGGCAAAATATTTAACATCCATATTTTTACTTCTGTTCTACTTATGAGGGCCATTTGTTGACAGTGTCCCAAGGAGGTCAACCACATGTAAAACTAAGCAGCTCAGAGACTGATGTGGCACTGCAAGCTAGTTGTAACCACACATGCAGGAGCATGTCTGGAATCAAATGTTTGTAAAGGAGCTACACTGTAAAACAGCCTTTGAATTGGAGTCTTTGATGTGATAATGCACCATCTCAATACTATTTTTCTTGCTGGAGTTAAATTGATCATTCAAATCTCTTTTACTGTATCTCTAGCTGTGTGGAAACCACAGTAATAAAAACATTATTACCGTTGTACCCATCTGTTTAAGTTTATCCAAATGGTTTTGGACACTATGGCAGAACATAAAAACCTGAGGTTTTAACTAACCAAAAAAATCATTTGTTTGTACATTACTTTACATCAAGAAACAGATTTTAGTGACAAGTATTTGGATGTTAGCATTGGTTGCTTTGCACCTAGTTGGGGCTAAAATACATTTCCACACAGTCCTTTTCAGGTATACGTTGTATGTACACATAGTACATACATAGTTTTATACATACAGCAATTTTGGAGCAATATCAACCCTTTATTTGGAGTCTTGGTCTTGGCCACCTGGTGAATGTAAGTCTTTTAGCTCTGTTTTTGGTCTGTACCAACTCCTGGGGGAAATATATGGTTCTGTAGCTGCTAAACGCTCCACTGTGTTGACCAGCTGGTCGCTAACTGTGTCTGTCTGCTGTTTGGTGCTGAGCACCAAGTGTACAGTGTGTTTTTAGAGCTTTTCACTGAAAATGGCTGCCTGCTGCAGATGAAAACAATGCTAATTGAGCAGTGAGAGTGAACCAAAACAGTAAAGTTGTTGGCAACTAAATAATGAGATAAAACTCGCTATAAAGATGAGTTAAACTGTAGATTCTGGTGATAATTCTCTGTAGGCTCATCACTACAAGCATCCCCTTTTTATTGTTTTCACAATGTCATTGGATACATTATTAAAAATGTCAGTCATTTTGGTCATATAATGAAAAAGTAAACATGTCCTGTCTCATACATCAAGTCAGCATTGACCAAAATCGTTCTTTAACTTAACACTGCTTTACATTTCCTAAACATACAAACATTAATCATGCTTTAGTTGCAACGAGCAGATATTGTTGGGAAAATTTGCTCATATGCTCTGTATGAACATTTTGCAACTGCTGATATGTCTTTCATACAATCCCTTCTTTGTTGATTAAAATGTAAGCATGGTGAAATTACCCTTCTTTCAAAACACATTTGCAGTAGAAATGTGGTTGCATTTGAACTCCTTTCCCTTATCAGACAAGGTTGATTTGAAGTCAAATACACAAAATTCCAAATAACTATATAATAGCATGTGTGTTGTGTTTGTACATTAAGGTGGGTGCATTACTCTTAAGTGTGGTGGGGGTGGGTGTACTGTTTGACTGCTCCTCTGTGCGTGCCTGTGAGAATTTGTTGCCACGTCTGTGTGTCCATTTGTATTTTAGCCACTGCTGGACACAGCCATGCATGGACTTACAGTCATCTCTCTATTATCCATCAACTACGATCACACACTCTCACACTTTCGCACATACACACACACACACACACACACATATCTAGGTCAAGGCAGCCAGGGGTAATGGGAAAAGCCTGAGGCGTATCTGCCGGGCAAATGATCTTATGAAATGATTAAAGAGTGGTTTCTTTCACTGAAGGCGTGAATAAAACAAGAGAAGTGGTGCATATGCAGGTTTATGTATATGTGTCTGTGTGCGTGTGCTTGTGTATGCGAGCAGGGATAATCCAGGCTCAACAGTATCCACCCAATAGATTCCCTGGGAAGAGGCAGTTTGGAGCAGCATGGTGGTGTATTGGTCAGAGAGAAGATCTTTCAATTGAAAAAACAGGTTGAAACCCACATGCCTGTTATACTGAAGTTGTTCATCAAGCCAAAAGGCCAACCCACCTCCAGGGGTGCCATTCTGTACCTTACCCTGCACATCTATTGGTTGTATGTCTATATCACTTTAACCATGTTCCCAGACAACCACACACAGTACAGTACTGTAAAAAGTAGTCTTCATATAGTGACAATGGCATGATTAATACAGCTTTTAATGTGCATAATACAGGCCAGCTTTAACCAAGGGAAGTGTTGCACACTTGGACCTCAAAAGAAAGGGACTTCCAGGCGTGCATAAGTTCAAAATAAACTTTACTTGGGTTCGTTAC
>NW_023339729.1:7441591-7448195 GCF_004916995.1 Morone saxatilis
CTGTTCAAAACTAGCTGCTAATACAAAAGGCCTATTAGTGCATGAGTTAATAAAATAAGAATATTACAAAATAAAATCAGGAAACAAATTAATTAAATTCAGTGCAACAGTACATTAAAGGCATTATTAGTGGGGGGTGTCCTTTGTTCAATAACCATTAACATTAACAACATAACTATGGGTCCCACAGAAGACTCTCTACATGAAGACTAGAAGTGGGAGTAGACATGATATTTTCATTTACGGCAGGGAAGAATAATATTAAGAAGTAGGTATTACACTTCACTGATTTGTTCACTTTGTCTGAGAGAGAATATTGAACATGTTTAATGTTATTCAGATGTTGCACGTGCAGCAAACAAAAAGGTATTATTAAAATGTTGGTTCACCCTAATTACAAACAACTATATTTTCTCACTTACTGTGCCTCATGTGGTATCCACTCTGTTTTGGCTTTTATTTGTTTGTTTGTGATATCTCCATCCAACTGAATAGAATTGTGGAGAAGGGAAATTCATTTTCTCACAGCATTGAAAAAATACATTAAAAAAGTTCAGTAGCAATATTTCGTTTCAACAAAACATGTTTGCTTCATGGGAACTATTTCTTTACAAGAAAGTAGTTCCAATAAAAAGTGCTGACCATATGTTTGCAGTTTATCCAGAGTAACTGGGACATTGTTTATGAAAAGACACTTTGCTGTTTGCTTTTTGCTGTGAGCACCACAAGCAAAATTCCATTAATTTCCGTTGTATTGGGGTGTGACATTAGATACTATTATATACTATATATACTATATATATACTATATGTTTTTGTATAAGTTTGGTGAAGCAATCGTTTAAAAAAAGTATTCTTACGTCTCAGTTCTGCTTGATTTGATAACGCTAAGAACGTCTTACTGATTCAAGTTGCACAGTGCTGTTTGTATAAATGCAGACACCTTGCTAATCTGAATAGAATTAATGGCTATATCTGGCTGGCAGCCAGCTGGGAGCAGCAAATCTGATTGGCTGGTATTGTAGTGACACTTTTATTGACCAATGGGAGGAGGAAACTTTGACAGTTACTCTATTATAAATTCAATAGATGGAGACAGCTTGTGCTCTTATCAACTTGTATATTCCTAACACACAAATATATTTCTTCTTCAAATTACCCAGGACTGGCTGCTCTGGAAATTAACTCTCACCAAATTAAGTAACTGCATGACACATACCCATATGTACAACTTGTGTGTAAAAGTGTGTAGAAATTTCTTTCTCTTTTTTCTTGTGAATCCATTGGGTATGTGCACGCCATTTAAATCCAGCCTGGGAAAGGTGCACTCAGATGCCACAGATACTGCAAGATAAAGGTAAAAAATTAGTGTGAACACATTTCATGACTATATCAGAATAAACGTTGGCCATAGTATCAATAATTAGGCTTGATATAATGAAAACGTCAAGGATTAATTTACTTTTCTTTTGTTAATTAGTCACGCTCATTACTCTCAAACAGAGAACAGCTTCAGGTGTGTTTGTAGGCTGACAATAATACAGATATTTTTACTTTTGGCAAATGGATAAACAGCATCAGCTTTATTTGTTCAAGGAATCAACTCTATTGCAAAGTGCTGACAGATATGCAAACAAGCAGAATATGTGTTAATGACTGCTAGCTTAGTGTGTGAATAGCAAGGTGTTGATTAGTGCTGTTGCGAACTGCTGTAAAAAACAAGCCTGGCCCACCGTGGTGAGTTATAGCATACATCCTCGGCCAACAATAACTAACTTCTGTCGTCAGTAACAGCTCTCACGGTCACTTCTGCTCTTGTCCTGACAGAGGCGATGCTGTCTTATTGCAGTGCTGAAGTTGCCATGCCTTCTGGCCATGTGGGGAAAGTGGGGGAGGATAAATGAGACCCTTTCGGACAGCGATGAAGTGACCCACATGTTTTATGTGGCCATCTCTTTGACTCTCCTCTTGTCTTCTCTCATTTTCTTCTATTTCCCTACTGGCCATCTCTTGTCCTCTCTCCCCTCCTTTGCATCTGCACTAAAGCCGACGCCCCACACCGGTGGTGTTGCCACAGTGACAGCAGACAGATGTTTGGTGCCACTTTTGCAAAGACGAAACGCAGGACAGGAAGTCCACACATGCAAATTTACACACCAACATACCACGTGTACTGCACAGTGACAGCTGCGCCATGGTGTGTGAGAGTATGTTTCTGTTATATGCAAAGCACTTCAAGTGAATTCTTCACACAAACACATACACACATACACATACATTTCCGGTGCCCACATCAGAAGAGAGAGGCTGTGTAGTTGTTGCCGGTGTCACAGGATCACCCTCACACAGATGACAAACAGATATAATCAGCTCTCCAGAGACCCATCCTGCTGCTGCCACAGTCATTACAGCTGGACTAATACATACATCAAACAATCAGGGGCTACTGGCCACTACACGCACTCATATCCACACACATAACTGCTACATATTTAACACACATATACATCCACACACAGTTATATACACATAATTGCATGCACTGTCAACACTCATTGTCGTCGCATCAACACATATCTCATATCAAAGGAATTGTCCCTTTGACCCTCCATGGCACATAGACCAGAATAATCGCATAATCTCCAAACTAAGGAGCGATATACATATCTCAATGACTGGCTGGGCCATCCTGTCATTCCATCAGTAAGGATTTGCATGTGTGTGATGTATTTAATACTTTCTCATGCCTGATCCACTGCACCATAATAACACAGCATGTGAATCAAGCAGAGGCAGACCTGAAGCTGATTTATAGTCTTACCCTGGCTGGAGGCTCTGTCTGGGGTGTTTGAAGTGACGTGAGTGTGTCTGTGTGTGTGAATGGATGCACATAGATATAGATATAGGTGTTTATGCATGTGTCTCTGTGGGGGTGAGTGTGTGTGTGTGTGTGTGTGTTGGGGGGTTCACCCGTCTGATGCATGTCGTCTAGACAACATTTGTGCCCTGCGTCCGAAAGGGGTGATTGTCTTATGCAAATGAGGCCACGCTAGCAGTGACATGTCGTCCAGCATGTGGGTCATGTGATGAGAGAGAGCAAGGCGTAGCAGTGACAGTTGATAGCCTGCTTTTTTTATTTATTAGCATGGCCATTGTTCACCATCACCTCTTCAGGCAGTGAAGACACTGGGTGGCATTGAGCCCAATAGAAAGAATACAATGTGGGATTTGTCACAACCTTTATGTTGGTATGTGCGCCCAACATAAAAACTTTTTTAACTACCAAGAAATTAATTATACCAATATGTTTGGTTTTCTTAAAGGGTTGGCTCACCTCAATTACAAATACACTTATTTTCTTCTTTATTAGTAAGTATCCAGCCAAGTATATAGTTTAAATTTTAATATGTTTTAAGATATAGCTAGGATATAAGATTTACTCAAAACCTTGTCATTTCAAAACAAACAATATAATAGGGATGTAAACCAACACAAATACATTACACGGATATGAACAGATTCGAACATCTGCATTTTCGCAGGAATATGTAGTAAACATTTTTACCTCATATTTCAAAATTGGGGCCTGGCACCTTGGTCAGTTGACAGCAGACTAGAAGATGACCAGCTGAAGTTCATCTCAAACTTACATGCAAAATGGCCAATTCTCAATAGCATTCTGTTTTCTTTTCATACATTTACCAACTACCATGCATCTGGACCTCTTCCCATTCCCAAATTATGATCTGTCCATTTACATTGATCTGGTCCTTTGAACAAATTTATTGTGGCACCAAGGCCAAAACTATGTTAAAAAATAGCACAACCAAAAACAGCTACAGCAGTAAAATGCAACATACACATTAATTCAGCAGTAATATTAATTGAAAAATCATATACAATAGTAAAACACTGAGGGACCATTTTACTGGAGAATTACTACTTTTAGTATAGTAAGGTTTATAATACAGAACTTTTCACAGTAAGGTTGCTATCAGTACTTTTGCTTAATTAATAGAACTGAATATGTATCCCTCTGGTTAGCACACCCAGAGCTAAACTGCACCTGTGTGAGCCTTCCCCGTGCTCTGCAGCTCTGAAACATATTTGAGAGACCTCTGGTTTTAGGCTATTCTAATTCTCTTTAGACTGAGCTAACGCTAGCCCTTCACAGTCTGCCTGCTGTGAAGAGTAGACTCACAGTAACGTTACATAAACAGGGACTGTTTCTGTGGCAGCATACACCACACATAGTAACTATTACTACCTTACCCACCTTAACTCTAACCCTTTACATTACACAAAAGATGTTCACAGTGTTAACTTTATGAACTGTCTCCGGTTACAAATATATTTGGGAGTGGGAGTGGGAGTAGGAGAAAATCTCTGCTACCTCACAATTTCATGTGGGTAGGTAATTTTAGAAGGGGCATTATGGCCACATGGCGGGGCATCCACAGACCAGATATGGTCCAGCGCTATTCTGACATATCCAATATTTTTATCTGTTGAAACCTGTGTAGATTTACTTTTTTCTTTTGTAAAAAGTTCAAATACAAATCATCAGGTACATTAAAATATTGTTAGTATTTAGTTTAGTTAAATTATACACATACATTTGAGCAGTATAAATGGCCGTAGAAAAAACACTTTACGGTACTCATCCTGTCCGGTATAAATTAGAAAACAGATATGAATACAGATATTTATGTGACATAAACAGATGCAGATAGTAGCTTTGAATGACTAGAAACCAAACAAAGGTAAGTGAGGAAATATGTTTTAATGTAATTTGAGGAAACAAACCATTTTAAGTTTCTTCTCTTCAACGTGTGTGTCTTTTTTTAAAAACAAAAACATTCAAAGCTGACACAGACACATTCTGTACATGACATGTCTTAAGCAGCATTTCATACAGATAATGATGAGGCCTCATGTTGAGCACTGTGGGACACAGTTCCTCTTTATCCCATCATACTCTCCCTGCCCTTTCCACCAAATGTGGCAGCCATTTTCTTGTAGCTCCCAGTCAAAATGCCCTCTTTAATTATGGAAAGCCAGAAAGGGCTGCGGTGGAGCAGGGAAACATTGTAAGGCTTGGGATATGGGGAGATGGTTCTGGGACTGTGGGGACTTGAGCACGGACTTGACAACCCAGGGCATGAATCGTGTGAATGGATTTCAAAACAGATGACCTGCATGCTGATCTCATGATCTGTGCCTTCCAGTCCTTCCTAAATGCAAGCTTTTTACTTCTCATCTCTCTCTCATCATTTGGTCTGTTTTTCTCTCTTTCTCGTATAGAAATCCCCCCCCCCCTCACATGACACAGCCCAGGGTATTATCATAGGATATGTCCAGAGGTCCATGCTGACCTTCAACCCTGGTCTCTGGGATAGAAGGGGCCCCGTTCTCTGCCTGAGCTTAAAGAGTGGCAGGGCCAGCGGCGGTATTGTTGGAGGGGGCTGCTGACTGACAGGTCATTTTTCACCCATTGTTTTTTTTTTCAAACAGCAATTTTATCTTGCAAAGTAACGCCTTGGCAACCATGAAAAGTGTAGCTTCAATGTGCTTCTTATTGTTAAGTGATGATCCGATGCCATTTAGACTATAAAGGTAGCCAAGGATTTCTTCAGGATGAGATTCAAAAGGTTCATTCTGTTTAACAAAAGCAGCATTTTCCTAATTTATTACTGTCTGCTCTTCTAATGTTAATGATAATCAGCGTTTTAGAGAGCAACAGAGTAGAAATAAAATAAACAGCTATGAACTATTTCCAGACCTCTCTGTAACACTGTACAACCAAACCAGAAAACAAACCAAGTGGCCACAATGCAACATATTTTTCACGTGTTTGTTTACTTGAGGTGCTTGTGTGTTTACAACCGCAGACGCACCAACGTGTTCGTCTCAGTTGCCGCGGCTCTCTGTCTTCTGTTGGTATCTGGCGCTGTATCAAAGCGGGGGAACGAGACGCGCTCCAAGTTTTAAATTGAATTTCATGCTGGATTAGTGGCACTTCTCCGAAATGCATGTGAGCCTCCCTTAATGATGCGCTCATCTTCGCACTCCAGAGACACTCATGTGCATGTGTGTGTTGTGGCTGTGTTTTGTGTGTGTTTCCCCATCAATTAGCGCAAGCAGACTAGTGGCACATAACAGATATGTTTGCCTTATCAGTGGAAGTAATTGCTTTGTAGGGTCTGTTGGCGGACTTCATCAGACTCTGTACACATTATGACAGGGGATGGTTTTTATTCCAAACCCTTGTTATATTCAATAAACATGTTGTCTGCAGAATATATCAAATGTTTGTTTTTAGCCTACAATGACTGTACTAAAAGTTTCATGAAACTAATCAAATCAATCAAATCTTGAAAGTGCACACTTGTTCACAAACACACTTAATTTCCTGTCTTTCCTTTCTCCCTCCTTCCCTCCTTCTGGCCCTGGCCAGGTCTGATGGGGTCCAGGCAGCCTTGGGTCTATCTGTCCTTTGCCATGTGTCCTCTTTAGCACTGACCCATGCTGGAGGAGCAGGGACTGGGGCCTGGGGGCTGAGGTGGTAGAAGAGGGAAGGAGTATGTGCGTGTGTGTGAGTGAGG
>NW_023339729.1:7448295-7457371 GCF_004916995.1 Morone saxatilis
TTTATTTAAGTAAAAGTAGCAACATCACACTGTGAAAATCAAATATACACACTGTGAATATTAAGTATTCAGTGCAAGGAAATTGCCTCTATGAGTGTTATGCTATTATATATTATATTACATGATGAACTATTATTACTGATATATATTTGTTTATGTAGCATTTTCTGTTGTAGTTGGTTGAGGTGGAACTAGTTTATAACATTTTAAAAACTGCTGGTTGGTTTAATCTTCAACAATACATTACATTAATAATAATAATAATAATAATAATAATAATAATAATGATAATGATAAGCTCCCCATATATTTGGTTGCTATAAAATCTTGAATTTGCAAGTAACTTTTAACTATAGCTAACAATTATACCAATAATAAATAAATGAAAAAATACACAAATACAAATAAATAAATAAATACATTTACTTCAAGTACAAAATGCAATATTTCCTTCGGAATTGTAACAGTAGCAGTATAAAGTATTAGGAAATAAAGTAAAGTACAAGTATCTCAAATTTGTACTTAATGTACTTGGCTACATTGAACCACTGAAGGTAAAGCAAAATATACAGTATGCGTAGGCTTATTCTGTATGCACAGACTAGTCCAGAGCATGAACAGCTAGATGGTTAATGGCAAACAGACATGAGCTATTTGAATCACCGTTACAGGAAGCATTATGTTGCTGGATAGCGCTATGAATGAACACTTCAGGTGTTCCTTTTTGCACCTGAGGGGACGAGCAGCAGGCTAAAGCTGCTGACTGAACTTAACATTTTCACAGTAAAATGCAAACTATTCCTTTTTAAATTCTTATTTTTTAATTATCTACTCTATATTGATACAGTGAATGTATATCATATATTCATGTTTATATTATTTGAAGTCTTTCATTAGTATAAGAAATATGTAATTATATTGTGTTCTGTTTTGTTCTATTCTGTTGTAATCTCTTTTGTTCTATACCACTGATCCCCATTCCTTGCTACTGTACTACATGTAGTACCACTGTAAACCTTACTGTGTGGTCTGGTGATTAATAACACAATAAAGACGGACATTTCCGACAACTGTCGTGACACGTGCAGCAGTGACGATGTAATGCAAATGCACAGCAATCAATCTTGGCACAGAAGTGGTTAAGTTTCAGAGGGAGGTGGAACAAAAAGCCAGCCATATTGGCAGTGCTGTGTGCCAAGTGGTAGTCATGGCCCCTGCCCAGCCCTCCTATTACGAGGCTGGCAATAAGTTGGCCTGCCCGCTGGGGAAAACAGGGAGCTGACACTAGGAACATATGCAGCAACACCTGATTGCTGTGCCACCGCCACAGACCTGGCTGCCAGAGAGCACAAATACGGCATATGTAGATTCAGCACACACACATACAACAATGCTAGAGAGGGAACATGTATAATAACATGTATTATGATACCATGCATATACAATCTGGATGAATACCTGCAGACTTGTCTACACAATCTAAAAAATTTAACATATAGACTAAAATACACTTTTACTTATCACCAATCGTGCTACACAAGTATTATGCCCAACGGAGCACATGCATGCACAAACACACACACGCTTTGACTTACACAGCAAACCCACTGGGGATTAATTTCCTTACTCAGAGAGTGTGTATGCCAGGCTTGGCTGGTGTGCCAGTCGCCCGCGGTGCACCACACGCTGCCATGCTGTGCCAGCAAACAGCACTGATGCCCTCCATTTGCAGTGTCACATATATCAAATGCATGCTGCTATCACTTAGCCCTCAGTAGTCTGAACCCTGCCCGCCTCGCTGTGCAAATGTGTGTGTGTGTGTGTTTGTGTTTAGCATCTGGTTTCACCCACTGCTATGTACTCCAATGGATATTTGATTGACGACGGTCCAGTATAATGCCATGATTGATTGTGTGAAAATCAGAGTGAATGAAAGTGTTTTCGGGATTATCTGTGACCAGACACTCACCCCGCTCTGCCTCAACACAAACTGACATTTCTTGGGATTTTATATCCTGCCGTTTTATAGAACTTTATACCAATTCCCAAACCCATGACCTTCTTAATAATCTCACACACATGCAAACACACACATACACACAAAAATGCACAAACTTGCCCATAAATGCACATACACATTTAAAATTGCATACAGATTTTCTACCTCTCTGGCCGGTAAACCGCAGTCAGTGCATCATTATGGAGCCATGTGTGGTAGAAGGAAGAAAGCTTGAGAGGGGAGGAGGAGGAGGAGGAGGAGGAGGGTGGGGGAGTTGTTAGAAACTAGGCCTGCATTGTCTGCTCCCTCTCAAAAGGTTTTTACTGTTGTTCATGGTCACGTTCTGAACTGGATGCGACCCTACAGGTGTCCCTGCTCTCTAAATGTGTTCCCCAGACCCTTCACCAGCCCCCTCAAGCCGCCTGTCTGTGACCCCTGACCCCACAGACCCCAGGAAGTATGGGTAATGGCAGGCTTGTCAATAAAGTTCAGGGTCACTAATAGACTAGCTTTGTTCTGCGATGTCAGCTACCAAAAAGGAAAAGACGAGGGAAAAAAAATCTCCCTCTAACCCACCGTCCTTATAACGTATCTGGGTCTATTCAAATTAAAAATGGGTGCTTTTGATTGTAAGCCCACAACCCACCACCTCCCCCCTCTCCCTCTTCCTCCTGCCTGCCTGCCTCTCCTCATCTTCTTCCATCTTCTTGCCCGGCTCTTCTCGTCTTTAACTCCAAAGAGGTGCTTGTGCGTTGGGCTAAAAGGTCTTAATGTGTCTGCATTCATGGAGCCAGACCATAGAAGGCTGTTTTTAACCCTGTTTACGGCCTTGCATCCATTTGGCCAGGAGTCCTTCACTCCGCGTCCCTCCCCCTCTCCATATCTCTCTCCATTTTGCAACCTCCTTCACTCTCTCTTGCTCTCTTTCTCTCTTCCACCCACATCCCAATCCTTTTGTGATAGGATATGAATGCACTTTGCTAGTTGATAATTACACTCTCCTTCTCTGCCCTTCTCTCTCTTTCTGACAGTGGGATCCACAGGCAGTCCTTATTCAGCCAGTAATTTGCCTGTCCTCCTCATTCATTGAGAAGGTACAAATTATCCCTCACACGGGCACTGGCTATTCTCCCTCTCAGCCAGTGTGATGAGGACTGCACTAAAAAGAAAATAGCCAAGAATATGCATGCTGTATCTGCTCTAAGTGTAATTTAAAAGAAGAGATTTGTTTTTCATTCAGAAGTACAGATTTCTAGTTAATATGGCAGGCAAATGGAAAGAAGCAATAATGAACACCCCTAATTGTACTGCATTTCACAGTAAAAAAAAAAATGATTATGATGATACAGGCATCTCCATAGAATGGATTTCAAACAATTTGTTTTGACCATATCAAATACAAGATGTTTGGCTTAAGCACACTAATTACAGTCAACACCCGCCGTCAGCCATCTTGAGATCATTCACAGAGATGATTCCTGGCATTACAGTGTCCAGGCTTGGGACACATTTGGACATTTGCTCCTCATTGCCTTCTCATCAACACCCATAGCTGAGGTCTCACCGCCGACCCAACTGTGTTTAAGCCTCGTCCAAAATAGTCAGAGCGACAAACAGATAGTTAGCAAATGAAAGGATCCCACGACAAATTACTTACAGGACTGAGCATATGTGTCTGCAGCCATTTATATCGCCTTTATGAGTGTATAGTTTTGTCAGGATTTATGGCTGGATATGAATTGCGTACAGTATAACACCCTTCAAGGCTGGAGTGTTTTGAATCCTTAGACAGGGTTGGTTTATTTCAGCATATCTGTGTGAATTTAATTACAAGTGCTTTGCTCAGTTAAGAAGTATGACAGCACCACGGGCCATTTTGGTAATTTATTTATGGGCTCGTTGGCAGGGTAGTGGAACCTCATTGGATGAGAGCAGGGTTCATGCAGCCGGTGGCGATTACAGGGCAAACGTGACCACTGGACAGACAACAACTGGCCCGGGAAGTCAACAGGAAATGCTTTTTTAAAAGACCATAATCATGTTTTGCCAAGTAATTACAGAACGAGACAAAAAAATATAAAAACACATGGTGATAATGGGACAAAGCATTGATCATAACTGTACAGAGCAACGCCTGATGGGCATGGAGGGACAATAGAGTACAGAGGCACCCATTGTTCCTTGACTCAATGAACTATGTAGCTCATTAGGTGGAGCTTCCCAAGATTAAAGAGATGGATATGAGCGGAGGAGTCAAGGCCCGAGGTTAGAACTGGGGGCGAAAATCGACACTCTGCCACAGCAGAGATGATCCAGCTCCCGAGCCCCTGACCCCACAGCAGGCTGCAGCCTTTGATTTCCTACTGCTTTTTTTCATCCGCACATCAAGAACACACATCGTTTCATCTCTTTGCATATTATCAGACTCCACCCCATTCTCCTCATCTCTAATAAGGAGTATCCGTCGTTTCTTCATCTTTCCCTTCCTTGTCTTGCTCTTGTACAACTACTACTGTCTCTCTCTCCATAAGGGGTCCGTAATTGATGGATTTCATTGAAGGGTGTAGGTGTTGTATGTATATCTGCCAAAAGCACTACAGCATTGATATTCTCCCCCAGGCAAAGGAAGAGAGAGGGAGAGAGACAGAGAGGGAGAGAGAGGTGACCCTGCTGGCTGAGTGGCAGTGGCCGTCATGCATAGCATCTCTAAAATGGAGGGAGGGGGGTGGGGTGGAGGGAGGGTGAATGTCACTTTCAAGTGTCTCCTCGGCACTCTCCCTTAATGAGAGATGGGTTCTGCTCCACAGACAGCCAAGGGGACCAAGGAAGGGCCCCCCCCCCGCCTCCTCCTCATTCCTCCCCTCCACTCCTCAGATCTCCAATCCTCCAAGGAGCTGACAGCTCGAAGATCCGCGAGCCTGCGTCTCCTCCACCTGCACAACCTCATTTCCCCATCATAACAACAACAACAAAGGTAGGAGGATTTGTGTTTCCTGGTACTGTCCCTGTCTTCACAACATGCACATCCTCCGTACATCACTCCTAATCAAAATGACCCCCACTTATATTCTCACTGTACTGGCTCACATCTTTCTATCTCACTCTTTTCTTAAGTGAGGGATGCACACTAATGCTATTTAGCTAGCCCGGCTAGTGATTCATCCATTCCAGCTGAAGGGAAAGGTGAGAGGAGAGATCTCCCAGGACTCCTTGCAGCCCCCATCTGTCAGACGCACCCGGCCCACTGATTTACATTTACCGCAAGGATTTATGGGATGCCCGCCACAAAACGAGTCGAAGCAGCAAGAATCATGGGGCGAGAGACAGAGCGGGGAAATTATTCAAAGCAGTGATTATTTTGGGACGGCCATTACGCATGCACACCTGATCAGGGGGTGTCACCCATGACTCCCCCCATCCACCATGATGGAGAGGGGCCTCATCTGTGCTGCGCTCTTATTTTACCTGGCTTGCATAAAGGAGAATTCTCTTAGGCACCAGCAGAGCCTACTAAGGCTAAATTAGGCCCCCGGACAGGCAGAGGAGAAGGGAGAGAAGAGCAGATGAGGCAGTTATGTATGCACAGGGGATTGAGATGAGGGATACTGGTCAAATTCACGATCAATCTTAAACCCAACATATCGTGGCTATATATTCACAAATGAATATTCGCTGCTTTCTGTGTAGTTATTCCTGTATGAGGTTATTTCAACATACTAGGCCAGATTCACCATATATTACAATATTTAGAACTTCAAATCTATAGCATTGCAAATAAGTAGAAACTAAATGCAGCAAATGATCTGAATGTGTGAATTTCTGTATGTTTAACAGATGACATTTGCTAGTCCACCTGTTCGCTCCGTAATCCAGAAGCCCAGAAAATGTCACAATGACAGCCCTCCTTTCAACATGGCTCTTAAAGCTTTGTTCACTTGCCACCTTCAGTGAGAATCATCACTTATAGTCATTACTTACAGCACTTTGCAGTCGGTAGCTGAAAAAGGTTAGCGTAGCCAAGTTTGAGCACATGCTCCTGTGCTGTAGCATTACAACTGAGGTCAGCTCAGCTGCAACTCTCGGCCCTCCTCCTCTCTCCTCCCCTCAGCTCTCTATCTCCTCGCCAAGTTCATTACCAGTGGCCCCCAGGAACGACCTGATTTCAATTCAGACGCACTTTGTTCAATTGCCCTACATGGGAGAAGTTGCTGGAATGGGGCCAGTTGATTATGCTCTACCACCACTATGCTTATTTTATTTAATGCCCAAAACAGCAGATAATTTTAAAAATCTAGGGCAACTAATCATGAGGTTTTTTTTTCTTCTTCTACTTTCATTTGCTGCCTTATGTATCCATTTCTTCCACATGTTATTTTACACTCAGAAGCAAAATGCTGAAAATGTTTCATGGTACACTTAGCAAGTGTCTGAGTGGTGTCAAAGAGCAGTTGAGAATTGGTGATTAGCTGTTAGCGATTAGCTGACCTTAAGATGAAAGGAGCAAGGATAAGATCGTAGCTGTAGTGATGAGGTCAACATGACTGACCTCTAGCGTATGTTTTGACCTCAGAATGACAAAGAGATGACTCCAAATCTACACTAAATGATAAGCAGCAGGGCTAAACTGTAAGTGCCAAGTTAGCAGACGTGGTGTTTTAGAGAGTGGTTGTTATTGAGTCTGCCACAGGCATGTTCCTTCTCCTTTCATGTTCTCTCTGTGTAGGCAACATGGTCTCATGAAATTTGCCTGATGTCTTTAATGACAGCTCTAGCTTGATTTATGTTTTTGCACATTTTTTCCATCCCTTTAATGTACTGTACATTTGGATATTTTACTGTTATATCTGTTTGTATGATTAAAGACATTTTCATTTTATCCACGGCTCCCAAACTCATTTGCTCCAATTCAAGTAAAAAAGACATGCAAAACAGCTTTTGCAAAACTAAGCACTTTGCACCTAGTCCATAAAAAAGTGGGAAACAAAGCTTTATTTTCTGCAGTTGCATTTTAAAATGTCACAGTCTAGTTTACAGAGTGCCTCCTTAAATCCTAAAATTTCAAGAAATCAAACCTCATTTTCGATATCTATGGTCTGTGTTTTTTCATCAGTAGCCTGTGAATATATTACATTATGAATTAAAAAATAGTGATAGAATCTGCCACTCCAGTGCTGAATTCATATTGATTTTTCTAACCCTGAGATTTTACCCTTACCTTAACCAAATAATTTTAAGACCAAAAACTAGTTAAAAAAACTAGTAAAAGTTTTATTTTTCACTTGACCTTTCTGGCAAAAAGAAACCTTACTCTTATACCTTTTCAATGTGTAGATAGACTGCTTCTAAATTTTGGGTAAGAAGGAAACAGTCCTTGCTGGAAAGAGTCTCTGTGTCAGAGGAACCAGAGTGTTTTATTGTGCCTCTCTGGCCAAGGCTGTGAGCCCCTTACCTATGAGACACATTTACAGGCATTACAAAACTGGACAAAGTTCAACGCCAAGCAGTGCAATATCTCTGTTTTACTACACACTCTTTTCCCTACTCATCTACTGCCTGACTGCTATATAAGGGTCTTTATTGAGATGAAAAGCAGACTGAGAGTCACTATTTGAATCCGATTCAAAGAGCCTTATTCGTTCTATGATAGTCTTTTTCCTGGCAGTGAATGATCAGCTCGCTAAAAATGGCCTGCTCTTTGTGCCAGCTGATCCCGAGATGATGAGTCGTTTCAGCGGGTCCAAAGGAAAGTTGATTTGCCCCCAAAACACAGAATCCTTATTTTGTCTGTTTGAAACTAGAACACAGAATGAGAATTGACTGTAGTCCACTTGTGCCACACTAAGTCTCACAGAGAAAGAGGTGTGAGCAAAGCCTACTGTAGAGCTTAAAGAGGCCAGAGGGAGAAAAGCAGCTTGGATGGGAGAAGCGCTGGACTATGTGGGCAGATTAGTATCACACGGATCCCTCAGTGGGATGAGGTGATGATGGAAAGTCTACTTTGCATTACATTTTCAAGTGTTGCTGCTGATTTATATTGAAAATCATCACATTGGAATATTAAAGCAACATACTGCCTTAACCCCCAAACAGAAAGCTGAAGAAAGCAAGGTTAAAATCGCTAAGGACACTTTACTGGCACCAACGAGGAATGAACAATAACGAATGTAATGGCTATTAATCATGATTAGCATATTCCCCAGCACCCAGACCCCTCATACTATTGTTTTTGTCATGCATTCATACAAACCAGTGGACATGGTGATGGTGGATGTGTGGGATAACATATGTGGGAAATATTCTAAGGCTATTGTGGCCTGACAGAGGAACCTAATCTGTGGGATAGCTTTCCCTCAGATAGCAGGTCTGAAAGGCTTTTAACTGAAATAGGACAAAGGGACTCTTAATTTCCAATACGGTTTCATCGGTTGTCAGCCCAATTAACAGATCAGGAGGGATCAGTCTGTGACAACTGTCAGAGCACAACCTCAAGACAAAACCACTATTGTGCCTGAAGGAAACCTACATGCCCTGGTCAGACGGCTGGGGAATAGGTAAGACCTGACATGGGGTGAAGGACCAGAGTGTGCATACTGTGTGTAAGCATACAGGTGCATGTCTGTTCAAAATATGTCTGCAGTCATGAAAACATGTTTTTGCATGTGTTTGTGTATGTAATCATGTGCACATTTCTCTGCCCACCTATCTCTGCAGCAAAGGCCAGAGTGCCAGCCGTACTGACGGCCGATTTGCGGTGGGTTCGCGGCAGTGTTGAGGCTAAGTGCTGCTGACAAAGAGAGATGCCTTGAGGACTCTTCAAACGTCCATCCTCACACGACATGAAGCGGACAAGACCTGCAGCGTCTCTGAGATGGGACGCCAGTCTAAGCATATGTTACACAGGGACAAAGCAACAGAGAGAAACAGGGGAACGAGACAGAGAGGGAGAAGCAAAGGGGTTAATGCAAGGCATGATAAGAGAGACAAACAGACAGGCAGGCAGACACACAGACAGACAGGGAAGTGAGGGTGAGAGAAAAAAGAAAGAGAGGTGGAGGGGGGAGTGGATGTTGAAAGGGA
>NW_023339729.1:7457404-7467474 GCF_004916995.1 Morone saxatilis
GGAAGGAGGGAACAAGGAGGGGTGAGGGGGTGAAGGAAAGGAGGGGTTAAGAGAAGGGAGGAAGTTTGAAGTAAAACTGTTGGGACGTGTGTGACATTAGGACATTGGGGCCCTGGCAGGAGTTGTGTCATTGGTCCATATGACTTGTGTGTTGCCTGGGTGAAGTAACGCGTTGCAACAGTGGTGGAATGGTCACTGTATGTCACTGCCCTTTCCATCAGAAGCCCTGTAATGACATGTCAAAACATTTAGATGGGCGGCCTTATGAAATGTTGCTGATGATTAAATGTCCCTTTGGCTGACAGAAATTGCAGTTTTGCTCAAGAATCAATATTTTAAATATAAAATTAATTCATCAGGAAAAAAGAGTGAAATCAAGGCTCCAGAGGTATCCCTCTGGAAAACCTAGAAATCTTGTCTCTCCGAAGCCTTTATCGTGGAGGCTGGTTGCTGTTGGCTGATGAGACTGAGCAGAGTCCTTCGGCCATATAAACAAAACCCCTCAGCAGAGAAAATGCCAGGGTACCCCAGACCCCCCTACCAAGAAATCTGACTTGACAAGAAGCAGACACAAGTTCAAGCCTTGGCCTTCAGGCCTCGCTGCATTCTTCACCATTCCACAAAACATAAAGTGGTGCGGAAATGTTGACATTTTTCCTGTATTGCGCCACAAATTAGTCACACAAATAAAAAAAGGTCATCTCAAATTAAATAGGAAATTGCATAAATGTGTTTATTTAACTGTATCTCACACAAATTACTTTCATATGGAAATATTTAACATTAGCATTTGAGTTTTGTACATAACATATTACCACGCAGGTTATATTTACTAACAGAATTTCATTAGTTTATTATTATTTGCCCAGAATTGTAAATGTATCTGCTATAAATGTAATATCCAGGAGACTAGGCTGGTTAATTCTAATACAACATGACACCACTATAAACTAGAAAAAACCACCTGACAACACTTCAGTACGTTAAAAGGGGCACTTCACAGATTCTACATATGAAGTTCAGTCACTCATCATGGGGACAACTACTCTGCCTGTAAAAACAAAGGTTTAATTTGTGATGTGGCTCTGGAAAGAGCTCTCTAAAGTCTGAGAAAATAACCCTGATGATGTCATCATGGTCATCTCAGGCTGAGCTTGGAGACTAAAAATGTAGAAACAACAGAATACTGGCGTTATAAACTAGGGGTACAGGTTTCGAAATACATGGGCATTTACCATGCAGGTAGGGAAAATTGAACAAAAGATTGCTGCAGTAGCCAATGTTTTTTGGGCTTTGTCAACACTGGGGGCTAAAAGTCAAGACATCTCAGCTTCTTCTTGGATTCTGACAGTTTTTTAAACCAGCTTTGTGGAAGTGCTGTACTTAATCACTGAAGTACTCCTTAAAATAGTACTTACTTTTTAATTGTTTTACCATAAGTGAGTTTTTTTTTTTGCCTAACCTAAACATACCTTAACTTTAGTTGCTACTAGTAGATAATATAGGAATATATAGAGAATTTTATGCCTTATTACCAACCTTATTCCCTAAATAGTGAAAACACATCTTTTCATTAGTCTACTGTGATAGTTTTGCAAGTTAATTACCATACAGGGACAGATAGAGATTCTGTTATTGTTTTACTAATTGTCTGTGCTTATGTGTTATCCTGTATGTCCTTTATGTCTCATATGGTTTCTGACATGCAATCCACCTGCCGGGGACTGCAGATGAAAAATTAGCCTATATGGCTAAATCTGGCAATTTTACACAGTGAGTTAATTCATTTGTATTGTCACTTTTTAAATAAACTTCAAACTTTAAATTGAAATCTTGCATTTTTTATTTTTTAAGTTAAAGTTCATATATCATGACTTTATTTAGTTTTTTAATGAAATCACCACAAAACCATGTAACCTAGCAGCCAAAGGCCAGTAAACACAATTGGGTACTCAAAAACATATTTTTAAATTGTCACTTCAAGGAAAATGAAGCAAAAGAGAGACTTTGTTAAAAGGACTTAATATAATGGATAATCACAAGAAAACTTTAACTGTATTTCCTAAATAAGCCTGTTTATAACTTCATGTAAAAAAAAAACAAGGTTAAATGCTTTGTTGAATAGATTTCACTTACAGACCCTTTTTGCCGATATCAAAGCCTGAACGTCCTTCGCCATGCATTGTTCACAAACCAAAAGTAGCTAATAATAGAGAGTGACCATTCTAATGTCAGATAAATGGGAAATTGCAAATCGGCCTTGGGTCACTCAGTCAGCTAAACTGGGTATTCATCCTTCAGAGTTAAATAAGAAAAAATGAACTGAGAGACGAGAGGGAAACATATATAAAAGAGGACATTTCAAACTTTAATAACTTAAGAGAGCACTCACTGTGGGCCTTCATGAGGATTAACGCTTTGTTCTCCAGATACTCACCAATCAATAACCAACAGGCCCAGACATCTTTATTCGCAGACAGCTCAAATGCTGGTCAAAAGGAAGAAAAAGAACAGAGCCCCCTATTCTGCTCTCCCTGCATGTTTCAAGGCACAGTGATATTCCTGTCTCCCCTCCTTAATCTGGCCTGCATTCAAGTTGGCCTTCTTTATGTGCAGTGTTTTTGTGTGTGTGTGTGTGTGTCTGTGTGTCTGTGTGTGTTTATGAACATACGCCGCATCGGGTAAGCAGAGATTATGACACCTAATGGATTAGGGCCAATAACAATTCTAATGTGTTTTAAAAGACACATATGAAGCAAAATCTACGTATGCAAATGCAAGATATACTATATACAAAATTACTCTTTTTTAATAGGAATAGGACAAAATAATTAAAGTAACCGTCCAGGGTTAAAGGAACATTGGGAAATTGCATATAAAGGATGAGAATAACAATAGAGGAGTGCACTAAACATGTGTTTGCCTACCTAATCCTGGTGCTTCACTCCCACATCCTGGCTTCTTTGGGCTAATCCAACTGTAAACAAACAACAATCTTTGCAACACATCTAATTATTAGAAATATGACAGAATATAGGAAACCACATAGGGGGAGGGGGGCAGTTTTCCTCTTAAAATGTGTGTCCTCATTCCTTTCTCCCCGATGGTGGACTCCCACAGTCCTTGGGCCTTTGTGTCTGTCTCCTCTTTATGAATAGAGGCTTAACCATGGCCTGAAGCAATGCGTCTTCTGCTCCCTCATTGATAGCCAATGCATTATTCATTTATTTTCATCATATCATCAGACGTGCATAAGCTTCACCCAGTTATTTCTGGGGAGCGGCATTGATTATTATTTTTTTCCTCCATTACTTCTCAGGATCTCACGGAACACATTCACACTATTCAATCATCCCTGGCCTCTCAACTTTATCAAGACTCTAGCTGAGATGAAAGCTAATCTGTATTATTGATTATCAGAGGGATTAGCCCCCAGTGAAAGTTAAGGTTAGCCCCCCAGTGCCGTTGATCAATGGAAGGGAGCCCGTCCTTTTTGTCAGGAGAGTGTCACTGCACGTTACCCTCTTATGGGTGGGTTAGATGCTTTGTGTGCATGAAAAGACAGGAGAAATAATGTTCAGATCATACATACATTCCTAATAGTCCATTTTTTTCATTAGTTCATTCAAACTTCATGCACCCCATGCTAGCGATGAAAAAGCTTTTTTCCGTCTTCAGCAGACAAAACACAAGCAGGCCAATTGGTAAGATGAGGAACAAAGAGTTTGAAACTCTATATCCTGTATCCACAGCCCTGTGTGTAAGTCAGCGCCCTGGACCAATTATCCATAGCTCTTTCCCCTACCTTTCTTTACCTAGAATGAAAGACAAACAAAAACCCAAAAGCAGCTGGCTTCCTTGGTGCTTCTGTATGAAAGCACTGCTTCTCTCTCGACCCTCTCTTCATCCAGTGCCCACAAGTCTCCAGCCTTGACCATACATTATCTTTCAGGCTCAATGCTCCTCTTCCTCCACTCCTTTTTCCTCTTCTCTCCTTTTCTCTACCTCTACAAGAATAAAGCGCTCCTAATGACCGTGGGCTCTCAAGGGCCTGCTGGTGCCCGGGTACTCGAAAGTGCGGTGCGCAGTGGAAAGGGGGGCACCTCCTCCTTCTCTTCCTCCTCTTTTATCACAGGTGAGAATAGAGGGTCAAGAGGGGTTAATGTGCTGCTGTTGCACAGAGGTTTGGGCTATCACCATGGCAGCAAGCATGTTGAATACCAAGGTGTATTTCCTTCCTCCTAAAAGAGAGGTTTGTTTGTGACTTGTTTTTTTGGCCTTTGGGTTCAACTTCATTTTCAAATTGTAGGTTGAAAAGGTTTAGCTTTGACACTTTCAAGTAAGCTGAGGGTGAAAAGACGATGTTTTACTGCTGTTCAGCCAGAATTAAAGGGAAAATATGCTTATTTTTAACCAGTTTTGTATCAATACCATGTAGGGAGTACATGCAAATGCACAATGTTTAACTTCCCTCCATGTTGCCAGCACCCAAAGCTCCCCGCTCATTTGCTAGAGAGATAGGCTTTTGCCTCTCTTGATCGAACTGCAGATTGTCTATGGACAGTTGGATCAAGAGAGGCAAAACGTGTTATCTGGCAGACCTTTGCCAGCAAATGAGCAGGGAGCTCTGGAGGCAGGCAACATGGAGAGAGGATAAACGTTGTTCATTTCCATATACTGCCCACATTGTAATGATACAAAGTTGGTTGAAAATGTGCAAAGTTTCCCTTCAAGGAAACCTTGTCCAAGTCTGACAGTCCAGCAGAGTGCACTAAATCACCCAAAAGATCCACAAGTTCCTCTTTCAACACCAGCACATTTGTTCCTCCTCTAGTTGTACGAGGCCTGCAGCACATGAACGGAAAGCCACAGGGTCAAGGGCTGAGGTCACTGGATGGGTTCAAGGGAAGATAACAACTGGTCAGTTGTTGTGAGAAATGTACACATATATACTGTACATGCAGATACTTTTGCCTTGACATGCGTTGCACAGATACACTTGGCTTTCATTGTGGGATTCAGAGAAATTGTTTAGCATGGTGCAGACCTGAGAAAATTAATCATTAAAACCCTGCAAGGCTCTATGTGCTCATTTAAATTCCACGTCTACAATAAATTAGCTTGCTCGCTTTATTCTTTTTCCCTCAAACTTGAAACAAATGCAGGCAAATCTAAAATAATTAATTTCAAAGGATGGGAATTAAAGAACATTTCCATCTAACCATACCGATGCAATTTGCATTTTGATTTCTGCGATTTCTGCACTTTTGTTATTTTCCCCCCTTACACTCTCTCTCTCTCTCTCTCAAGGTTCTCGCTTTAATATCAGTGTGGATCAAAAGCCTTTCATTAAGGTTTTCTGCACTCCTTCCAGCATTGTTTGGCTCCTAGGATAACAACAAAGTGCTTTCCCCTACTCCAGGGCCAGGTTAGCAGAGAAGAAAGGAACGGTTATTCCTGGGCTAAGTTCACATCAAACACAAGGGGCTCCAAGTGAGAGAAGATGAAAGCGCCAGGCCTGACCCGGAAGATTAGACCAACACTGCTGCCAGCTCTGTAGCACCCAGGGGCCATTCTCACTCCGGGATCCTACCCCTCCTCTTCATACAGCACAATGGAGTTTAGCACAGAACAAGCCTAGAAGAAGAAGAGAGTAAAATATGAGGAGAGAAGGAGATAAAGAAGCAAACGGAGGAAGAACAGAGAAACAAAGATACAAAGGAGCAGAGCGAGGGAGACAAAGAAGAAGAGAGGGAAAATGGATGAGGGGAAAAGGAAGAAAGAAAAATGTAATATAATTTCAAGAGTGTAAAACTGCAGACTATCCCAACCTACTTTTCTCGCCTCTGCTGCCGCCTACTCTGACAGATAGTGCTGGGGCTAGGAATAATGCAGATTATCATAATTGCTTAAAGTGTGTGTGAATATTCATGATTTTTCCAGCCTTATTATAGCAACAAATCCACACCACAGTGAATGTAAATGCATTGTGATTATTTTACATAGCGCAATGCCCCCAATCCTTCTCCCCCTCTGTGTGTGTGTGTGGACTGCAGCTGCGGGTGTCAAGGTTGGGTGCTATCTCTAACTGGCCCTCATCAGCTGGCCGAGTTGTTGCCATGAGCAGGGAGAAAAAGTGTGATGTGAAAGAAAGGGGTAAGATGGAAGGAAGTAAGAAGTGGGGAATGAGGAAAGGGGCAACAACAACAATGTGATCAGCCAAGGAAGCCAAGGAAGTAAAGAAGGTGAGGAAAAGAATATGTGAGAGAGGAAGGAGGGGTCATCCATGCACAAAAAAATGCACTTTCCCGTAAAGTTTTTTTGAGAGCTAAAGAAAGAAAGACGAAGGAAAAAAATGAATGTTAATGAAAGAGAACATAAGTACGGGATGTTGAGGTGTCACAATTAGGGGTACGAAGGAGTGTGGTTGGGTCACAGGGACATACAAGGCACATAGCATCTAAATATCAAGACCCCCCCCCACCTCTTTCAACCACACACACACACATAGGCCCCCTCCTGCTCCTGTGCCCATGCTTCTGAGGTGCCAGATGGCACAGGACAAACCCTCCTTAGGGGAAACAGCGTGATGACCCCTCCCTCTCTAACCCATACTTTCTCACACACTGAAGACACATGGAAACAGAGATGGGGGTGGGGGGGTTATCAGCGATGCCCATCAAAGCATACACACACAAGCTTTGCACTGACTAACTCCAGAGATTCGGCGATACCTCGGCATGCCTTGACATATTCTGAGGCAGGCGAAGAATTTCAATAGCCCTTGAAAAATTTGGCTAGCCTGTGGGCCTGCTGTAGTGCCTCACGGACAGTGCCCAACATCAAACATTAGCTGCTTTCACTGAGTCTGCCATTCATGCCCTGCTACATGAAGATGCTATCTCATCTCCGCCTGCATGGTACACCATGACCCGCCCCTATAGACCTCTGGCTCCATGCAGCAACAGGACCCATGAATTCTGTCCAAAAACGTTCATAAAGAAGGGTGGTGGTAGTTATGGGTGAGCAGTTCAGAGATGGAGAGAGATCGAGAAGGAGATAGAGGAGATATGACGTTCAGGAATGAATGTGGGTGAAATTAATCAAAACACCTTCTTGGCATATGTCATAGAAATAGTGGCTGTGAAACTGTTTCATAGTTGTTGCATAGTTAAAGTATATCAATACTTTTGTCCATTCCATCAGTTATGAAAACATTGCACTAACACGGTGATACCACTACAATATAAAGTAAGTAAAGAAACAAATGATCAGATGAAAGGTGTGGCCAGATTGTCCGAATCACTTTATTTTGAGTCAAAACTAAAAGTAAGTTAAACCTACATTTTTAATAATAATCCCTCATTGCACAAAAAGGCTTTTTTATGGCTACGGAAAGTGCGGTAGGTCAAAGCTGAATTAAGAAGTCGGTCTGTAAACTGTGATGAATGCTTACAACGGACAGTTTGAGTCAAAATTTTACTCCATAACTTTGGCTAAATCTATCTCTTGGCTTGTTTTTTTAGCAATGTCCCTGCATTCCCAGGTCTCAGCAATTAACTTGAAGGGAACAGACTTATTATCAAGTTCAAATGAATACAAACATGTAATTCATTTAAATTCATTCAAACCCACACAGTCAGGACATTGAAGATACTAACTAATGGAACAAAAAAATTTATAGTGCCTCTGTTGCCTCAGTGACAAGCTAACATTACTGCAGCTGAATTTTAGGTCAGCAAACAGCCCTGTCATCAAACTCATCAAATTTGCCATCTATGGTGTCTAAATCCTCCACACATTACTTCTCAGATGGTGTGGTGTCATGATTATCAGAATAGTTTCTCCATTTGGCATTAAAATAACAGCTGGTTTAATGAGGGCAACAGGGCACGCACTGGGTCAGGTCAGATGAACAGCGCATTTTACCACGTTTTTTTTTTTTTGCGTTTATATCATGAGAATTTTGAGTTTGAACAGATGATTACAGATTGAGTATTTCATTTCCCCAACATTCTAAAGGTAGTTCAAATATGACAGCCATAATCTCTTCTGAGCCATTCAGTGACATTTGGCCAGTGTTACATCCAAAATACCTTGTCTTTCCATAGCTAAAGAGTGACCTATTTGATTTCGTCTCACTCCTCTTTCTGCACGTAGGCTTGGAAGGAAAGACTGCACTGGGAGGACAGGCCAAGCCGTCCCAACGGGCTCCACCACTTATCACCAGCCTTCTGAGATTCCACCAAGATTCACCCCCTTATGAATAATCTTACCCACAGGCACAATGGAGCATTGGGAGGGGGGAAAAGCGACAGATTATTTAGAAAGACACAGGGAGGGTTAGGGATAGTTTGAGGGGGAATGAGAAAGAAAAAGAAGAGAGGAAAAGGGGGAGACGAGAGAGAGAGAGAGAGCAGAGAAGAGAGCAGAGACAGAAGAGAGCCCGAGAGAGAGAGAGTATGCAGGTGGAGAGAATAGGGCACACGGGTGGAGGCGGACCACCAGCGCTCCCGCAAGGAAAGCAAGCGGAAGAAGTCCTTTGTTGCCTTCGTCTCTTCTCTAGAGCGGCTCAGGCGCGGACGGTGGACCTCCGCAAGCTGGCCCATCTGTTCGAAGGGCCTTGCTCGAGTTTTATTCACGCTCCCACCGCCCCCAATGCCTACACACGAGCATGATGGGACTTAATGCTGGCCATACACCCTTTACTTAATTCATTACAGGCGGGACGCTGGCTAATTTGGATTTGATATTAACTTGTCTGAATAAAATTCTGTGATCGATTCTGGCAGAGTTGTTTCAAAGGCTACTCAGACAGAATAATTCGCTTCCAGTTATTGACCAGGCGGTTCAGGGCGCAAGTCCCTTTGGATACGTGGCCAGTCTTGTCTTGGTGGTGTGCGACATACATTAGCGTAAGTGAGAAGTCGTTAAAATAGCATAAGAAGCTACGAAGAAATGACTAATAATGACCACGACCGACTCTGAATTGCCTGAGGTGTCTCGTGAAATGATGCCTGACGATTGTTGCGTGTGGGCAGGGCGCCAATGTAAGGACAAACATGACAGAAGAAAAAGCGAGAAAGAGAGAAAAAGACAGAGCAGAGGAGGATAATTTCCTGTTATGCGTCCTGAGTCTTACACATGTCACCATTGTTAAGATCTTCTAGGGCATAGCATGGCTTGCCTTTCAGAGGAGCACCAGTGCTTCGCTCTGTCCGCTATTCGCAATGTGGTTTGAGAAGATCTTACCTGCTAGGTGGGCTGTCCAGAACAAAAAGATGGACCAGTTTTTTTCTTTTTCCAGTGGCTGTGGATCTTTGTTTGTCAGTGCACAAATGATAAGATGTAGATCATCGAAAATTGACATTGATGAAAGATCTGTTATGCGTTTTGGAAAAATATGTACTTTTGAAGCAGAAGTATTTCGATGTATCTCCCAGTGTTTCCATGATATAATCCTTGGGGAGCACATGAGTTATTCATTATTAAATTCTCTTGACTGTAGTTTGTACAGTAGCTTTTATAATATAATGGTACGGGCTCCTCAGGTCGGTGGTCAGTAACCTCTCTCGGCTGCTCCTGGGTGTTTAGAATAATCTGTTTTCCACTGAGCCATTTTCTCCACCTCCATTGTATCCGAGCCGTTGCCCCAGTTGCATATAATCCCACCACTGTCTCTGTGCAAGCTATTTACATAATTGTCAATGAATAATTGGAGACACATGTAGATGTCTCTCACTATTTGCCTTAAGCCTGCGTAAGACCCTTGGCAAGTTTGGAAGAGAAGGGAAAGAATGTGAAGTGACGCGGGGCGGTTGGGAGGGGTCGACGCCTGTATGGTACATGCACAGGCTCGCTCCTTGTCTTTGCCCGCTGCCGGTGTTTTTCTAACACCAACCACTGGACCACCATCTTTCTGAAAAGCATAACACGCTCCAGCCCTCCACAAGGCGCGGAGATGTTTGGGACCGCTGTGAAAAAAGTGGGAGAAATTACTACCAGGGGTCTGGAATGAAGGGGAGGGGGTGGGAGGTGAAGCAAAAGCAGGTGGAAGGGGGGGGGGCGGA
>NW_023339729.1:7467574-7484380 GCF_004916995.1 Morone saxatilis
AGTGACAGTTTTCTCTGTTTTGTTTTTCCTTAAAAACACGCAACAACTGAACACACATTTCCCTCAATGAAAAAACGATTAACAGGCCCTCAGTACAAAAGGCCAGCCGAGGAGACAAGATGTACTGCCTACGTGAAAACTAAGTGGGAGAAGTTTACTAACCAGGGGTCTGGCATGAAGGTGAGGGGGGTGGGAAGTGAAAGAATAGGAAGGTGAGAGAGGGGGGGGGCGAAATGTTTACCACTTATTCATTAGATCCGATCACTGGCAGCGTCCGAAGGCAGGTACACACAATGTAACGGTTGGAATTAACTCCAGATCCCACCAAGACCACCAGCAGACAGTCGTTTACAATGGCACCCGTTTCCTCTCCAGACAGAGAGAACAAGAAGCGAGTGAGAGGGGACCAGGTTGGAGTGAAATTTCAAGGTAGATGTAGAGTGGTGGTGGTGAAGGGGGTCGAGGGGAGGGGGAGGGGTTAGGGGGGGCTAAAGAGGAGAGGAATAAAGTAAAAGGTAGAGAGGAAAAGTGAAAACATTATAGAAAGAAAGGAAGGAAAAAACAAGATCTAGGAAGGGAAAACGAAGAGGAGGGGTTTTAGGTGGACCTGCACTCACAGAGACGAGACGCATTTTTGGGTCATTGAGGTATTGAGGTTCTCGCTCGGAGCACGTTAGTACCTGCCCTGGTAGAGAAACTCCACAGCATTCCACCTCTCGATGCCTTCTTCTCTGTGTTTTCACAAGCTTGAAGGTTCACAGGTCACAATTTGGAACAATTATTGTGGTTAGAGTTCATGGTTATTGTGGGTAAGTGGAATCACACAAATGTGGAATTTCATGGCCCACAACAAATGCTTAAAAAAATCTCTTAAAAGTGGATGGTTTCCACTTTACATAAATACTTCAACAGCACTTGACATAGCCGTCTATAAAATTCAATTAAAACTTTTATGTATTAAGATCAACACCTGTAAACCAAAAGGAATCATGTGCAACTTCCCATCACTTATGGAAATGGAATGCAAATCATATGTATGGTACATTTTATTTTTGTTCCATATGTGCATTTTAACCAAGGCATTTGATAATGTCAAGATGTCAGAGGTTTCGGTAATAGCTAGCTTTCTTTAAGTTCATTATATCCGCGGAGATACGCTGCTCCAGGTTCAGTAGTATGGCCCCAGGCAAAAATCAATGTCCGCAAAAAGGTTTTTGATATCACAGCAAGTAATCAAGGTTACAGAAAAGGGCACGCATTAACACAATTTCACTGAAATATGCAGAGTTCATGTGCATATGTTCCAAGATTAAATCAAAAACTCAAATGTCAAGTGTAAATGCATGCGGATTCAAGCAAATAGGGCAGAGATGCTGATATTGATACTATGACTGGAAGGCTCAGAGAGGTATTTGATTTCAGTTAATTATCAGTCAGTAAATGCAAATCAAAAAATGATTAATTCTTGATATTTAGCCTATCCCAATATTCAACTATTGTATTAATCATCTTTATGAATGTTGTATGAAACAAGATGTTAGAAAGATCATCTGCTTGTATTTGTAGCCAAAAACCATAGACAGAACTAGACTCTTAACAAGAGAAATATGTATATGAATATTTTGCACATGTATATCATATGTCATCAAAATTAACACATGCTCAGAACAAAGCATAATGGATAATGGCAAATTATTTTTATCTAATGGACTGTTTTTTTCCATTTACAATGGGGTTTAAGATGGAATTGAAAGATATAACATTAACTACCTAGGTATCCTTTCCTACATCCATCTCTAGAGGTTCCCTCTTAGTCCCTAGTGTGAAAGGTAGTAATTTGTCACTTTACGCCGGCTCCAATTAGATTAATTGCATTAGACAGGCTAGTTTAGTGAAACCCCCTCCTCTGGAGCTGAGAGACATGGTTTTCTGTCTTCTTTTCTTCTCTCTGTCCTTTATACGCTGTTTCTATCCCCAAAGGTTTTAGTCATGATCTTGAAAGATTTTGTGATCCACTATTGAATCATATATAGCAAGTTAAATTAATTTGAGAAAATACCTTTATTTTTGGATAAAATATGTTTTTCTACGTGTAAACATCCAGGAAACTAATGATATCCTTGAAATAACTACAATGTTCAGAATTTTAAAAAATAATTTATCAAAACAGCAATAAAATACCACAAACAGACCTGTCCTAACCACCATGTCTCAACCATACTAGATACACACAAATAAGAACTTGTTCCCCCATAAAATCCCCTGTGTTCTGCACCTTCCTTTAAAAGTCTGGTGGCCAAAACACATGTTGGTGCTGCCAAAGCCGTAGTTAGCGCTGTTCACCCTGCTGACTAGAGCAAGAAGATTAGGGGTCATGTCAGCTCCAGATTATTGGAGGATTTTACATTTATAAACCTGTGCTGGCTCTAATTTAACTGCACCTTCAGGGACCTTAAAGCACGGCTGGAATGAGAGAAACAGATGTGGGGCCCTGTTAATGGGGAAAAAGCAGTGCTGGGATGGCCCAGCAGTCACTTTAAAAGAGCCAAAAAGCTGTGGACACAAAGACAAGGCCAGACAGGTTCACTCATGCCCCCATATTCTGCATCTTTTGTCTATTTTTCCTGTTCTGATCCTCCACTTTCCGCTTCACCACTGTTCGCACTGTTTCTCCCTCAATCTCCCCTATCCTCTTTTCCTGCCACTTCCTCTCCCCTGCCCTTTCTCCCCATCTCCTCTTCTCAGGTGGAGCTTTGCTAGGGTTTCATGCCATGTACTGTTGAGTGGGTTCCCTGCCAAGCGCTCAGCGTCCAGGGATACTCGCCTGGCACTGGTGCACTGGCCAGGGCCCAGGTCTGTGTAGCTCTGGTCAGCTGGCAGAGCAGTTGAAAGTTAAACACCTTGGACTGTGAAATCAAAGGTATTGCATTGATTTGACTTGTACGATCTTTGCAGAATATTATGTCACCGAATGCTGGGAGGAAGAAGGATGAAATGGAAAGAGATTATGGCATATGAGATATTGTGTCCTGCTGCTGTTGTACATTTCTGGGAGAGACAAGCTTTCAACCACAGGGTAGCTAGATCACTGCAGGACAAATAATACTGACCAGAGAGAAAATGCAAAATATGCTGGCTAACTTGCTGGTTAACAAAGTGTGTAACTGACTGATTGTGCTGTGTGTTAGAGCTTGCTAACACCAAATGGTAATATTCTGTGAATCTTCCTCCTTTGGGTTTTCAGCCTGAAGTGGGTCAGAGTTTAAAGAGATCTGCTTCCCATTTGAGGGCCCTTAGCCGTCACCATGCCTAATGACAGAGGGCAGTGGATTCCTCTCTCTTTCTCAGTCTGAGAAATCTCACCATGGAAGGACCAGCTACCACAGAAAGGACTGTACAGCTGCTGATTGCTGGGTTACAGAGCTGCCTTTACATCCATATAGAATAATGAGCAGTATTGCAAAATGCTGTTAAGGATACCCTGTGGAGTTTTCTTGTAAACAAACACAGTTATGTTTACAGTCACTGTTTCTCACCAAAACAAATAGTGTGTATTATTTAGGCCTAACAAACTTTTCAATCCGTTACCATCCTCGTTTCCTCTTTTGAGGCCATGCTGCTACATTTCTTGGCATGCTGCTGCCACTAACTGTGGGTGAAAAAAGCGTGAAATCGGCCATTGTCACATAGTTTACATGCATTATACATTTGCATTACCACAAATACGTAAGCAGAGAGAACTGTACTGAGGAAGAGGAGCTGATTGAAACCTGTACTAATTTTAAGGTAAATATGGGTGTCATCGGTATAACGAAAAAAGAAGATGTTGTGTTTTGGATAAGGTGACCTGCTGGAGAGATATAAATTGAGAAAGTAATTGGTCAAAGTAAAGAACCCTGAGTAATTCCACAGGATATGGAGGCTGAAAAATTAATAAAATATAGCTAGACCGAGCTATCAGTTGTTTTTAGCTTATTGCAGATACATCACTATATGTGGGCTGATAAGTAGCAAGAGACATGCCAAAACGAAACGTGTCTCGGTTTGTCCACCGGAGAGCACTCAGTATATTTTTTATCAGTAAAACATATACAAAGACACTAATTCAAGAGATCCTTATCAAAAATATTGCCAAGTGAGACACATAGGTATTGAATGTTGAATAACTACAAAGAAACAGTTAAGGCGGAGCCAGAGACTTCGGTCCAGAGCTTCAAACTATCAATGAGAATGAAATGATCAACTAACAATAGCTGTGCTGAAGGAGACATTTTTGGTTCACATTTTTGTGACTATTAATGCAAGTAAGTAATGCAGAAACAACAAACTTTTAACCGTGGCATTCTGAATCTCAGAATGGAATTAAAATCTTTTTCGATTTTTGAAAGAAATCCTTAAGTTATATTTAATTTAGCACATACTCATGAAATTGCATTGTTTAAATTTTTGTTTTTGGCTCTATTTTGTCAGTGGGACCATCAGGCTGAGCAAGTGTCATATCATGTGTGACTGACAGTACAAAGTTGATAATTATAAGCTGTCCCTTTAGATCAACTTACTCATAATGCTTCTGGCAAGTCCTCTCGTTCCAAAACTGCAAAACTGAATCATCCTCATCCACACAAAATTACTGCCATAATATTCCCCATCACACACACACACACACACACACACACACACATACGGACACACACCCACCCTTGTCATACAGTGGCTTGGTGTGAGAGGGGCAAAGCGGTGCCTCATCAGTGGCCAATCAGTGGTTCTGTTCCATATGGCATAGAAGCATCACATGCTCGCCGGCTTCCCAGTCCTACTGCCAGACAGGCCTGTTAATTGGGCGACAAGATCAGAGGCAATATTACAAGCCAATTAAAGCGATCGGGACAGATTGCCAAGTGATGAGCTCCACTGCGTAATTGAGAGTGTGAAGTGCTTGTCGCCTCTCTCTCCCTCCTTCTCTCTATATCTGTCTCTTTCTCTCTCTGGGTCCATCTGAATAAGTGATGAGACTGCGGAGGACTGAAACTAGTTAGCGCATTAGTGATGTCACTTGAGGCCCCTTC
Source organism: Morone saxatilis (assembly GCF_004916995.1). NCBI lineage: Eukaryota > Metazoa > Chordata > Actinopteri > Moronidae > Morone > Morone saxatilis. The sequence continues at coordinate 7,472,641 of NW_023339729.1, forward strand.
ATCACTACTCTTAGAGCAGGACGCAGTAGATTTGGGTTAGAGGATTTGCTGCACTGCCTCACTCTAGCTGTTATGTAGTGAGTGGGCCCATGGTGCTGATGTACCAACATCAGAGCATACGGTAGACATTATACAGTGAAACTAAGGCTCTCTCTAGACCCATCTATTCAAGTCTAAAACTCAAGGTTTGTTGTTTGCTTGATTTCTACCATTCTCTTGTGATTTGAGATCGGTTGCGTTATTAATTTGTGTGCATGTGTGTGTGTGTGTGTGTGTATGAGAGAGAGAGAGAAAGAGAGAGAGAGACACTGATCCATACGACAGCTACTTTAATTTGTTCTGGGAATATTGTTGTACTGGTGCAGTCCACTGGGTAGCACCTGCATGCCAAGTTTGCTTAATCATGCAAAAAGAACAGAAAAATGCATTACAGATGTCAGACTGCCTCCCGATAGAGACAGAGATTTGACAAACACCTTGAACCCTGAGAGAACAGTGGTGCAAAAACTCATTTTTGTAGCATTCAGGTAGATCTCCTTGTCACAAGAATATGAGTTCTACTCCTGATATTTAATACATTAGTGGTGCATATAGTAATTAATCATTTTCTCTATCTTCCTGTTTAGCTTTCTCAAATGTATGAGGAAGGAAGACTACATTAATAGAAAATATAATATAATAAAAATGAAATATATAATATAAAAAACAATTTGAAAGATAAACTATGAAAAGGATGGGATTTAAAATTCGGTGGGTATCACATTAAGACCATACAATACATTATGTATGTATACAGACAAAAATTGCATTGTCAAAACCAAAGCAGCAGTTGTTGTTTTACTTTTAAAATCAATTAGTGGAAAATATCTTGTGTGGGGAGATGAATATAGAGCTAAAAACCTAAACCACATACAGGTTGCTGTCCCGACAGAACAGCCTCTCATGGAACAAGAAGAGATTTAATTGAATCCAAGATAAATTACAAACCTCAGCCTGGATGGTAACCAACAGAAAAATCTAACAAAGAAAAATTACAGCTTTTTAATGTTAATGTTTTGAACTGTTGAAGACCTCCTGAGAATTTGAAAACAGCTGATGAAACACAGTAGTTACTAAGATATCAAAAAATGTTTTGGTAGCAGTACTTCCTGGACTCAGTTTGTTTTAGGTGCTCCTTGGATGAGGATACATGTGGACTCACAAGAAAACCTCAAGACACTCTCTTTGTAAGGAGAGTGTCTACCTTAGAGTTTTTCTTGTGATTTTTCAGTTACTGAGATATGTTTTCATAGACCAGTGGCAACACAGTTCATTTACTGTAAGCTCCTTGTGATCATATTATGACAGTTATGACACTGAAGACTTATCTTTGGCGATAGCTCCATGTCATGTGTGGTTTGGAGGTAGGTGGTATTTAGCGTAGCTCAAAACCAAAGTCTGTGCCCTTTGCTATCTGTCTCTCTCTCCCTCTGTCTCTTAATCTCTCTCTATCTGTGTCTCCCTCAGCTTCTCCCACATCTCTCCATAATACCATGGTAGCCCTTTAATATCCAACGGCTGTGATTATCCAGTCAAGTAAGAGATTTTCTCTGATATTTTCCATCTGATTTTCAAAACTAATGGGGTGTTGGTGCGCGTTTTGTGTGTGATACACTTTTAAAGGATTGTAGGGGCTCCTTCCGAGGGCTCGGAGCCATTTCAAATAGCAGCTAATGCTAGACTCAACTGGCTTTGTTTGTTTTAAAGAGGGGAGAGTGACATTTAGTGGCTAACCGAGGGGCGAGGGAGAGAACATGAAAGTGAAAGTTTCGTTTTTAAAAAGAAAATGCCAGCCTAAGGTTTCTGTTACAGGCAGGTTGTAGTACCACACACCCTCCCCGAGCACACACATATACACGCACGACTGAAGTTCCGAACGTAACGACCATTTTCAGTTTTCCCCATCAATCTTAAATGTCCTGCAAGGTGCATCCTCGTCACATTTAAGCACACTTCTCTTTAAATGGGCCATAACTTTAAAGGGAGCTGACACCAACTTCCCATTACAAAACAGTTACAACTTTCACAACCTTTTTTTATGAGCTTTATTGACAACTCTCCCTGCAACGGCAGTTCAATAGTTGAATTGTCCCTCTTTCCCCTTTTCCCTCTGCTCGTACTGCTGATGTTGTTCTAGTGCTGCTCGGGGAATAAGAGACCTCACACTGTGGGGACTTGTAAAACCACTGTCATGTTGATGGGGAGACTCAGCAGTGTGTATGTTTGCGTGCATTCACACTGTGTGTGCGTCTTTGGATGTGGGTATGAGCACACTGCAGAGACCAGTAAAATGCTGTCTGAATGAAGTCCCAGTGCAGCAGTGGTGAGTAGTGTTTGATGGCCATGTGATTTGTTTGTTCAGCCCCAATGGCCTTTTCTCCTGGCTGAGGGAGGGAGAGAGAGGGAGGGAGAGAAAGAGAAACCAGGAGAGAGGGAGGGCTGATCGCTTCACACCTTCTCCCCTCCTAGCCCCACCAATGAGCCATTTAATCCTCCTTCTTACAGCTAAATCAACACCTCTCACACACTCCTAGCTGGTTCGGACCACCACTGCCGACTGTCTGCTGCTCCATCTGACTGTTGGTCTTGGTGGGATTTCAGCTGTGGAGAGTGTGTGTGTGTGTGTGTGCAAAGAAGTTTTTTAAATATTCATATTGATATTAATACATACATACATACATAATATACAATATGTGGTCCTTCACTGACAATAAGTTTTCAACAGCATCCATTTCATCGTCTTTACCCCGTCTTTAAAAAGTCAGAGTTCTCAACTCAGATTATTTGAAGCATCATAATGGAGCAAAAGTGTGTGTGCGAAAGAGAAGTAAGGAATGGAAGAAGGACGAGCAGTCATAGTGTGTGAATGAAATACACAAATGATAGAGAAAGGCTGAAAGCATTAGAGGAAAAGATGGTTGGAGAGAGTATGGAGGGCCTTTGGTAGGTACTGTAGCTTGTGGGCGGCACATTTAGCCTGGTTAGGTAATTGTGTCTCTGGGGTGAGATCCTTGGACCTGATCCTGTCAGAGATCAGAGAACAAGGCAGATTCGCTACAAAGCATAGAAAAAAGAGAAAGAATTAGACAGAGGATGGAGAGAGGGTAAGGAAATGCTGCATATGCTGGTACTGATATGTAGGTTGATGTGATTGTAATTGAGTGAATGTATGCATACCTTTATTACTATTATTCTATGTTTTACAGAGGACAGATACAGTAGGTGTTCGCAGTGAGTCAGTTTGTTAACTGGGTGGATCAGATTAGATAGCACCCCACACACTAAAGCGTAAGCCACAGAAGCAACAGATGCTGTAGACCATTTTGACATGCCAGTAAGAAAATCTCAGGTGTAAATAAAATGATTGATGGCTGAATTTTACTGGCTGAACTGATTTAATTTAGCTGCTTCAGTTATAGAGTCCCGGTATAGTGCATGCTGGCTCATTGTCACTCATTGTCATAACTTACTGGGACACTTGAATACAACAGGCCATCGTTTATGTAATAACACCTGTGCTTTTGCCACTTTGTCAAATGCTTGCTAAAAAAGGTCTGTTAAATACCTGTGACCTTAAAGGTCCAGTGTATAACATTTAGGTGGCTCTATTGGCATAAATAGAATATTCAATGATGTGTTTTCGTTAGTGTATAATTACCTGATAATAAGAATTGTTGTGGGGTTTTTTTACCTTAGAATGAGCTGTTTTATCTACAGAGGGAGAGGGTCCTCTTCCACAGAGTCTACCATATTGAACCACCATGTTTCTACAGTAGCTGAGAACGAACAAACCAAACACTGGCTCTAGATAGGGCCCACTGTAGTTTCTTCTTCACGCAGTCATAAAAAAATGTTCACGTCAACCTACTAGTTGTAATTCTGAGTCAGACTTTTCTAATGTAGGAATGTGTTTCTGTTGTTGTTGTGTCGTTGGTTGTTGTGGTAGCCTCGTTTTGCAGATCTCAGCAATTACTAAGGATGCACAAAACTACAAAATGAAGACTTAATAAATTATCCTTCAAGAGTAACAAAAAGTGGGTTTTCGCTGATAAACATTAATGGATCAAATCAGACACCACACACTGGGGATGCAGGATATGTCACAGAACAACAAATGTTTTGCCTGTGATCGTAACATGTTAAATAAACAACAAGTAAGTAAATTTTAGTGCACTTCCACATACTTATTGCGCATGTCCCACTCAGCTAATGTGTGAAAAGCTGTTCTGAGCTTTTTTGTTGGAGCCAGTGTACAGAGGGGCTACTACTTTGCTCCCTGCTGAAAGACCAACATACTCTCATGTGAAACGCGCCTTATGTGCGTCCTCCTCCCGAGATGAGACCAGGTGCTGTGGTGTTCCCTGCAGGGGGGGCCCACCAGCACGACACACACACACACACACATACACACCACCCAGGGAGCTAGCGTGACTGCTCACCGTCACATGCTGATGCACACATAAAAATGTGTATGCAGTCGCACAAATTCAGACACACAAACGTACATATGCTCTCTCTCTTCCTCTCACCCTCTCTGTCCCTCTCTCTATCTGGTGACAGCAAGAGAGCGAGGGGGAAACGTGAGCGTTGGCGGTCCAAGTGCCTTGGTGTCGACTGACAGATATAATTACAGGAGCAGTCTCTAACCCCCCCACCCCCCATCCCTCCCTCATCTCTCCCTCCTTCCTCCAACTACCCCTCTATTTCTTCTTGCTACCCCTTTACCCCCCCCACCCAACCCTCCAACGCCACTCTTACCCCCTCGGCCCTAACCATTATTTATTTTAGCAGCTCCAGCCCGCTTCAGAGGGCTCAGCAGCACTCACAGGGCCCCTGCCAAAAAGTGGCTTTCTGACTGAAAGCTTTCCAAACAAGCTCCGCTGGTCCATTTGGCCAAGATCCAACACTGTGCGGTCTCCCTACTACCGCTCCCTCTCTCTCTAAGAAAAGAGGGAGAGAGGGAGTCTGGTTTGCATTAGGATGAATATGTGTGTGTGTAGCCACATGTGCGCCCATACTTCTACAAGCATGTGTGTGTGTGGTGGTGTGTGTGGTGTGTGTGTGTGTGGTGTGTTGTGTGTGTGTGTGTGTGTGTGTTTCTGGTGATCTGACCCAGACCCAGAGTGATGGTCCCTGGAACCTGAAGCCACACCGCGCTATATAAACAATGAGCAGTGTATTTACACAGAGCTAAGAGAGCAGGAGACTGCGGCTCCTCCAGTGCATCACAGCAAAAAACGTCTCTGATACTATACAGACAACCTGTTTATGGCCTTGTGTGTGTCTGTGTGAGAGAGACCCTGCCGGGACCCTTCTCTGGTCTACCTCCCTCCTAGGTATCTTATCACTGTCTGTGGAGATAGGAGTATATGGAGAAGATGCAATAATGGCCCCTCAGATAAGTCTGTGTACAGGAGAGCGAGGTGGGCAGATAACACACGATTAGATTAAAATAGATGGTCAGACACTAGAATATAATACGTTCCATATTGCTGCCAGTCAACACAAATGTATGGAGGAGTGCCCTACAAACAGGGCTGAGTATTGTTTGAAATTCTTTGATAGAAGTGCCGATATGATGACTTTTAGAAATTTAAACATGTTTTATCTGCAAAAGCCAAGTTCTCCCATGTGAACTTTGCCCAAATAAAATTGGCAAAATTTTTATTCACATCTGGAACTCTCTGGTCAGAAAATAAGTAAAGAAGATTACGAATAACGGCAATTTACAACACAAACGACATGTTTTGATAGTGAGTTCAACAGACACATGTCGGTTGGTACTGTGTTGAGGTTCAATACTCAACTCTACTTACAAGACAAAAAAGATAATGAGTGTGTTTGAGATCTGTGCTTAACTGTGTGTGTGTGTGTGTCTTATGGTGTTTGTGTGAGCCCTTGCAGCTGTCCACTCTCCTAGGAATCAGGAACCAGACCCAATCTCACCTGATCTCCCGTGAGTGGCAGAGTGTGACCAAAAACACACAAGTACACACACACATGCATGCACACACAAGACCTAGAGGAACAGAGCAACAGGACACACACTCTTCCCCAGGCCAGCAGAGAGGAAGGAAATAAGGGCTGGTGGTCACAAAGCACACCAACGGTAAACCTGCCTGTCAAACACTACAAGTTGCTTTTCACCAGTATAACCTCCAAAATGAATAGACATCATAATGAAATATGTGGACTGGATTCATTTTTTGTTCCTTTTTTAATCAAGTTTTCTATTCATCATCATGAGCAGTTCAGCTTGGCATTGAAATGCTGACACTTGATGTGGAAACTTCAAACTACTACAAGCTATTCAATGCACTTTATTTTGTTGTACAGCATGTACACTGAACACTGCTTTCCAAAAGACATTATTTCACACTAACTATAGAATTCCTAGGGAACTTTTCTGAGTTGATTTGTGAAAGAAGAAACTTTTTATTACTGAAGACATTTCTGAGTTCCGGGCAAAAGGTGAAAAGTTTCTGTTTACTTCATTTTAAAAGTCCTGAAAACTTAAAAATGTTCTAAGTGTGTGACAGCAGTCACACAGAGCTTTCACTGCGAGCAGGCTTAATGTCAACACCCCCAATGGTCCCGATAAAAATTACTTAAAAAATATTCAAACTTGAAAGCAATAGAAGTCAGCAAAAAAAGTAAATAACTCTTCCACTAGTGTCAGTGTCAGGAATGTGAAGTTTAAAACATATGAAACCCTGCAGGGACACACTGTAAGATTCAAATATAACTTCTACATGAAGAAGTACTGTATAAGTACTGTATATAATGCTATTATCAAATTGTCAAATAGCCTAATTGACTGCTAAGCCATTATTGGTGATATGGAATGGAAACGTCCAAACGTACATAAATGTGAGATGATTTAGCTTTTGGAACAAAAATACCTGAACAGCAGCTCACTAGAAAGACAGATTTTGCATGGATTAGTGAAGAATCTAAAATCTATGTTTTACTTTTCAAAACAGGCTACAGTCTAATATTCATGATGGTCAACCCAAATTGATACTTCCGTAGACTATAAACCTAAATTATGAATATAATGTTTCATGAAAAATAAATGTTGAGGTAGATTACCATTATCATATTATATTATTTACTGGTCTCCCTGAGGAAGAAAGGCTTTGTTTGTATTGTGATTTAAGTTCAATTAAAGTGCCCCATAATGTGAATATTTAAGGGTTGTAATTTTGAGTAAAAATCATTTCTGTATATAATATTTTAAAAAAAACTTGAGTTGTGTTTTAGGATGAAAACCTAAGGTTTTACACACTTTAATCATTTGTACATTTAATAACGGGTCAAGTCAAGTCAATTTTATAATATAGTCCAATATCACGTTTATAAAACATTTGGTAATATAGTTTTGGGGCACAGCCAGATGAAACATGGTAAATGTGATTGTTTACTCTGCTGACAAATAGCAAACAATAACAGCTATTCGAATGACTTACTAGTTTTACGACGGCAACAAAAATTTACAAAAGTGGAACAGCTGGTTTTATGTGTGTGAACACAATGTTCGTGTTAATAGCCAGCAGCCTTAACAGGAGCCCTGACTGAGCGATGTTGAAGAACAGAGAAGTGATTGTTCAGCTAGTTAGTTTGCACTTGCTGTTTATCAGAGGGGTCAAGGCTGGCAGTTATTGTTTGAGTGCAGCCACTGGTCCTCTGCTGCACGTAGATGACTGTAATGAGCAAAAGGTTGCCCTCGCTGATAACTGTCAGTGAACCAAAGTGTCACGGCTTACATCAATCATTTCTCTGGCTGCTCAATTCACCCCTTTGTGTCCGTTCTTTCTTCCTCTCTTCCTCCATTTTCTTTCTCTCTCTTTTTTCAATTTTTTATTACCCTGCAATTACAGCTTATCTGTAGTGGTAAACTTGGCCCCTCCACTTTCTTATCTCTCTGGCTGGGCAGAGCAAGGGTCTCTTGAGTAAGAAGACAGGGAGGACAGAAGGAGGAGGAAGAAAGAGAGAGAGGGAGAGCAGAAAATAAGAAATATTGAGCAGAGAAGAAGGAGACCTCAAGCAAATGAATGGGCAAGTTGCTGAAAGGAAGCAGGCTTTACTTATGACTTCCTAACCTCCCATTTCTTCTATAACAGCCAGTACAATACATTTTATGTTTTTTTCACCCTTTCACACTGTCAGGCCGATAAAGAAAATAGTTGGATTATATGGATTCATTCACATTTACTGAATAATGATAGTTTGAGAGCTACTCTTTATTAACTAATCTGTCAAGTTCATACATGTTTGCATACTCAAATATTAACTCACGTTTTACCACCAGTGCTTGTGTTCAAACTCAGTCCCTTTTCCTTGAACCATCCCCCATCATCTACTTCTTTCACTCCCTATCACCCCTCCTCAGTGTCCCCCTCTCTGTTGTCCCGGCTGGTCAGTTGGTTTTGTGTGTGTGTGTGTGTGTGTGTGTGTGTGTGTGTATGTCTGAAGGGCCACGTGGGGTTACAAGAGTAGACTTTGGCCTTGGTGGTCTGACCCCAGAGAAAGAACGGTGTGCTGGGGTCTGAATGACCTGTCTGACTCCCTGTCACAGCCTGTGTGTGTGTGTGCATATGAGTTCGTCCATCTGACAAGATGTTTGTGTGTACAATATAAAATATTCTGTATATGGCATATATCTTTTTGTGCATGTTTGCGTGCATGCACCCTCATACTCTTATACCCATGTGTGTATGCATGTGGTATTGCCTATGTATAGTTTACTATTTGCATGTGTGCATACTGCAGAGCATATCTGTGCTTGTCTGTGTCTTTGTGTGTGTGTGTGTGTGTGTGTGTGTGTGTGCATTATCCATCCCTCCCACTGTGTGTTGAGGGGCTGGGGAGCCGGGCTCTGGCCAGACGAGACAGAAGTGACAGGTATTGATCATCGTTGTTCCAGTCAAGCAAAGACCCTCTCAAGCCTGTGTGCTTTAGGGAGAGTCCTGTCTGCATCCAGGGGGAGAGAGGGAGAGAGGGACAACCACAATCAATGTCCGATCCTCCTCTCAGATTGGCACGGTCAAGTCTAGATTTACCTTCTCTTTTTTGTTCCTGACATGACAGTGTAAAAATAAGACAGTGTCAGTGAAGAACATCCAAATAAAAAAAACATCAAAACGTCAATATTCATGTTTATTTCCTTATGTCTTCAGTCAAAAGAGGTACAGAAAAGTGGAATAAGGAAAACAATGAGGACAAAATGCAGTGAGCTCTGGAAAAGATTATCAAGAATAAAGAAATGTTCTTATTTTGATTTTGGTGACACTCAAACTATGATAAGATACAATCCCATCCCTCTGTGCTAATTGGCCTTATTATTGGTAACAAACAGTGAGTTTGAGACTGCAACATTGTTTTCAGGAGGGAGAGTTGCATACCTCAGTCTTTTCACCGAGTCGTCCTCTGAGCTCCACAATCCCCGATCCCACCTCCTTGCCCTCACCCCTTCCACAGACAAATTGATTTGCAAGGGTCCGGAGCTGGCGAGCCCTCAGAGCACCACCTTTTTTGCATACAGAGCGCTACGGGGATAGCACAATGACTCTGTCCAACAAAAGATGAGAGGAGAGAGGGATGAGGAAAGAGAGAGAGAGAGATGGGGGGGTTTGCAGGGTTGGTGAGTGTTTGCAGGTGGGGGTTGGTTGCACCAGGCCAAACTCAGCAGGACGCGCGGAGAACTGCTGGCTGGTGCAGAGGTCCACGATATCAACTAATACGCACACACACACACACAGAGCGATACAGCTATGAACTCACTCACGCACACATATACACACTCCAGTGCCCTCATGCCCCCAGCCCTCCCTCCTTGTCCCTTTATCCCTGTCTGGTTGGAAAGGTCAGTGCATGTCTGGGAAAAGGGGTCCCAGGATCCCCAAACCCCTCCATTTCACACACACACACATTCAAGCACACTCACAAACATATAAACACGTAACACAGTCCTGTCTTTTTTATATGAATTTGCCATAATACACCAATACTGTACATGCTTACAGAAAAAATAAACACACAGCAAAGTACCTTAGGTTGTGTTGTGAGGGGTCTGAGAGAAATGTATGTGCGCTGGTCAGCATCAGCTGAGCCACCCCCCAGACAGTGCACCTCCCTATTACCCCCCCACCTACATCCCCGCCAGACCTCAGTGAAAGAAGAGAGTGAACACATTCAAATGGAAAACATAGTCCATTGTGACCGGTGTTTTGTCTCCTCACGATGTAAATAGCTACACTGGCCAGCAAAAAGAAATATGCAGTTGTAGCAACGGCAGATAACAACGCAGCCGTCGTCAGTGATGTCATATTCACTGTCATGTGACGAATGGTGTTTTAGTTGTACTTTTGCAACTTTACTTAACCACAAAAATTAGTGTATGTGCTTGTACAGTTAATGTGTTTCTGCTCTCTGGGCAATTGTCCACTCTATTCAATACTATAATAGGATAATAGCATATTTAGAATAAAGTACTATATGCACACATACACACTTCTGCATGTACATATGTGTGTGCAGGTCTGGGTGTGTAGCGAGATGATCTGCTGTCTGGTTCTCTTCCTTTTCCATTGATGCCCCTGAGACACTGCCCCATGCAAGCACACACACACACAACATCTACGACAGAGAGGGAAACCCTCTATATCCCTTCATGAACTTCCGACCTGGGAGCTTCCTATTACAGCCTACGAGGACAGGGGAGGAGAGGGGAGATGGGGGAGGAAGGGTTGTCAGGAGGGGAGAGACCAGGGGCCCAGCTGGGGTGGGGGAGGAGAATAAAAACCTCCCTCACCCTCTGCTCTCTGACCTGCCGCATGGAAGAGGACTTACCATGTCTGGTCCACTGCATGGCTTTGGATGAGCTGTCCAGCACTTTACACTGGCAGGAAGCTCTATGTACTCTGTTTTACTTAACTCAACTACACTATGACTTGCTGCGCCATAATAAGATTTGTTAACTTCACCCCAAGTCCCAAAATGTATTGCAACATCCCATGCATAGAGTGCAGTTTGGATGAGAAGTGGCGAGCGATGCATTTAATATCAAATAGCAATGACATAATTCGTCATGTTGATTTTATGGTGATATTGACAGCTTTTCTATGTTTGTATTTGATTAGATTTTTTGCACTCTTTCTTGTGTTTAATGGTGGGCTGTTATTTAAATGCTTAATAACATGTTTTGAAATCCTTGCATGTGGAAAGAGGACACTAATAAAATACATCACTCCCAACAGAACTGCACCTAAAATAATCTGTTGGTCAAAAGACCTTTACCCTTACTATGACAGATCTTTTTTTTTCCTTGGTGCAAAGTATTTGTTGTTAGTTAATCAACTTCAAATGACTGAGCAAGCTGTCAAATTTAGAAGCACTGATAAAACATAGTAGATAAAGAGCATAAATTAACTTTACGTTATAGCATTCTGCTGTTAGACACATACAGTATGATGAAAAACAAACAAGATATGATGAAATGGAGGATCTTATGCTACACTATGCTATTAAATATACATCAGGAAATTAGGAAACTATTTAGAAAATAGAAAGTTAAAAAATAGCTGAACGAATTTACTTGTCCATATCATCTATCAGTCAGGTTTGTCAAGATGTTGGACAGGTAACCTTGGTAACCAGTTGATGTACAAGCAATTCAATTAAGTTCAATTCAATTTTATTT
>NW_023339729.1:7484453-7484876 GCF_004916995.1 Morone saxatilis
GACCGTACTCCTTATAAAATTATCCAACAGACCCAACAGTTCCCACACACTACACGACATGCAATGTAGTTCCATGCTCCATGGTTCTGCTTTGATATCACCCGTTAGATGAAAATGATGATGTTGCAGAGGTTTTTGTGTGCTTGCAAAGACAAAACTGCTGGTTGTTGACTTCAGCATAAGAAGTGTCTTCTTCTTATTCTTTTTGATCGGAGAGCTGCTGCCTGGAGGGAGCGACATACAGACAAAACAGTGGCATGGACTCAAGTCGAGGACGAATACACAGATAAGGCAGCAAGAAAGAAAAGGAGAGTGGGAGGTAAGGTGAAGGCTATATTGTGTCTGAATAAGTTGTTTGTCCGTGACACTGATGGAGTGCCATCACTTTGTCTTTGTGTTGTATGTGTGTGTGTCTGTGCAAGA
>NW_023339729.1:7484989-7487581 GCF_004916995.1 Morone saxatilis
CACACTCTCTCACACATACACACAACATAAGGGTTTCTGCTGGTCCTGCCCCTGATCTGGGTCAGGGGAGACCCCATTCAGGTCCATTCCATCCCCCAGAACCCCCTGCTGCTTCTGTGCTCCATCCCCATCCCAGCAGCCTCTCACTCCTCCATGCCAGGGATTGTTTCCAAAGATTAGACTTAATATGAATATCCATAAACAGAATGGGACTCCCAGACTGTGAAAGCTATCAAAGACATATTTGCATCTAATCCTCAAAGAACCCCCCTCCCACCCCTTACAGAGAGCTCACTACCCCCTTTCGGCCCCCCGAAAAAATCCTACTAAACCTCCCCCGAAAAAACCCTCAAACCTGCCATCCCCCAGCCCCAGAAACCCTCCCCTCTTGCCCCCCGGACCATCCCATCCATTCCCCAACCGTTGGGCCAGACAAGACCAGACCAATTCTGTTGGGGATTATTTGGCTTAGTGATGAATAATGGATGACCATCTCCCCTCTGGCTCTCCACCACAGCAGCACCTCTCAATTGGCCTTGGCATCGAGCCATTCACTGGCCTGTCTGGATGGCTGCTTGGCCGGCTGGCTGGCTACCCAACCCAAGAGATCTAGACGATGATTGCAATATTGGCAAAGTATGGACAGAATATTAGTTCTGAATATTGACAAAAAATGTTGATATTCATTCAGTTACGTGGTGTCAAATCTGTTACAAACTATGGAAGCAACTATTATCAAATGACCAAGCAAAATTTGGGATTTTTTTCAAAATGTAATTTTGGTACTTTTATTTTGGTGGTTAATATTAAATAATAATTTCAATTTTTAACAATAGAAATCCATAATTTGAATTTGTCACTTCACACTAATTTGAACATGAATCTTTCTCCTTGAAATATTTACTAGAAAGCAGCCCCCTAAACATGAAATTACTAAATGCCTTTTAATGAATTAAAATATAAACTGATGGTATTGGACACTAAGTAGACCACGGGGGCAGAGAGAGTGTTGTACAGAGCGTGGGAGAAAGGCCTGAACATTGTCCTTGCCCTGAAAAGCAAGGAAGCCACTCTTCTTTTATTCCTCCTCTCATCCTTGTTTTGCACTTTATCTCTTTTCATTCGCTCCGCTCCCGTCTTATTTTCACATGGAAGCACTTTGGGCCCCAAAAGAGATTTTACCAGTGCCTGTGGCGCACGCACACACACAAGGACACACCTGGGCATAAGAGCGCCAGCTGAAAGGAGACAAGTTCATCCAAGGGGCCTGGCTAACAGTAACACAGGAGGGGCCAAGTCCCATTGTGCCCCAGGTCTGCTCAGAAGCTTCTTACCCCTCACTTTTCCTGAAGACGGGCTCCCAAGGTGCAATTCGACAAGATGGTTTTTGTACACTCATTATTTGTGACCCTTTTTTGTCTTTCATTTTCTTGTTTTACGGCTTTGTTTGTTTGTTTCTTTCAGGCGAGGGTATAGCAGCCTTGGGTCTTTTGACGACAGCTGTGCTGCTGAGCGCTGCATAGAAACAACACAAGTTCAGCACAATGACTGACAAGCGCTTTGTAGGACAGGAGGCCCACAATGAATGTGTCCCCACTAAAGACCACCGGTTGGCCCCATAAAGACCAGAATATTAGAGGCTGCCTGGACCAAGAGAGTCGACTGCACTCCTGCGACCCCCTGGAGTAGTTTGGACAACTGCTACCTTCATCCTGCAAGCATGGCGATATGTGGGCAAAATCTCTAAAAATGTGTATGTGAAGTGTTAACTGGACAGACTCACTGAGGACCAAAAAAGCAAAGTAAAGGTGTGGTGATGGATGAACATTTTTATTTTGAAGACTGACAAGTGTCTGAAAGAGAGAGAAGGACTTGAGAAGGTAACAGAAAGAGCTAAGAGAGAGTCTTTCAAATACCAAATATGGATGTTACAAACTCTCTAACTCTCTCTCTGTGACAAACACACTCATACTGTAGATCCTGCCTTTACTCAGAGGTAAGTTAAAAAAAAAAATCTTCCAAGACATACAAGCTCATTAAAACTGGACATACTGCATATAGAAGGAAGTATGTGCAGAGTGTAGTAAGGTCAGTCTGGCAGGTCAAGCATGTGACCATGGCCCTGCAGCCCCTCTTCCCTCCCCCAGTCCCGCTCTCTTTGACCCCTGGGCCTCTGGAATGAACCAGGAGTGAACTAGGAGTGGCGCGGCAATTCTCAGAAACTTCCAGAGCCCTCTCACCCCTCATTCTCGACTGGTCTTAGCCTCTGTCACCCATGCAACAGCTGGAGCGGCTCAGAGAGCTCTGCCGGCCCCCACAGGGAGGGTCAGTACTGCCATATACACCTTTAATACATGCAAAACACATAGAGAGACACCATGTGGGAATACATATAAGGTACATATAGATAAGAAAGAATGGGGAAACTTTTTGTAAACACAAAAGAATTATACATGTGAACAGGATACAACCAGTTCTGTAGCCGGGAATTTAGAAAGGCTGAGGTCCAATTGCACAATCACCACACATGATATCAGTACTGGACGATTGTGCAAATCGAAAGATTCTTTCAATTACCGTAATTTCCGGACT
>NW_023339729.1:7487681-7517796 GCF_004916995.1 Morone saxatilis
TATGACCCATAAGCCATATACAGACACCGCACACCACACACATATTATACGGCTGTCTCTGCAACACATCCACATGTAATAAAGCATACACACACATACTTTTTTGCTTTAACAGTTAGAACACGGTTGCCACTCCAAGCTCCATGCCCCACGGTTCAAGGTCAGATCAGTCAGTCTCTGGAAATCTACTGCCCTGGCCCCCCCCCCCCCCCCCCTCACCTCTGACCCCTCCCTTCTCTCTCCAAACCATGCTCTGGAATGAAGCCACCCCTGCAGTGGAGCAAAAAGGAAACCCCTTCAGCAATAGACCAACCACATACTTGTTACTGTACAGTACAGCTTTCACTGAAATAGTGCTGACCTGTACAAGGCTGGCCCTTATGTATTAGTTCATGTATTATACACGCACACACAAAGAAGCACAAACACTTGTGGCACTAGAATATGAATAATATCGTTTTGGGAATGTCAAATGTCCCAAAGGTCAGTTTAAAGGCAATACCTTAAGGCTCATATCTGATTGCGCACCATGAAACCAAAAGAGTCTGCTCAATTATGGTCAGCGCTGTATTCAAGACATTCCTTCCCCCTCACCCGTCGCCCCCTGTCCTTCTTTTTCACTCCGGGGTCAAAGTTTTCACCTTATCTGGAAGCCATCAGCAGTACCAGTCCCACCTCTGTGACTCATTTAGTTGAAACTGTTGCACGTCGTTAAAATCCTTCTCTCTGGGTTGGAGATGTAGGAAAAAGCAAAAAATCACGCACGCAGACATTTAAAGCAATACTTCACAAGCGAGGTAATCCGGGTCTCTGCCAAGATTTTCACTGCCAGTTACAGCACATATTGTCTAGCGGGCAGACTACGACTCAGATGTTGTGAAGGAGGAGGAGGAGGAGGTGGAAGGGGGATTCTGCTGTGATCCAGTTTACTATTTTGGCTGGGGCTTTCTTCTCGCTGTGTGGTCATGGTGGAGATCGCGCAGCCAGCAGGCACTGAGGACACTGGCTGGCCGCAGCCCGACACAGAAGCCACATGGCCAGAGAAAGAGAAGGAGACAGTGTTAAGAGAGGGAGAGGAGAAAGCCAAGCAGAGCTATAGGGTGAGGAATGTGGCTGAGGTTATTCTCGTATTCTCTTTTATGTTCTCACATTTTCTCACCTTCCATGCCTCGTCTCTTCTCCCTCTCCCTCATGCTTCTCAAACACTTCCTCCTCCTCGCTCTTGTATTTCAGCTTGACCAAACTTCAACTTAAACCTTGTCCCTCCATCCATCCCTCTGTCCCTCTTTTCTCCCCTCCCCCCCTCGCCCTCTCTCTTTCCTCAGACAGACACAGCTACCCTCCTGGACGTTTCCTTTCTGCCGGCCTGCCCCAACAAAGGTGCTCAGTCATGTGAAACCTAATCTCCAGC
The DNA here is from genome assembly GCF_004916995.1 of Morone saxatilis. NCBI lineage: Eukaryota > Metazoa > Chordata > Actinopteri > Moronidae > Morone > Morone saxatilis. Next base: position 7,489,093 of record NW_023339729.1, read on the forward strand.
CCCCCAAAACCTGACCCTTGACCCCTTCAGTCTTCACACAGCCAGAGGGGGAGGGGAGCCGGGGCAGGAAAGGGAGGCTTTTGGGAAAAGGTCACATTCCCGAAGACACTTTTCTGTGTGCACGTGTGTGTGTCTATGAGTGTGTGAGAGAGTGCGCATGCACCCAATCCATTATGTGGTTTGTGTTCCAGCATAAGCATGTGTGTTTGATTCTGTGTCTTCGTAAAAAAAGTGCATGAGGGGAAGTTTGGTTGTATACTTAACTGCCTTTTAAGTTTTCATGTGTGTGCATGCTTGCATGTCTTTGTACAGTAGTTATGAGTGTGTGCATGCATAGACACACTGTATGTGCATGTTGGTGAGAGAGCACTTTCAGCCCCCAAGCGCCAATGCCCATAGACAAAACATAGACTTTGTTTCCTAGCTGAGCCAGACCTGTAAGTCTTGTCTGGGCAGAGCTCCTCTCCTTCCACCCTATACTGGCAATCCTCAGATCTCTGTGCGTGTCAGTGAGTGTGAAGCATAGTGTGTATATGTGCGAGGCACTGGGTGTCAGCTGTCCTGGGTGATTAGTGCTTTTATATTGTTCCAAGGAGCCCGGACGAGGCCCCCTCTTCACTGCACCACAGCACAGCTGCAGTCTGCCTCTCCATCTTTGCTCTTCAGCCTTCCTCTACTCACTGACACTCATGAGACGGGCTCAGGCCCAAGAAAAAATGAGCCTGAAACAGAGGCTAGAACTAGAGGAAGAGGAAGGGACAAAGAAACAGCGTGTGATGGAGTGCATATGGAATGAAGAAAAGGAGATATGGCAGGATAAAGAGGGATGATCCGCTGACAGTTGACGCAAGGAAGAGACAGAAGCAACAGAGAAACAGAGGAAAGCAGAGGAATAGAGGGAAAGCAGTGGACAGGGAAAAGTGGCATATTATGAGGATTAGAGAGTCAATTCAACGCGCCGACTCTCTTCTGGACAGGATTTCCCCAGCCATGCCTGGGAGGCCTCCCCTGCTTTAAACACACAGGCAAGTCAGGACAGAGAGAGAGGTGAAGTAGGAGAGGAAAAGAAAGAGGGAGGGGGAAATCTCTATCTTTACAAGAGTGTTTGTGAACTAGTTTTGATTAGCATAATGAACCAATAAATTCTTGTCCTTCAACAGAAAACCAGTATCCCTCTAAGACTTGCCAGAAATGACAGTAACAAAAATAACACATTTCATTTTCTCCAACATCTTGTTTTACAAATGGAAAATAAGTTTGATGAACTATTCAAACAGCACAATAGTCCCCACATGACAAACTTTTTGAAAACCCTCCTCTCAGTTAAAGAGCTGTGACTGTTGCCTTTACGAGTTAAGGACATGTGTCTACATAAGGAGGAAGAGGAGGGGGGCAGGGGATGGTAGGCAAGGGCCAAGTGTCTGCTATGGGAAAAGTATGTCTGCTATGCATGGGTTGTTTGGTGGCAGGATTTGTGGGCCAGAGCATTGTTGCTCTCGACATTGAACTTGGGAGATCGGAGACAAGAGGGGAGGGGGGCACCCTCCTGAACATTATAAGTGTGTATATGTGCGAGAACACACACAGGCTAACAATTCTTCGCTTCCAGCACCCACCCAACCACCCCCACTTCCTTGCGACTCTGCTTTATCTTAACTGTCAACACCTGGCCTAAGCAGGAACCTCTCTCTATCTGTGAACTTTAATCTGGCCCTGCTAGGCAAACAGCGCCGGGCTTGGACAAGGAGAGCGATTAGTCTGTCACGTTGCCCTCCAGTGCTTCAGCAGGGAGAGGAGGAAACAGGGAAGGGAGAGGTCGGAAGAAAAGAGAGAGACTGGGACACAGGAGGATATATAAAGTTAGATACAGCGTAATGAAAAAAGACAAAACACACGAAGGATAAAAAGAGACAGCAAAAACTGAGAGAGTAGTATGGTAGGGAAGAAAAAGAGAAGGGGGGCAAGACAGGAAGAGAGACAGGAGGAGATGGGAGGGTTGCTGGAGATATAACACAGACGCTTCGCTGACCTGACAAGGCCACAGACCGGAGATATGATGGTGAACTTCCACCTCCCAGGACAAGCGACTCAAACTGAGCCATGCAAACACACCTGGGCGCAATAGATCCACACAAATATACTCACAGTACACTTAAATGCATTGTAGTAGTGTATGTGTGTGTGTGTGTGTGTGTGTGTGTGGTTCTTTCAACCTTGAATAGTGTTTTCAATCAGACTAAGTATGCAGACTGCAATAAAAAAAAACAAAAGCAGAACATTCAGATATGTATGTAATACTTTTTATTTTTTTCAAGACAAAATGGCTGAGTGAAGAGAATAATGCAGACAACAGCTGAAAATAGAGTGGCATCTCCGTAACTGAAAAATAACAACAAAATCTGTAAATTGAGCAAGAACTCATGAATGTTGGTCAATGACCTTTGGTCATCAATTAGAGAAATTAAGCCATTACAATTCTTGAGGAGGGAGAAAAATGGACTGATTTGTTTTGCAGTGACTCTGTTCTGAACAGAGCATGTGTGTGTGTAGTCATAATAAATAACGTCGACCAATGCCGTAGGTCAACTTCAAGTTCAGTTCAGAACAAATAGCTTGAGAGTAAATACAGAACACAGGATGAAATCAGGCTGAAAACTCAAATGTACCTCAATACCATCAGCAATGATAACATGTACCAAACTTTCTTTCTATGATTTCTGTTATATTTAGAATATGCCTTGCATATGAGATGTACCATATTTAAATTATAAAGCACCATGGTTCTTTTGGCAATGAAAAACAAAAACTAAAGTCAAAATAACAAAACAAAATGCTTTTCAGATTGATGTTGAATTGATTGCATATGACAAAAGGTCTTTTTCAAAAACGGCTGGAATGTTATCAGGTGGTACATGTTCAAGGACAGTAAAAAGTTGGCTACCGAGAAAACCCAACAATAGCTTGTATTACTGCATATAAAATGGCAGGAGAGAAAAATATATAAAACAAACTAAAAAGATATGTACAACCACCTGTTTTACCTCATTGTGGTCGCTCCAGCGGGACTGCCTGAAAAGGCCATTATATGACCTCTCACCCTTGGGGAACACCACAACATTTTCTTTTTCAAAAACATACTTATTTTCAAGCATACAAATTATTCACACTATATTATCCTGCCAAATTAAGAAAATATACGGTGGCAGCTTGTTGGGATTTTTTTCACTACAGAAAAAAAGGGTACATTGAAACCTTTAAAGAGTACAGGCAAAACAGTTAAAAATACAGGCTCCAACATAAATACTATAAGTGCCTACACTAAGTGAACATTAATTTCAAATACCATTCTAAATACAGGAAAAAAGTAGACCATAAATGTGTTTTGAACATAGGAACTTACATGAGTGTGCATTTTCCTATGTGTTTTAAGTTCTCTCTATATATTTATATATCATAAATCTCTCCCCAATGCAAATTTTTGTTCAACCTGAAGAATTGTGTATAGTAAAGGCAAAAAAGATGAGAGACATGTTCATTACAATTCATTACATAGTGATCAAGTCCTGGATGTCACCAAGACAGAAAAGAGAAACAACAATAAGCCAAAACCAAAAAAAAAGAGAAAATAAAACAAAATTTAAATAAGGTTCTCCCCTAAAGATATTGAAGTGTTACTTTAAAAACTCAACAACACAATTTACTTACAGTATCTTTTTAAATCAAATTTGTAGAATTTGTATCTTTCTGTACTGAGCAGTATATTTCTATAGTTGGTATGAAGCAGGATATTTCTATGGCGGTTCCTGCATTGATACCCCCAAGAGCCAAACTGATGTTTAGTTCTCAGGAGGAGACATGGCTGGCAACAGTTTCTAGTTCAACGCTTTTTTTTGTCTTTTTTTTCTTTTAATGCGAAGCAATGACACCACACTAATCTGTCAGCATAAGAGCAAGTTTTCCCTTGAGCGTCCGACTGTAAACTGGGAAAATTGAACAGTGCACGTAGATAGTCCCAGATCTGAAATCTGGTCCTCATTTTATACTCAACCAACTGTACCTCCGATTAGAGACACAGATACAGAATCCGAGGCAGAGTGACAAGTGCTTTATCATCAACAATAACAGGGGGTGGAGATAAAAAAATAAAAAAAGGTCTAGAGCGTGTTTAACTGAAAAAAAGACAAAATGTGGCAATTTAAAAACTTGTGTGAAAGGGGTAATTTGTTAAAAAATTGTTTTACTAAATTCAGATCTATGACTTTTGATTTGGACTTCCATTTAAGATCGTTTCCAATGTGTGTTAATAAAAAAGTTTCATATTACTTAAGGGTTTCTAAGATCTAATGCGGTAGAGAATAAGCGCTATAAGGACATAAACATTTGAATTGTAGAGACACCTGGTCAACCCATTCACCACCCGCAGCCCTTACCCTCACCCACCCTTCCCCTTCGACACCCAACTATACCCCCACCACCCAAAATCTGTCTGGCTTATAACAACTAAAACCCACTCTGTGGTCTTCAAATGGCTGCTGGCTACACTGCCTGCTTGCTGACACTGAAGAAACATAATTCTGTGCTACTTACAAAAAAAACCTGCAAACTTTTAATTTTCAAAGAAAATAAACACTCTGGAAAATTAAGAGCTTTACGTTGGTAAAAACAACTCATCAGACTACCCTCTCAGTATGGTACACATGTACCGGAAAACATAAACTCCTAAACCAAAACTCTACACACCAAACCCCTACTCCTTTTTAGCATGTAACATGCCAGTAAACAGAATCATAATCTGGAGAATAACAATATACATGAGTCAGGCAGATAAATGATTTACCAGAGATACACATAATCTTTTTTTTGTTTTAGTTTTTGTTTCAGCTGGTTCCTTATGCTCTGCTAAGTCACAAAACGACAGGGTCGTACAGGTGCTTGATGCAAGGACCTGCTTATTCCATATGTGCACAAAAATGTCCTGTAATCTTCTATAGCTGAAACTCCGAGCTTATAGCAAAAAGGAGGATTAACTAATGCAGGTAAAATATCCAAGGCACTCTTTGTTGTCATTTCACACCATATTGTTAATTTCATTGCTGTTTGTCAAAGAAATATTTAATGGCGCTAGTGCCTAGCTTTTCATAGGCAGTCCAATTTCTATATATGTATATATATATATCTTATCTCAATCTTGCATGGAAAATCTTTCACAAAGATCTGTTTTAAGTGTGACCCTGCTTGTCTTGATGTTTTGATAATATGACACTGTCCACTATGTTTGAACACAAAACTGTACATGATATGTAAAACAGTATGCACTGTATGCAGCATGGGTTCTCATAACTAACTTTTTTTATGTTGAAGAAATTAAAAGTATCAACAGCAAAACATGTACAACCAAACCCACCAGCTGAGGACAATTTTCTCTCTAAGTAGCCAAAACACACCGAGCATGCTGTCCAGTTACAAAAAATACAAAACGTGTAAATTATTGCACAATAGAAAGGCTCAAAAAGTTTTGCGTTTGATGCAATAGTATTGCCCCAATGTTGGACCATGCATTCAGCTTTTTCCAGTCCGGGATGATGACAGGGCTGTACCGTGTACTGGTGTCTAACCCTGTTGTCCTTTCCCCTCACTTATTGGCTAGTTAGCCAGGGTTGCTTTTTAGCCAGGGGAGCTGAGAGAGAGAGCTGCCAGCATGCTGCTCTTTGCCTACTCAGTCTTAATGTCATTAGCCAGAGGGCGGTCGCTGTGCCACTTCTTCATGTGTTTCTCCAGAGTGCTGTATACACTGAAAGGCATGTGGCAGATTTCACATTTGTACACGTCCTTGCCCATCTGTCCGTGGGTCTTCATGTGGCGGGTGAGCTTTGAGCTCTGAGCGCACGCATAGCTGCACAGCTCACACTTGTAGGGCCGCTCTCCAGTGTGACTGCGTCGATGCACTGTCAAGTTGCTGCAGTTCTTGAACACCTTACCACAAAACTCACAGGTGTCACTGCGGCGGCCGTCCTTGGAGCTCGGCCTGCCATTCCCATGGGGAGTGCTGGCTCCACTGCCAGTGCCGCTGCGTCCTGAAGTGGCCCGTTCCCCGTCCAGCTCGCCAGGTGGAGTGGAGTAGCGCAAGCTGCCGTTTTCTGACGAGTGCTCAGATGACGAGGCGAAGGGCGATTGTCTGGAGTCCCCACCTGTAAAGTTGATGAAGGGGTCCTTGAGTTGTCGTGAGGCAGCGTAGCCAGCTAGCCACTGGGAGTACACGTTCTCTGTGTTTGGGATGGTGGGCGTGGGGGGGTCAAGGTCCTTCTCCACCTTGATGCGTTTGGACAGGGGACTGAGGGAACCAGGGCTGACTCCTCCACCCAGCAGCTTCCTGGACAGGCTGTCAGTGGATAAGGGTCCCAGGCCATTGATCGTAGTCGTGGTTCCATCATCTGCTCGGTCTGACTCCATTGCCGAGTCCTCATCACCAGGCTCCCGGGACAAGCTCCGGCGGTGTGGGTGCAGGGCCTCACTGTTCTGGTGGTGGCGGGCTCCTTCTAGCCGTAGGCTAAAGCGATAGTCATTCCTTCCCTCTCCTTCTTCAAATCCAGGCTTACTCTCAATTTCCTCCTCCTCCCCCTCCTCCTCTTCTTCTTCCTCTTCTTCCTCCTCCTCCTCTTCCTCTTCTTCCTCCTCCTCTTCCTCTTCTTCCTCTTCTTCTCCATTTTCAGAAATCAGGCCATTGTTCTCACTCTTGAACTTGGCCACCACTGATTTGAGAGCATCTGTGGCACTGCCCATTAGATCACTGGTACCAGGTTCAGGGGAGCTGGCAGTCGAGAGGCCATCTTCTGACTTGGCATTAAGCACGGAAGACTTGCTCTGACAGTGCGTCTTCATGTGTCGTTTCAATTTGCTGGCCTGGGTGCAGGCATGGTTACAAAGATGACACTTGAATGGCTTTTCCCCCGTGTGGCTACGCCGATGAACAATAAGGTTGCTCTGGAACTTAAAGGTCTTCCCGCAGAACTCACAAGACTTTGCTTTGAGTGGTGTGCCTGGCTGGGCCGCATTGGAAATGGCATTGGGGGTGGAGCGTGAACCAGAAGGTGACTGAGAGGTGGAAAGGGGAGGTGTAGCTGAAAATGGAGGCTTAGAACCTGGCTGGAATGGCTGCAGCAGCCGTTGCATAGGGTTAGGCCTGTTAGGGGAGAGAGGCGGGGAAGCCCCAGTTGCATTCCCAGCCAGTTCACGTAGACGTCTAGAAAAGTCCATGCTCGGAGGGGCTTCTAGTGGCACTGAGTTCAGCCTCATCACCCTGTCAAAGGCGCTGGGATGGTGGGTTGCCAGAGCCAGGTCATCAGGGCTGAGGTGGTGGCGTGGTGGCGGACTGAACAGTGGTGGAGTTCGGGGGTAACGGCCCTCATGAGGTGTGGACGCCGAATCCCGGCCAGACCCGGAGCCTGGCATCCTCAGGAGGCTATAAGGACTGCCATCAGCCAAGTGGACTGCATGGAGGGGAGGCTGGGAGGAGGCACAGTCACCCCCCATCCCAGGAGCTGCAGCCACGCGGGGGGTTAGGGGGCTGCCAGGTTCACTCTCCAGGTAGATGCGGAAGCCGTGGGTGTTCTGGGCATGCTGGAGTAGGAACCAGGCACTGGTGAAGGGTTGCTTACAGGTGGTGCAGGTGTAACTGCTGGGCTCATCTTTATCTAACGGAAAAAGGGACAGACAGAGAGGAACAAAATTTATTCAACTTATTTTTAATAAAGTTACTGATGAACAACTAACTGACATTACACCGTAATTGAAGAATCATTCTAAAAGGTTCATGACGCATTCCAATATGATCACTAAACAATGAGGGAATGTGACAAAATTAAGCCGCAAACCCATTTCATTTTTTTAACTACAAGTTTGCGGCTGTTTTTTCATTTTCTAGCGCTTTCAGAATATGGCCTTATTACATCATTAATTATATCTGGTCAAAATTATGATATGATTAATAATGATTAGCTTTAAAAAATATTTTAAAATTTTTGAAAAAACATAGTGAAAGAAGTCTAATCTTTAAGCATTGACTGAATCGTAACACTATGCACAATGCATTTTAAAATCCAGTGGGTGTACACTTAACAAAAGAATAAATAAAACAATAATGAGAGATAACTCAGGCAGCAAATACACAATTTACACAGTTGAGAAGGCATAGGAATATTTCAAACAATAATTGACTTTCAATAGCACTTGCACACTGACCGGAGATTTGCCTGACAATGCACGCCTAATCTCGTTAAACACACTCATCTCCCCTCCAATGCCATGTTTACAGAATTAGCAAGGCTAAAGTGGGACATGTATCTGATGCTGCATATTAATGCTGAATACAAATAAGAGGTCACATGTTAATAAATTGTACCAGCGTTTATCACAAAAAACACACATTCACAGAAAAAAGAAGCAAAAGAGAAATTGTGTATGTGTGTTTGTGTGTGGGTGGGGAGGCTCCTATGAAAATGCATTTCATGCATTACTTTTCTATTTCTGATATTTCATGCTTTATGGATTTATTTAAATCCTCTCAGGTGAATAGAAAAGGAGAAGAAGGGGAAAGCAGAAGTGAGAGATATGCAAAATAAGAAGCATCCGCCACTTGCAAATGTGCTCCCTCTTTCATCTTTTGGCTTTCTTATCCTTTCTTCTCTTTTTTTCTTTTTTCACTGGAGGGCATTTTTCTGAAGTCATTTGCAGACACTGAACCCAAAACCATGGCTATACTGTGCTAGAGAGGAGAACAAGGGAGAGGGAGAACGAGAGATAGGCCATGTGTGTGTGTGATTGCGACTATGAGCGAACCCTAAGATGGTGGATGGACAGTCTTGCATGTTTTAAGCTTGCTGTGGCTAAGAGACAAAGCAGTGAAGGAAGGACAGAAAGAGAAGACGGCTGCTGTGAGGAAAGAGAGATGTTGTGGATGAGCAATAGACAACAGAGTGGTGTTTTGCGGTTCTCCTTTCTGTCTCATGTGTCCGCGGCCACCGTGGCCCCCTCTGAACAATCTCACTTAAAGACCAGAACACAGCATAAAATGTGCACCCAATCAAACCTCCACACAAACCTTTTTCTCTTGACTGAAAAGAGTTGGAAGGGGGGTATACTGGTAAATTATGGATCATTACAATCTGCAAAAATTACAGTTAATTGCTGCCACCTGCAAGGGGCTTTGACCCACTATGGAATTTTTCCATCATAAAAAAGCCATTTGCCCATACACGTTTTTGCTCCCTCTCTTATAAGCACAAATAAAATGTGCCCATTACATTGGCTTTAGCTATATGGCTGTATGTATGTTTCCTGATTATGTGTGTGTTTTTATGGCTTTAAATAGAAAGCCCCATATCACTCGTAAAACGGTTGCAATAACCTGGCCTCTCCTGTTCACTTTGCTTTGATTTGCAGCCCTTTACACACTTCCTCAACCCTGTCTTAATATGTGAGCGGAGGGTGTATATGCATGAGGAGGGAAATAGCAGATTTTTTTCCATTATTATGAGGGGGGGGGGGCTAGAATGTCGTCTTCTCCTCCGAGACATAGCCGCGTCCATCAGAGTAAAGAAAGCGCCGACCGATCGTGGAAGTGAAGGAAGGAGGCAGGGGAAAAGGAAGGGAGAGAAGTAGGGAAAGAAGTGTGGCGTGAAGGGGACATTCCTAATGACAACCCACCACATTTCTGAAGGGCACAAGAGCCATAACACAGCACTTCAAAGATGCTAGTCTATTAATTTTTCTTATGTTATCAAAAACAGCATGTCTTGTGCTATGCAATCACATCCCCATCTATGGGCATTTGACAAACTGTGCTCAATAATTGTTATTCCCATCCAGTCAGTGGACACATTGATGGGCATCAACAAGCCAGACCAACGCAGACCAAGCCGAGGAGATATCTGAATAAGCCCACTATTGTCCTTAATAGCTGTCCTCAAAGGGATGGAAGGACAGTTATTCAAAAGGATAAAGACATTCTGACAAGGCGTTTGACGGCCTTGAAGGTTTTTCTTTTTTTGCTAGTAAGAAGAGCAGAGAACTGTGCAAGGGAGGAAGGATGATCTTATAAACGAGTATGTCCTCTAATGGAATAAAGGAGAGCTCCCTCTCACTCTCTTCGTCTGTTTCTCTCCTTCCATTAACTCTAAGTCTGTGGAGAGTTAGGGCTGGAGAGCAGGAGAGCTGGGGCTAATGCTGGATCTCCAGGTCCCTTTGAAATAGGATCAGCAGAGAGGAGAAACCACACTGACAACCCCTTAGCTGCCATTTCATGGCAGCGGCTGAAAGAGGGGACTTTGGGGGGAGAGGAGACAGAAAGCATATAGGAGAAGTGAGAGAGGGCAGGGGGGATCAGGAGCAGAGAAGTGGAAGAACGATAATCACAAAAAAGAGAAATATAAAGAACTAAAGGGGCAGAGCACAGAGGAGAGACGTAGAACAGTCAGAGGAAGAGAAAGGGGGGTTAACAACTCCTTCAAAGCCATTTCAGCACATTGCAACACAAAGCCGGGGGAGGCTATTATGGTGTCTAGCGGACATAGTGCACTGCTATCAGGCAGAGAATATGATCCAAGGCCCATGCAGAAAGCACAAGTCCGACTGACGCAAGGGCAGGGGGGAAATTTTGGCGCTTTGAACAGCAGATTTGGTCGCCCGTAGCTGCTGACACCATACTCACACCATCATCCCAGACAGCAGTGTTGACCAGACAAAGCAATGCACACAAGCAGTCTAGGAGGCAGGGGCATCATCTACACAGTGCTCATGCAGATTGCTCCATTGTTAGTGACCCAACCCCCAAAGCCAGTCTCATGAGCACACAGTGTCTCTCAATCACCACACACACGCACATAGTGTAACCACACCACCCCCTTCCCCCTTTATCCCATCAGCCAAAACACAGCCTCAAACACAAACAAACAAAACAACAGACGCCAAAACATCCATGACCTTGACCCAGTGTTGGCAGGTTAATGATGCGTTAAGAAAAAAACTGTCATCAGCTGTCTTTTCCTCCCTTCATCCCTCAATCAAACCCACCATCCTTCTAACGTACCTACTCCCTCAAACTTTCCCTCCATGCATCCAAGAGTTAGCAGACTTGGCCTGGCCTCCATTTTTTTGTTTTGTCCTTGACCAAGCCTGATATTGGGCTCGGGCTGTCCTGGTGTGACCACGCAGCTCTCACTGATATTGGTCATTTAGCTAATGGAGGAATGAGCTAACAGGATTAGCTCACATGCCTTCCAAAAGAAGAAGGAGGAAGAGGAAGGCACAGAGACAGGAGACACGAGGGGGGGACGAAGCATGTAACTGCCATTCCCCAAAGTTATCAGTCGCCTGAGCTTAGAAGCACTCACACACACCTGAAAAGTGATTATGCTAATAGCAGGTCTTTGCCAATATTCATAAGTGTTTATAGGTGTTGGAGTGAGTGCCTTGGGAAGACGGAGGGTTGTCAATACAGTGCCTCTTAAGAGTGCCTCAGTCGTAACTGGCGTTAATGTGATTACTACTCTGTTTATGTCATTAGGGTATTCACAGTCAGGGATTGGACAGGGTTGAAGGGTGAAGCAGAAGAGGGTGGTTTGAGAAGGAAGGTGGAGAAGTAGTGGGGGCTCAGAGGATTAGAGTTCTTCTTTTGCATTTTCTAAATTCATTCTGTTGTACGTGACTTTCACCTGACTTGAAGGTCTGAGTCTGGGAAACAAGTGTCAAATTAGCTAAAATCATTCGTCAGGAGTGTGAGAAAAGCTTTATTTCATAGCTAATTTCATACTTTGGTATTGCGTGCGGTGTCTCACATGTTACCTAAATATGTTTTATCAGTCTCTGCATCTGTTTGTATTAGTGTAAATACCTGATGGAGCAACTGGTCGGCTTTGACCTTCCTCCTTACTTCTCTATCTCTCTCTGTTTGTCTGTGTTTCTCTGCCACAGCCACACACACCAGGGCTCATACACTCACTTCTTTGTCCTGGGCCAGACTCGTTGTGGCGCACTGAGCCACTGGCCACAGACAAAAGGCTTGTTTGACCAACACTTGTTCCTGAGACAAAGCCGGATGCAGGAAATACGGTTTACTAAACAGAAAGCCAGCCAGGGAATAGAACAGGCCTAAATCCCAGCCTTTTACAAGTCTGATGTGGACTGGGGCCTGCAACGCTGGCTGGTGTTGGAGTCCCACATTACACAATTGGGAGAAGCAGACCACTGCCCAATACACATGGACAGAAGTTAAAAAAGAAGACTAAAGAGGTAGTAAGAAAAAGAAAGAATGGAGAGCTAAGTGAGCAAAAGACAGGGAAAAGAGAGAGGTAGACTGGGACAAAAAACGCCTAGCTGGCATGAACAAGCAAAGGGAGGCGGGGGAGAGATCTCCAGATAATGATGCATGGTGGTCTTTGAGGGCCTGTGCCCAGTATTAAGTAATCTGCTGGCTGTGGCTTTGTCTCCAATCAGACTTTCACACTTCTTACCTTTCCTTTCCCCTTCTCCTTCTCCTGAAAGTTGATAAGAGCAACAGTGGAACTGAGGCGTTTCTCTCTGAGCCACTAAGAAACCATTATGGACAGATGGCACCCACACAGGGGCCAATGAATGCATGCACCATACACAATAGACAAATGTGTGTGCTGGGGAAGTCTGTGTGTTTTTCATATGCCTGTGCTTTTGCATGCGTGTGAGTGCTTCTTTAATGGGCATGCAAGCTCATTGTGAGTACGACCACATCACTGTGTCCATGTATACAGGCATTCATTTGTGTGTGTGTGGACATTAGTATGTAATACACTTGCTACAATCACTTCAAAATTAGCATCGTTCTACGCTGTCTGTTTCCCTCCGTAACCTTACTCCCTTTGATCTTTTTTCGGTTGAACTGCATTTGAACTGACCATCCACCCACCCATCCATCCTTTCGTCCATCTCTCTATCCCTCCATCTATCCATCCATTCATCCATTCCGACTAAGCCCAGCTGGACAGCTTCGTGCTTGGGTGCGGCTCGGTCCGGCAGACCTTATAATAGGCTGGGCTAGCCGTGTCTCTGATGCAGATCATTATTTGCTCTCTGCTTACCAGCGACGGTGGGAGGCCGCATGCTGTTGTTTCTCATCCTAGCTCTAATGGTACAGTGAAAAGGCCTCTGGGCTTCTAAGCTTAACCAGTCTAATTAAATGGACCATCGCTTATGCAAGCATCCGCAGAGATTATTTATTGAGTTGGGATCCGCTTCACAGGATCAAACCGCCGTCAACAAAAGCCAACACTCAGTGGAGTAGGTATTAAATAAAGGAGTTGAATCAAAGAAACTGCAAACTGCCAAGTGTCAGTTTAAGCACACATATCCAGGTACATAAGAAGACTTAATCAAGCAGGAGTATTTTTGGACTCGGGCAATATCCCAGATGGGCGAGGAGTCTCTGAGCACTTCAGAGGGGAAATGTGAAAAGTGTTCTGTCAAAGAAAAGATACGTCTCAATAAACTGCAGCTTAAGAGGACGAGAATAGAGTAAAATAGGCTAATGAAGAATATAACAGAATAAAATAGAATTAATGTAATACAGTACAAAACAATAGAACAGATGTTTTTGCCTTCTTTACTTTCTAATGTGCAGACTGCAACATTCATATGAGAGTATCTGCTGTCTTTCCTTACAAGCATCATCCCTGTTTGAAGCGCATAGACAAGAAAGCCTCCATAAGACATGAGGCCAGCAGCCTGAGCTTCACTATCTCTGCATAGCTCAGCTTATGACAGGCTGGCGTCCCTGCAGAAAGGATGGAGGGGGACCAGGGAGGTCGACTAGCTGCACATTTCTGCATAAATCTCCAGATAGATAGCATCAGGAGAAGAGAAACAGGGGAGGAAGGCAGGCAAGCAGCGGAGGATGATAAGGCCCCCGGGGCAGGGCATTCGACACTGTCAAAACTGTTTCGTCTCTGGCTATTGGACGAGTGGAGCGCGTTATGAGCCTGCATACCATTTGCCAGGACGCGATTCGGCTTCACCGGAGCATACAGGGCCCTGTATCTGACCTCCCCGCTTTCCCCCTCTTCAGTCTTCATAGACATGTGAGGGCTAACAGAACAGCACAAACACTGCATGGATAAAGTGAACACATTACAGTCACATTACTATAAAGCTTACAAAAAAGCTCTGATAATCCAAAGCTTTCCTGGTGAGGTCCAACGTGAGGCACTAACAGAAATCATAAGAAGTCAAACAACACACTGCAAACTGCACTGGCAAATCAAAACTCGTAGACAGTAATGGGTTTTGGCAAGAAAATTATTAAATACCACAAGGTTATGACTTCAAAAAAGACTGCTGAACTGAATCAGCACATTTGTAACATTGATACAAAGACTGATACAGTACGAAGAAAATTATAAACAAAAACTGCCTACTGTCAGCTTGATAAAAGTGACATGTCAGGCCTGTCATTTCTAAATCATCTGTATCAAATGCCAACACACAATAAGCTGATATTTATTTTCCTACTGTGAATCCACATTTAGAGATTGATTACTTTTATGTACTTCATTTATTCCCATTTCTGCCCTTTGGCTGGAGCACAGCATCAGCCAGGTTGCAACGTTCCTGGATCAAGTATAAATTAACTGTCTTGCTTAGAGACATTTCAGCAGGAATGCACAATCGTGTTCTGGCGAGTGTGATGCAGATTTTTACATCCCCTAATGCATAAAGAACAAGAAGCTTTCCTTCCTGAGAAATTCTCTGAGAATTTTTTTTTACATTTAGCCCATATCATGTGGGTGTTTCTTTTATTTTGTCCACCTGCTGCATGCTTTAGGCCACGAGTGGACTTAATAAATGACCAGCAAGAGGGTTAAAACTACAGTATGTGGCAATATCAGGATTCACCATGCAACATGCACTATAGACACATACATGTACAGAAATATGCAAATAACCATACATAATGCAGCATAATGCAAATACACTGCCACACACATATATTTTAAGTAGGAGTGAAAAGGAGTAAGAGAGTAACAGAGTTAGGAGTCAGTGCCAAAAGTGAGAGGATAGTGTGAGAGTGAGTGAGCAAGATAGATAGATAAAGAGAGAGAGAGAAAGAGAGAGAGGGAGCGAGCGAGCGAGTGAAGAAAAGTTTGCGAGGAGGAGTGGGCATTGAGGGTTAGAGACTCTGCCTGATCTACAGGCACAGACCTGCAGTTGGAGTATCTCTGAGTTGATGGAAGTCCAGACATACACACATACGTACACACACACTTCAGCCTGTCTGTAGGATGGAGTCATTCCCTCTCCCTCTTGCTCTCTGTCCCTCATGCAGCCTGCATGATCCTTTGTTACTCCTCCTTCCATCACGCTATTTTCTTAACACACTCTGATGACAGCACTGAGAGAGGTTAAAGTGGGTCTGTCCTTCACACACACACACAGTTTCTCCCTCACCCGTTTCTTTTTTCCTCTGAAATATTCGACCCTTAGCCTATAACACACACACAGTTTCTGTAAATCTTCTTTTCTTAAGCTCAGAAGTACTCTGGTACTTTGGCTGTAAACACCTGTGCTACGATACACCTCTCGTGTTCTCCACCCACTTATTTCGAGCTGGGCTGATCTCAGAACCATCCATCAGGCCAATGTGTACAATTCTTTTTTTTACCTCCTACCATTGCCTGAGGTGCTCCGTCACTGTAAATAATATTTCCAGAGAAAATGAAACACATACAATGGGCAAAAGAAAAAGAGAGGGGGCAAAACAGGGAAAGATACTCATAATTATGTTAATCTGTGTGGGACAGCACTGAAGGTGGTTTTTTGGTTCCAGATGCACTTTGATAACCAGTAAAATACCACATTCATGCTCAAGCGGAAGTATGGAACTGTTACGAAATACAAAGTTACGGCCTGTTGACCTCAGTTGTTTGTTCCTGAACACGCTCGCAGTAGCCCCAGAAGCTCTCAAGCATGGGCCACCATTTAGATACCAGTGAACAAGGGCTGATTTAAACATGCAGTTATTTTTCACCCTGTCCTACCACCTCAGGGTGAGAAGACCAGGGCATGTGAGCTTGGGCCAACCATAGCAGCTCGTTGTGCATATGAGCCTCAAGGCATTGTGGAGGGACATGGCACTTTAAAACAAGAGGGCCAGTGTGTTGGAGGGTCCCGTGGCCCGGAGCTGTGGAGGCTGAGGGTTTAACACGCGTCCCATCTGCTGTGTGTGACTGTGCACACGGTGGTCGAGTGGTTAAGAAAGCATCAATAGCTGGACTCTTTAGATCGAGGGGTATCTCAGGGTCAGATGTAGCTCGTAAATCCATTTTTCTTAGAAACAGATAAGTGGGAAGTTGAGGGAGATGTTCTTGTACATGCGGTAACCGCAGAACTGAAGTCTGGACTTTGGATAAAAACTGATTCTATCACAAGTTCAGTGGTCGGTACAGTAACACATATCCTCATTTCACTCTGTTAAACTCACTGCAATGTCATAACTAGTAAGGTCTAAGACATGAAGTTCCCTGATCCTGTAATAAGGACCCCCATCCATTCACCCATCCCTCCATTCCCAGTTGCATTATTAATTCATTGAGGAGAAAACAGTGCTGGGCCACTTCTCAACCCTGACGCTTTCCAAATCCTGATTAAAATTGCAAAATGGCCTCCTGTTCAGCCCTAATTCAGACCCTTCAAGACATTCTGACAGAAGCAGGAAGAGACGTGGCCGAGCGAGGAAGTGCTTAGATATCCAAAGTGACCTACAAATGTTCAGCTCGATGCTAAAACTTGACACTAATACTGCTTGGGCTACCCTAAAGGTTTGGTACCAACCACACCTTTATGCCATGCTGTTGAACAAATGGTTGCCAAATTAAATGAGTCAAAGTTGCACCATACACTACAGGGCACAATATTATTTTCCGATGACACAGGACTGTACATGCAGGAGAAAAGACTGTAAGCTTAAAAACGGGGTGAACGCAGCCAGTTAATACCTACATGTAACGTTGACCATCAATAACATTCAGTAAGATGGATGGGCCATATGTTTGGCAATGGCAAGCCACGCTCCACACAATTCTTCATCTCCGAGGCTTGCGGTACCAGATTCCTGCCTACTAATTGAAGACATGTGGTCTGATCAGCTGCTATAGAAAAGCAAGTAGGGTGGTGTACACAGGACCTAATACAGCACAAAAGTCAACACAGACCTTTATTACTCTGTCTTCT
The DNA here is from genome assembly GCF_004916995.1 of Morone saxatilis. Taxonomy (NCBI): domain Eukaryota; kingdom Metazoa; phylum Chordata; class Actinopteri; family Moronidae; genus Morone; species Morone saxatilis. Next base: position 7,506,343 of record NW_023339729.1, read on the forward strand.
AACATGAGGCAAACTCTGCATCAAGTTTTACCATTAACTTTGTGGCACTGTAAGTCTTGTAAGAATCAGTCATGTTTACTACCTGTCTCTTTTCAGTTACATCCTGTGCACACCCACACCGTCACTGGCCTGTTAAAAATACAGCATGTGGACCCTTCCGCTTATTCTCCCTAGAGGTGTGTCAGGAACATGCATAGGTCCAAGCAGTAGCGAGCGTGATATTAATTAAGGTAGCCAACCTGTAGGTTCCTTTGTGCCCAGCTGTAGAGCATAAATCAGGCTTTTAACGAGGCTAGGGCCCTAAGATCTCAAACCGTGCTGGAATGCTACCTGCACAGCCATGCCAAAAATCTGTCTGGGTCTAGGGCTCCTATAGATCACTATGTTTATAAGGGGGGCTATAGTGACCTACCCTGGGGAGGGAAGGAGGGAGGGTGGAGCAGAGGAGCAGAAAAGGAGGGTGGCAAAAGGGGGGCAAGAGCTATTTCTATTGGGTCATCAGGTTTAAGTAAACATGTGTGTTGTTGGTGTGCAAGTGTGCAAGAATGCATGTGTGTTGCACCAGAATAAGTTCTCTTGTTTTTATGAGGAGTCTTCATAGGAAGCAAAGGTAACCGAGGAAAATTAGTAAGACAGACAAACATAAAGACAAAGATGAGGATGACAGTAACTTCTTTAGTGATTCAGCAAAAAAACAGCAATAAATTCCTCCCTCTAGACATAGTTAATGCATGTCTTAGGGAAACACTAAAATGAGCTTTTAGACCTCGGTGATGAACAGGATATGTGAAGAAAGCGCCTGTGTGCCTTTGGTGACAGAAGGATTTATTCACAGACAGCTGCAGGACAGGACACACGCATGTAAAGACTGACTGACTGACTAGCTGACTCGCTGAACAGCAGACTAGGTCCTCCTTCAAGCCATCATTTCAGCACAGAATGGGTCTATGAACTCAGACTTTCCACAACAGGCAGTGGCAAGACATGCATACATATAGCCAATACAGGCATTATGCTAATAAACATGCACATTTAAACTAACTAGAGAATATTAGGTAGCCACGCAAAGGGGTCAGAACTCTGCTAAAGCAATGTGTACTGCACTGTAGTGTATTGTCCTATGCATCAAACAGTGCAGCAGTACTTTCCAATACAATGCCTACACTCCTGGAAAGCTTACCAGATAACCAACCGCGTATAAATAAATCAGTGTGGAAGTGCGGAAATTTGGATTAATAGCTGATCAGGGGATGGGTAGAGCTTGTTTCTCAGGCTGCACTCTGCAGCACCACCTGAGATTTATGGGCCAGATGTTTGTGCCATTGCTTCTCTAACAGACTATAAAACTTCATTTACAGAGGGCAACAGTGGAGTCTCAATGTAAAGCATCACCAACATGCTAAAATTTTGCTGCGGCAATGCAAATGTCAACTCCAAATAATGAAAAATGTAATTAACAAACAGCATACTTTCATTATTGGGAATTCATGTGCATTCCTGCAGTTTCTCTCTTTCTCTCTCCCCTTCCCTCTTTTTCTCTCTCATATGTCACTTATACAGTGACAGCCCTGACAGGAATGTAACTTCACTCCCTGCCAACATGAACTCAGGTTCTCAAGATCCACCCTGTCATTTTGAGAGGGGCTGACAACCTCTGACTGACGCAGAGGTCGCGCGGGCATCGACCCCAGCAGACTGCTTGTGAAATTAACTTTTTAGGTTTGCGCAAGGTCAAACTGTAAAGATCCTATATGCTCATTCCATACATGTCCAGCTGATATGGTGCAGGCCAACAGACAATCCCAGGAGGATAACTCTTTAGAGACAGCTATCTTATGTTCCTTTGACACAGCCGTATAGATATATAAAGACATAAAAAGATATGTTTGCTCTTAAAACACATGCCCTTTATTGCTCTCGTCCGGTTTCATCACCTTTGCAGTACACAGAGGGGTAGCTGATGAAAAGAGGAATTAAGGGCAGTGAAAGAACAAGGATATTATCTGAAGAGGAAGGGGTGTAGTTGAAGGGTGTCAAGAATGGCGTAAAAAGCTGTGGAGAGGAGAAGAAGGTAAAAACAAAAGAGTGGTGGACAGCTTTACACTGCAGCACCCCATTCTAGATTACATTAGTGGCAGCTGCTTCCTTTGTGTGGTTTTATGGCCTGGCCCCAAGAAAAAGCTGCTAAAATTTCATTTAATCTGCTGCAGAAACTCAAGTGTCTGTCAGCCACTCAAACAAGGGAGCCTAAAAGCACCATGCTCTCAGATATCGGAGGCAAAATAACGCTAATAATATCTCTCTCCGTGGCCATACAGGCAGACATTTTGTGTAACCAAAGAGGGCTTGCCTGTGCTGCCGGTGCATGGGAAACTGGCCCGCTCTTCAAGTCCAGGGGCAGGCCCTTAATGGCGGGTGAGGGAGCCAGACAACGTCCCCCTTCTTCCCTCCTTCTCTTCCCTCTTTATCTCCACCTCCTGTTCATCCTTCCAAGTCATTAGCTTATGTTAATCGCTAAAACTACCAAGAGTGACCCCCAATTTCATTTAGTATGCCACTATACTTAACAGCAGATGACGACGCAGCTGCTATAACTGATTTATTAAGGCAAACTAATTAAATGACTGAGCCTATATTTTGTGCTAATTTGTATAAGTTGTCCACACTCTAAGACATCAGTACATACAGTGTAGTGAAATAAAATCCAATCCTCAAACAATTTCTTTTTATTTAATAATAGGTATTTCATACAAAATCAATTTCTGCAAATTAGATGCTCTTCTCACTCATTTGTTCATTTTCTTGTGGACAATAACTTTGTCTTACTGCATCATGTTCAAATTTGCTTTGTAAGAACAATATTTGACCCTACAATGGATGGATGAAGGCCTGTAAAATTGCTTTTGCCAAAGTGTCATAGCCACAAACAAAATGAGCCAAAAAGTGTAAATGTCACCATTATCCTTTAAAAACAAATGTTATATCTCAACCACCTACTCAATATCCTGTTCCTAAAGACCCAGATACCCAAAAGTAAACACAAAAAAGCCCCACAACATTTTGCTGGCCATGTTAGGCTGACACAGGGATGGAGCTTTGACAGCAGTGGTAACTGACAGAAAGCAGCAGTACAGGCAGTGGTTAGGGGCAGCTTCCTTCCTGGGCTTTGGGTTCAAAAAGCGACATGTCCACATGCGTCCAAATACATTTTACTCAGATAAACTGAGGGGAAGAGGGTTGGAAGTGGCTATTTTGCTGTGTGATGCCACTGCTGTATCTTAAGGCAAGAAGAAGAGGAAGAGGAGAAGGAGATGCAAGGGGCCCCTTTCCTCCGACCTCTCAGATTATAAAATGGCAGGATTGGGGAGAAGTAGGGGGGTGGGGGAGGACGACGGAACTGAGAAGAGCCAGGAGACGGCTAAAGCACGAGCCAAAGATAGAGAGACAGGGAGGTGTCTGTCCGAACCAGATCTCTGCTCCCTCAGTCTGAATGGGCCAGATCACAGATGACGAAAGTAAGGCAGTGATTCTTCATCCCATAGGAGCAGGTCTCACTTGCATACAGTTCATCCTCTCAGGTTTGGTTTAAGAGACTTACAGCAATGTGGGAGGATAATGATACTGAAGTACGGCCACCACATAAATGGAAGCAATTGTCAACCTCTTTTCAACCCTCTAGTCTTACAACTGGATGGCTCTGCCACTGATGGCTGTAGCTTCATATTTAAAGTACAGACATTAAAGTAGTGTTGATCTTCTCACTCTCAACAAGAAAGCAAATATATTTATTTCCCCAAATGTTAAACTATTTCTTCAAGCTTGTTTCCTTATACAGAGACAGGTCAGTTTAATCAGAAATTGAGCCAATTTTAACTTAAATTTCTATAAAAGGAGGCTATAAAAAATACACTTTTCTACCAATGAGAACAGTTTAAAAAACATGCCTGGTCAGACAAACATATGCTAATGGGGGTTCACGCCGCTTACCTTCTTCATGTAAAACAGTTGAAAGAAAGAAAAAAGGAAAGAAAAAGAAGAATTCAAAGGAAAAGCAGCACAGAAGCACAAATGAGTGCTAATGAAGACATAGCGAGCTGTAGCAGGGGGGGGGGGAGCGAGGGAAAATTAACCTTTTTAATTGGAGAGTGGTAGTCCTCTTTGGACCCTGCAGTTGGATCCAGAGTGCTGACAGATGATGAGAGGGAAATGGCAGGCCTATTACAGGCAATCTGGCCCTGCAACTTGGCAGACCACAGCAGTACCAGAGCCTGGGGAGAACAGGGCATGTCCAGCATGGAAAGCATTCCCTGCCAGACCGCTCGCTGGCAGAGAAAGGCTTGCCTCAATAAAGGTATAAATAGAGAATGGTTATCTTGGCACTTTGAACTATGGGGTAAAGGGTTGTCATAAGGGAGTCTGGTTTCTTGTCTGATAACAAAATACTACCTGGTCAAGAAAAAGGAGAAGGGCTTTGCTTTAATGAAAGAGAAAGAGAACCAGTCTGACAGGTATGAGAGAAGAGACGGGCCAGGGAAATAGGTGTGTGTGTGTGGAGGTGGGGGCGGGGTTCACACTGAAACATTCACACACCATTTGGGTTCACATGACTTTGTACTCATGCACACACACATTTTCAAACCCAATACATCTGCCCGGCGTTCACCAAGGAGCAAGATGCAAGAGAGAGACATCAGAGGGGATAACTTCCTGTCTGTCTGTGTGTCTGGTTGCGAGAGCCATGTTTATGTCTGAGGATACAAGGAAAACAAACATCAAGGTCAGAGAGGCTGGAGTCTGTCCAAGCGATAGATAGCCCCTTCTTAACAGTGCTGCAGGCCTGTTTTAACATACGGCCCCCCAGGGGGACACCAGGATTTAGACAGACCCCTTAGGCAGGATTTCATATTGAATATCAGCAGCGTTATGCTCTTGGAGTTATTTCCCAAGCTGAAGACACTTCACCTGACAACTGAAAGACACTTGTAAGTACACCAATCGAACAAACCTATTGTGTGCTATACATTTAAACATGTCACAAGAGGCCATTAGTGCATTAGTCCAAATCTGAAAATCAATCAAACCCATTCTGTGTCCTGTTGTCTAAAATAAACAACAACCATCTCACTTATTGTCTCATTGTCCAGCAGACAGTTGATGTAAACATAATCCTGACGCCTGGTCTTTAATGCTGACCCCATTAGCCAGACGTCCATGGGCATCTCTAGGTCACCACCACTCAGACAAAGAATCACCAATCCTTACCTCTCTTCTTCCCCAACCTCCCTTCCCCCTTGTCTGTCTGTCAGTCCATGTCTCAATCCACACCTTCTCTTTTTCTGTCTATCGCTCTCTTTGTCCATCTGTCTTGCATTATGTATTCGAATGCATTTGGAACAAGGCACAGACAACATGGAAGACCACACAGCTTTGCGTTTGGTCACGTCATGCAAAGCTATCTCAGGGACCCTACATGGAGCTGTGTAAGTCCATAAAGTCTCACACTCTTCACATATACGCCCGTGCACATGCATACAGTGTGTGGTGTGTCTGTGTCTCTCCATCAGCATCCCCTGTCTGCATCTCACACACACAAAGTCTCACTTGCAAATTTCTCACTCACTCTCTCCGTCTTTGTATCTGTCTCTGTCCATAAACACACACTCACACATGCACACAAGACACATGGCCGAAGAGAGCAGACTACCATCTGGGAGTAGTGGCCGGCTTTGTCTGGGGGGGTGAAAGCGCCAACACGACCCCCCTTCAACACACACACACACACACACACACATAAACCATACACACAACCCTTGCAACGGCCCCCATCGTCCTCCCCACCCAACTGCTCTAAGTGTGAGAGCTCTTCTCATACAATCTGCACATATACATATGCAAATTTGCAGGGGGGCATTATAAAAACAGCCATCATCACACGCACACACACACACAAGCGAGATATTTAGTTGGCTTTGGCACCAAAGTAGCCAACGCAAGAGTTTCGGAAAAGAAAAACGTGTTTCTGAGAAATAGAGCAAGAGCTGGAAGGCTGGAAGAAAAGAGCACATGAAAAGGGAAGATGAAAAGACAAACCTTCTTTATAAATAACAAATTAATGTGAGCATGTGTGAAATACATGCAAATGGGATTGCATGCATTTACATGGAGACACACATAAAACTATGCACACACACAGACACGCAAACATACATTATCCATGTTTGCCCTGCAGCATGCATGTGATGAATTTATACATAAAAAATCACTTCATCAATTGACACAAGATGTATCATAACTGTCCTTAGATTTAGCATTACATGTGGGTAGGACACCCACACAAACAATAAGCTTGATGCACCAGGCATCATTTCATAATAGTAGGTTTGGACCTAGTTATTCTATAGGCTGCGGGCAGGGATAGGTATTTATGATACCAAAACAATGTTTTTTTTGTCATACCTTAGTCTGAGGAATATAAACATGAACAAAAATTGCTCAATGCACCAATATTAAATGAACAACTTTCCCTAAAAATATTTGATCAAAGATAAATAAGTAAACAAATCTAAAAATCTTGCCAAGCACTCAATGTCAACTTTTCATATTTGACACTTTGATGCCTAACTTTAGTTCCAGTGTACACGCATTTATACATTCATTACACATTTATCTGCATAAACACATACCAAACTTCAAAGTATCAAGGGGAATTAATGTTATGAAGATATTTGATACAAGATGAATCAACTTCTCTATAGTTGCACATGAACTTGAAGTCTTTTGTCTGGTGTCCATTTGTCATATTCAAAGACCACAAGGCCCTGAGTGAGGACAGAAAAAGACAGAGCGAGGGAGAGAAAGAATCAGACAGAATCAGAGAAAGACACCTGCAAGGCCAGCGGGAAAGCCGACACCTAATCCACTCCTTTTCTTGCATAAACCTCATCATAGCTTCACACACACACACACACACACACACACAGCCTTCCACACACTTTTCTCACCTCAACAGTTCACTTTTGCAATCACTTTTTTTCACTTTCACTTGGAACTATGTGCATGTCCAAAACTGTAAACATTAAAATCATCTTTAATCAATATGATAGACAGATGATAGGTGCAGCCGGAATGGGGACTCAAATGAAGGATTTTCTACAATCCTGCAGTGATAAACTCTCAGTTCCTCAAATTCCTTAGATGTTCATGATGTGACAGAGCTTTCTGATCTGCCATCTCCAGGCAGGGTTTGTGTGTGAGCTCAAAGCATTTGAAGTGGAGTGGTGAACAGCCTGCTCTCAAAACTCAAGGGACACATCCGAGTCGTAATTAGGAGAGGAACTGCGACCATATTTTATGGTGTACATCATTTCTCTTACTGTCGCTTGTGTACATATGCATATATGGATCCACGGGTATAGTCATGTATGTAAAGCTGACACAAATAGAAGGTTTCTCTCGCCCACAAAGCACAAGAGTCCCTTATGTACATCTTCCATATCAAATTCTCTCCCCCAGTTTTCACCACTCTCATGTTTGCTGTAATGTTTTCAGTACACAATAGCAGCGGCGGTGTTAAGCTCATGTTGCCCCATCAAGATGAGAGCACCAACAACAACCAAACACTTTTCCCTCCTCTTCCCACCCTGTTTACGACCGGATTCTTTCCTCACTCACTTTGTTCCCACGCTCCCTCGCTTCTTTTTTCTCCCCTCTGCATTGTCCTGTGCCCTCAGGTTAGAGGTTCTCTCTGTTTCCTCCTCTAAAGCCTGAAAAACAGAGGAGGAGGACGAGAGGAGGCGAGCTGGAGAGAGAAGAGAGAGAGAGATGTGGCAGATGGATGGATGATTGGATGAATAAAGACACAGAGACAGCGTGACATAGAAAGTATATATGGGCGACGTGGTAAAAGTGAGACTTCTTAGTAATGCTTACTGTGAGCCTAGCACATTTTTATTGTGATTCAAAATGCTATCTTCCCAACAAACATAGTGGGTACTTTGAAGTCAGAGACAGAATAATAAAAAATGAGAGAAAATTAAGGAGAAAAACAAAATGCACTATTTTGTCTGATCAAAATAAGTAATAAGTTGAAATGGTTCTGTAATACTGCATTGAACACATGTGGTGCATATCTCAGTTTAAAGTCAGTATGACAGTGAGGAGGTCAACTCAGCAGACGGTAAAGTGATTGGATAGTAGGCAGCCTGGTTTTCTGGTTGGTCAGTTGCGCTTACTGCTGGCAGAAGTACCGACTCAGCAGGCTACTCACACATAAAGACAATGAACCTCCTGTTCTTCTGCCAAGTCAGACAAACCTAAACCCAATGCTACCATAGTCTTACTGAGGGCCAGAGGTGCCCGATGAGTTACCTCGGCTAAAATGGAAAATGAAACATGAAAGTATCTTTTTTTTTTTTTTTTTTTGTACCAGTGAATTGAGTTGTGTTCTGACCTGTTTTGTTGCAAAGGTAGCCGATATGTCACAATCTGTATCAAGTAGTGATATGAAGCATCTCCTCCGTCGTCATCCCTAACCTCGATGAGCGGATGAAGTCATAGCAAAGCAGCATCAGTAACAATGAGAAGTGGAGACGATGTTGCTGGAGGTCATTGTGTGTTCTTTGTCTTCTCCTCCTGTGGACAGGCCTACCTGATTGGCTGCGTGTGGAACTGCTACAGATATGTGAGCGGCAGGGGCACCACGGAGGTTCTGGTTTATGTCACCACCAACGACACCACGGTGAGTCCTCTCGTCCATCCTCTGCACCTCACCTCAAGGATTTTAAGATAAGAAGATAATCCAGGCACCGAAAAGTTGTTTTTATCGTTGCTTAGCACATGGATTTATATTGAGCTATACTAAAATATAGATTATATTCACTTCTTTGTGTTATTGCAGTTCAGTGAGTTGATACCTCTGAATGTTAAAGGTAAGGATTATAGGCATTACTCGTGAGAAATTTAGAGTAATAAACTCATATTTTAGATTTTAAAAAAAACACCTCATTAACCTCAACCTCAGAAGTTAAATGAATTGATGTAATGCAGGGAGACAGGAATGATTCTCTGTTCAGTGTGGGAAATCATTCCTCCAGGAAGAAATAACCTATGAACTGTACTGTGGTCTGCAATCATAGATGGCACATTACTAAGAAGGAAAAAGTACCACGTTCACCTCACACAGGATTTTTTAAATGTTATTGTAGAAAGGAAAAAGATCAGAGAATGTGTATAACTTCCAAAATATATATTATATTTTAGAAAAAGAAAAAGCAAAGGAAATTATAAAAGTTTTTATCCTGTGTCTCAGTATATTGCGGTCATCAGGTTGTGAATTTCCCTCGGGATAAATAAATGTCTATCCCTAAATCTATCTAATCTATCTATCTATCTATCTATCTATCTATCTATTCTATCTATCCTATATACTATCTAGTCTATCATATTCTATCTACTATTACTATCTATTCTATCTATTTATCTAATCTAGTCATCTATCTATCTATCTATCTATCTATCTATCTACTATCTATTTCTAACTTATCTATCTATCTATCTATCTATGCTATCTATCTATCTATCTACCTGCTATTCTATCTATCTATCTATCTATCTATCTATCTATCTATAATTTCCTAGAGGTTCAGGTTAGTGAGGTCCTGCTATAAAATCACCAGAACTTATGAAGTAATAGAATAGCCGTCATGTCACAGTCCCTCTATAAACATACAGGTGGAGATGCTATGTGTAGTATTTTAACCCTTAATTAAAACATTTCCGGTAATTAAATGCATAAAAACATGTCAATTGTTGACTGATATTAAAATCCTACACATATCACTTTAGGGCTTATTGTAAGTGCTCAGTAGAACAGAACTGTGAAGTGAAGTAATAAACCCCTAGTATATTGTAGACACTGGTAGAATAGAGTACTCAGAGTTGTCACTGTGCAGTTTATCTCTCTATTGTCTGACAGTCAGTGAAGTGACATTGGAGCTGTTGGTGGCAGCGCAGTCGGTGCTGTAGGTCATCCTGAGGTGTGATTGGCTGGCTGTGCAGAGCCGGGTCTCGTCAATCCCACTTGTCCTCCTCGGTGTTGACTCACGGGGTTTCAGAGAGGCTTTAGCACAGTCATGGTTTCCATTTGTCTGTCTGTCTGTAATCCTCCACACTGATACATAAGACATTAATCTCACACCCGCTGTCTCGATACGTAGGACTTCATCTGTCTGTCACTTTGTCCTTGTTGTCGTGGCCCTTGTTCACACTGCTGACGTTTTTCACCTTATGAAACCGGAGCTAATCCAGCAGCGTCTGATATCATATTGTGCATCAGATGGCCTTTCAGGAAATATTGGATATGTGCCAGTCAGTTTTGCCCACTGCAGTTACGAGAGAAAACACGCAGTATAACTGGCACGAAACCAGCATCCTTAGTTTAGAAATATTTCCACATTGATTTAAAGCATGCAGAAAAGTAACTTATTGTATTATTAAAAGCTCTGGCTGACATTATTCTGTACTTTTATTTTTTACAACCATTGAGAGTATGTCTTAAAAAATGATGATGCATCAGTTCGGCTCTTAGCTCGGAGCAAATTCATGCCTACTGTACACATAAATCTTCAAAAACTGGTCACAAATTATTCAAAATAAACGACGGTAGCTTTCTGACAATAGTGGAGCTCTATGGGACACTACTTGTTAGTAAGACCAATGAATTGTTTCTGTGGTTTGTTAATAATAACAAAAATATGTAACATTGCCAGCCGTGTCCTTTAAAAACATCTCTCTGAAAATACAAAATGTCATTAAAATGAGAAATGAGAACAAACATGTTTTGGTAATATATAGTTTCACCTTTAAAATGACACAGAAGTATTAGTAGAAGAATCAGAAGAATCAGTAGCTGACTAAAATATTATTTGTTTAAAAACAACAAAAAATCATTAATTTTAATGAATGTTTTTTTTTATGGACACATCATACAAACTGATATTGACTACATCATTATGCTAATGGCACTGAACATTAGTGTATATATGGATGAATGTGCACTAGAAAATCAAATGTTAACTCAAATTCATTAGGAAACCAAGAACACAAAAGACAAAACAAAACGAAGCAAACAACTGAGGCAACTAGGTCAATGTGAAGGCCACGGCAAAGCTGTGTGAATCTTAATTAGAAAGGAATCAGAGGGAACAAATATCTGTGGCACTCGGTCTACACAGGTTAAAAGCCTGAATAATGACGACATGTTTTTATCACTGCATCCGCTCGCTCCACACACAGAGCTGAATGAATAGAGCGCGCCGTCTATTTTTACTATTAGAGAGCCGGCAGTGTTAAATGGCTTTTTACTGCCCGAACATCAAGTACCCAGCTGCTTATCTGCCATGCTTTTATATAAATGCCATTAAAATGCACAAGGGTCGCCTCTCTCTCTCTCTCTCT
>NW_023339729.1:7517896-7521811 GCF_004916995.1 Morone saxatilis
CAAGTTCATCTGTTAATGGACAGCTACTAGGAGAGCTGCCCCATCCCCCTCTTTCCCTCCTCTCTGTCTCTCCAGCAGCTCACGACCCCCCCTTAACCTCCCCAACCCCCAGCCAGGCCTGCCCAGATACAGACCCTCACTCTCCCTCTCCCTCCTCCTCCACTCCCTTTCTCTCCCTTCCCCTGAAAGCTATATCATTCCCTTTCTCCTCCGCCTCCGCCTCCTCCTCACTGCCCCCCAACACTCTGTGCTTCTCCTATTCAAGATAAACAGAGTGCTTCAAGTTCAGGGGACACCCTGGGACCCTTTAACAAAGCCATCTATCATGCTGTCTGCCTGAGACTCCTTTGGCCACAGCGGACTCTGCTGCTGCTGCTGCTGCTGCTGCGGCTCTCTCTCAATCTGTGTGTGTGTGAACATATACAGGCTGGACACAGACCAGCCAGCAAGCCTGCTAGCCCTGACTAGGTACTTGCTCTAACTGATCCGAAGCTGGACAATTTCCCCATTGTGTTTGTGGCCCCTCTTGGTCCTCCAAGACCAGAGCAAAGACAGACACCCCCCTTCCTCTGCCAATGCACCCCCTCTGCCCTGTTAAAACAAGACAAACGAAGGCACGCCACAGAGCGTAGAACAGCACGCACGCGTAGGGCCACTTTCTCACCACACCTCGGAGACGGTCTCCACTGACCCCTCTCCGATTCCCCTGAAGTCAAACTGCGGGACGATTAACCAAACTGTCAACAGCTTAATAGTCTGGGAATAAGAGACTGACAGTAGGCCTAGGAGCTGTGTGTAAACACTATGGAGATTATGAATGATACACGAGAGAGAAAGAGAGAGACAGTGAGGGAGAGAAAGAAAGAGAGAAGCCTCTTTCATACATGGATCTTGCAACATTTATGGGTTCAATTATCTAGGTAGCCTTTTACGGCATTCAAGCACAGGTCCATTATATGGAAATATTGGGTGGCAGGTGTTTTCCAAAGTGATGTGGTAGTGCATGCATTATTTTCTGCTCATTACAGGTGGCAGCAAGTAGGAAAATAAGGACACGACAGAAGAAGAGCATGGTGAATTGTCACCCAGGCTGACTAAATGATATAAACTTAGAGTCAGTTTTTATGCACACCTAGCTAAAACTAATGCATTTTAATAAAACAGGCCTGCTATAAATCCTGCCCTCATAAAGGCTCTAATGTGTTGTGGTCATTGTGGCTGTACTTTGTGGTGCTATTGACCTGTTTTGGCTGTTTTCATTATTTATTTTAGATTTCTATAATTTAAATATAATTGAATCAAACATTTTTGTTGTTAGTGGAACATTTCCAGAAATCATACAAACGGCTGGAGTGACTTACGTGAAGAAACAACTCCAGCTCCTTTTCCCACATAACACTATTAACAATAAGGACTATTGCAAGAATATTTAAGAGTTAAGGTTCATGTAGTTGAGAGTTTCCTGGCTAACAACTGTAACACCCCAAGCTCACTCCTGGCATTGGGAAAGCACTTATGCCATGGTGACACAAACAAACGCATTTTCTATCTCTCCTCCTCCCTCTTTCACTCCCTTTCTTCCTCTTCTTTCTGCCTGTCTTCATGTCTCTCTCTGGCACACAGCAGCCTCAAAAGCCCAGCAGCTGCTGTCCTCTCCAGCTAGCAAGAGAGGGGGACCGGCCTGCCGGTTTTAGAGCGCTAAATTATCCATTAGATGTTATCAAGTTGTAGCAGGGCGATGCCATTCTGCTAGGAGCCATCAATCTTTCATAAGTCCCAGGCACAGCTTGCTTTGGGATGCACTACCAGAAACTCCCCACCACTCCCAGCAAACCACCCACCCCATCCAACTCACCGAACTGCACGCAAACTTGGACATGTACACACAGTCAGGCGGCAGTCAACAAATACACATGCTGACATAAATGCAGCCAGGTACACGCTCTTGCACTCAAGCTCTGCAGAAACAAGCTTGTTTAAGGAACATCCAGCACTACATTTCTTGCCTTGTGTCTTTCATCCCCCTCTAGCTCACCCAGCTCTCCTACCTAAACAAAACTAACATTTTGAGCCAAGCATCAAAATATACGCTGCCTAAACCATGTTTCACTACCCCTCACACCACCTTGCCTTCTTTCTCTCCTCTTCATCTCTCTCTCCCTCCCTCTCTCTCCCTCCCTCTGCTTCTTTCCGTGGCCTGGCAGGCAGGCAGGGCAGACATGTTCAGAATGCGCTCCGGTAATGGGCTAATCAAAAATGCAAAACAATTGGCAATTACCGCGCGGGGCCCTAATGGTCATTAGAATTTACAACAAGGTAATGAACTGAGAGTCAGCTCAGTCCATGCATATTCATAAAGCAATCAGGCCTTTGAAGATTAAAGAAGCGCTTCAAATTTAAATGAGGGCGCCAGCATGTTATCAGTGAGATTCAGCCTGCAAAAGTAAAGGGTGCCTGGGACAGGAGTGTGCATTTATGAGTGTGTGTATACGTGTGTGTCTGTGTGCGATGAGGGTTGGAGGTCAGTTTGGTGTTGGGGGATGGAGTGGAGGTGTAAGTATGTGTGTGTGTGCATGCATCCTTGCATAAATCATGACGGTGTGTGCAGTTTGATTGGTGTGCCAACTCATGCCTGCATGCTTTTGTGCACAGCACCGATACCAGCATATAGCCTAAAGTGATTCTAATATCCAAATTAACACTCTCTTAAAAATGAATGAGGCCCCTATCTTCTGATCATCGTTTAAAAGACGTGGGATTTGAATCTAAGATCAAATGTACAGTTAACTTGAGCTATTAGGAGGCAATGAGCTTTTGAACACAGAACCCTCCGAGGAATACTGCAACCTATTAGTATACATTTATTAAAAAGTGCAGCGGCCGACATGGATTGCATGCACATGTACATGCTAAAGCACTCTGAGACTTTCACACATACACACACACACACACACACACACATACAGTGGACTGTGAGTTTTCACAAGTGTAACGTCAGACAGGGGGGCCCTCTCTGTCCTGTATCTCTCTGGTTGAGATAAGGCTGGCGAGACACAGCTGTAGACGACCACCCACCCACATACAAAAGGTACAAACAGACTCGCACACACCCATACACTTGCACATTATGACAGGGCAAACCCAGTACTGGAACCTGCAGTAGGACAGATAGCAGAGGAAGACAGATAGTGACCAGGATCAGTGGGTTCAGACTAATGTGACTTCCTCGTCATTGTGGCTCTCCCATGGCCTCAGCATTATCACCATGGGTGTGAGAAAGACACAGCAATGGTCCTTCAGCACAACAGCTTTAAACACTACAGTCACAATAGGAACAGCAAGAGGTTGAGCTGACATACCGAATAGTGATACAGGATGGGATCATGCAATACAGACTCCCCGAGACACAAAACAATAAAATCTGGATCAGTTTTACTCAGTGACCTAAATAAGGAACTTAAAGAAAAAAGTTTTTTGTTTTTCTTGAAAAAAAATAAATTACCTCGTTAAAATCTCAGTTCTCATTCTAACCCCAAACCAACCTGCTTACTTCCTAAAATACCACTTCTGTCCTTTTTGCTCTCATCCACCACTTCCTGAGCTACAGCTGTATCAAAGACGCTTTTTCTTCTCTGTTTCTGTTCTGTCTAAAAATAAAGTCATTAACCTGCAGGTGGTGAAGCCGGCGGCTGGCGTGACAGGCCCTGACGCTGTCAGATGACCTCTGACCCTGTGATGTGACTGCCTGCCACACTATTGACAGGACAGCGGCAGGACATGCTTATTTCTGAGGATACTTTTTCATCCCGTGTGACGCGGCTGTGGACAAACAAGGCTGTTTCTGTCGTATAGCTTCGTTTGACAGTAGGTAGAGGGGATAGAAAGAGGCAGGAAATGTGTGTCTGTGTGTGTGTG
>NW_023339729.1:7521851-7522097 GCF_004916995.1 Morone saxatilis
GTGTGTGTGTGTGAGTGAGTGTCTTCTGGCTTGCTCTGCAGCCAAATCTGCGAGAGTGAGAATGAGCTCTAGAGTGGATGTTGGAACCCTTTAAGAGGTGCAGACATGCTAATGTAGCCAAAACTTAGAGTTTCCAGTCCCTTGAGACAAACTACTGGAGCGATGCGTGGAGAGTGAGTACGAGTGAGCAAGGGAGTTAAAGAGATACAGAGACATAGAGAAAAGAAAAGGAGAGAGAGAGAGAAA
>NW_023339729.1:7522197-7550070 GCF_004916995.1 Morone saxatilis
GATCATGTTTATATGCATCTGTGTGTGTGCAAGAAAAGGAGAGAGAGAGAGAAAAAAAAGCAGAGAGGGGGACGCAAAGGGGAGGGGGCTTAAATAAGTATCATATGTTTCTGACAGATCTCATCAACTCACAACACAACACCATGGGCCTCTTCCACAACACATTTATTATAGACAAAACACAGGTTCAAAGCAGGGGGTTTACACATTGTACGTGTGTGTATGCATTCATAAAGGGGGTGTGGGGCATTGTTGTGTTTATAAAAAAGATGTGTGTCTGTGTACATTTGTGGGTGGGTAAGTGGGTCGGTGCATGTATTTGTGAGAGCCTATTTTTTTGTGTATGTGTGCATGTTTGTGTGTGTCCGTGTGTGTGCATACTTGAACTAGCCTCCACCTGAATGGCCTCAGGCTGTGGTACTGGGGTTGTTAGAAGACAAACAGAGACACAGGAAGCTGAAGCCAGGAGCCCTGAGGACAGCACACACACACACGCCTACCCTTAAGTACACACACACTCCCGCTGTCAAGTCACACACACCTAGCAGCCACCTCACCATAAGTCCTGCTTCGTAAACCCACAAAACATTGCTTTAACACACAGATATACCTCCCTCTTACACACACATACAGACTTTTAGGCCCAACCCATCCCTCAGGCCAGGCACTGTGTGCCAAGTCTGGCCTGGCATGGTCCACAGAGGGGTGTCCTCAGGCGAGGCTTGCCAAGTCAAAGACCCTTTCATGTTCAGCCTGCACGCCCAGAGTAGTAAAGCTTTAACAAACAGCCCGACACATACACACACACACACACAAACACACTCTTTCTCTCTCTCTCTCTTTCTCTCTCTCTCTCTCACACACACAGAGAAAGCTATAAACAGTTTAAGTGGTCAAAACCAGACTCATACACACACACACACATGCACACATATGCACATACATTAGTTTAACACCGGATCCACACTTGAGATGTAAACATCCACTAGACTTCAGTACTTGAATGCAGCCAGAGCCACTAACACTCAAGCCAACAACAAAGGCTGACGAATTCTCCACCGACAACATTTGTGGGTGTTTAGAGCTTGGCTTTGGAATACAAAAATGTCCTCGATGAAAAATTAATCCGAAAAACCATTCTTGTTCACCTTCGTTAAAACTTAGTGGAGCCCACATCCAAAAATAGAACCGATTTTATCACAGCTGAGAGCCACTGTAGGATCAAATTAGAGTCAGTTTTCACAGACAATGGAGTGCTTATGGTGAAAATATTAGCTGGTGTCTAATAATTACAATAGCATGCATCTGTGCCTTTTCAGTATCAATTAAAGTGATTACCAACACAAAGGCACTTGAAAAGCAGCCCATATGCACGCACATACACACTGGCCACTAGAAAAAGATATCACTACCAAGGAGCCTCTCACCCCCCACCACTCACACACACCCACTCTCTCCATGCACTGCCCAGCCCCCCCAGTTCTGCCTGACAGATACCCAGTGTGTATACATGTGTGCTTATGAGGGGGGCTGGTGGTTTGGAGAAAGGTGGCACGGTGCCAATACGGAGCCTGCTAAATACCTTTGTCTCCACAACACACAGGGACAAACAGGACAGGCAAACTGCTGCGGGAAGACACGCTACAGCCACAGAGAGGTGTTAAAAGAAATACGGTTCCGGTGTTAGAATGTTTTCCTCCTCATAGAAAAAAAAGGGGAAAGGTGGCTGCCATAATTAACTCAGTATCGATTCAGAGTCCAGGTTACAATAGAGGCAGTGCGCTGGAAAGAGACAGAAGTGTGAGATGGTGGTCGATTTCAGCGGCTACAATGGCCTCATTAACACACATGGCTACACTGGTGAGAAGGCAAGAGGCGCTAATACTAGGATGGATAAATACAGGACACAGTAATGTAGCAATATGAGCTCAAGAATATGGTATCACACTCATAAAATGTAGTAAGGAGAAACGATTTGTAAAAATACTAATTATGGTATATAGGACACGATAATGCCTACACAAAGTAGTGCAGCTGCCGGCAGTGCATCCTAAATCATAACAATGAAAAGCATCTTGCTCCAATTACTCAGTTTAGGAAGACCAAACAATCATTTATTGCACTGATAACAGCCACATTAGGCCGTAGAACAATACATGTGAATGTTAATAAAACCTATGAATCCATTCACCAGTATGCCTGTTTAATAGTGATTACATCCTGTAAAATAAATCCAGTCTTACACTACACTGCAGTCACGCAGTTTGTGTGAGAAACCGTCATCTGCTCTTTTTCTGGGCCATCCATAATCTGGAGACAAGCTCTGGTGTCCCTATGCATATCTTAAATTGTTTATCATGCAAATGATGGCACGCAGGCTGCTCTGCCCTCTTCTAACGGCCCAGAGCTCCAGACTGCAGACCCCAGCCCCAGCTGCAGCCATGAGACTCCCAGACGGCCTCAGCTGTCCCAAAGACAGAGACAGAGAGAAACAGCTTCATCCCCAGCTCTGGGTGCATTACAGACAACTGCCCCCACCGCCCCACCTTCAAGTTCAACCATCCTGGGTGTCAGGCTCCTTTAGTCCTGCAGCTTCTTTCCTAAACCTAGCCCGAGTTCTTGTCTGTATAAGCTGTGGTCCATACAGAAATCCATCTGAGTCGAATGACATTTCAGGACGAGGGTGAGGAGTGTAGGGGTCACATTCATTCAAGTGTTCAAAATCTTTAAGGGTGTAACATATAATACACACCCCTGGAATAAACTCGACATGAAGACAGTATGTAGGGACAGTACGTATTGAGATGCCTCATCTCAGTGTCAGCCTCTAACTGAGCAGGGTGAGAGAACATGGCAGCTAGCATATGGGGTACGGGGTGGCGTACTGGCACTGCCAGTCTGGATCCATCAATCTTGGCGGTTTGGGGGGGGGGGCTTTTATGCACTCACTGATGTCACTGATGTCTATCCTGCGCAGTGGCTGCTCTTTCTGTTTCACCCAAAATCTACTGCTGCTTTTGCTTATCTATAATCTTGACACACTCGCGTTTTCTTTCTCTCAGGTTTTTACATAAGGAAATGTTATAACGGGGTTATAAAAAAAATCTGTTTTGGTGTAACAACAGGATACGACCTCACTCCATACACAACCAAACTAATCTATTATATATTACTACAACACAGAGAAATGCCTGACTGTTATACAATGCCAAGTGAAATAAGGCCTATAAATAAAGCTCTGCTCACAATGCTAGTGACCTTATGATATCATGTGAACTCCACTGCATGATGATCTAAATGAGCAAAGAAAAGCATGTTCGAACAGCTGACAAGGCCAAGAGGCATATTGGATGTGTATGTGTGTGAGGATGCGTGTGCACATTTCTGTGTGTGTGTGTGCGCGCTCATATGCAGGGCAGATGTTTAACAAACTACACACTAATGAACAGTGGTCATTCTGTGTGACAGTGGGCTGACGAGCTAACGACAGATAACAGTGGTCCCTTTACAATGCCATCTGCAAAGCTGCGGCACTGACTAATACAGTACAGTGGCGCACATTATTGAGTACTACTCTCCGTGCATTTAGCCTGAATTGGCTTCCAATTAAATCACAACTGCCCAGACAATCAGGCCAATCTGGCAAACCGTATCGGTTCTGTTAAAGGAAATGAATAAACATTCAAATAGGCTGGTCAAAATCAAATGCTACTCTGTAAAACCAGTCATAAGGGACCCACGCTTGTTTGCACAGCCACTCATGTTTTCACTCCAGCCTCATTTAGCCCCGGTGGACAAACAACAAACCAGCCGCCTTAAGAAGTCCTTAATTACTCAAATCAAGGAAAACACTGACAATTAGTGGCTGTAGGGTTCCTCAAATAAATGCTTCTTCCTTGACAGTTCAGCATAATTACATTCTTTTCTATCTCTTTTTAATTTTAGCATCAGAGTGAGCCTTTGCAGGCGCATATTTGAGGGAAGGAGAGATATGGCAGCGCAATAAGCCAGGGAGGGATAGAGATACATCTCTCACCACCACATGAGAGAGAATGTGGAGGCCACAGGATCTGAGCACATCTGTGATGCAGCAACAAACCAAAAGAAATCCATCTTTTTTTCCCCTCTCTCTTTTTCTCTTTCATAATGAGTTTCTTTGTCTGTCTCTGTGTGTGTCTTTTTCACTATCTGCAAATGTTTCCTTTTCTCAAAATCATTTTCAGGATGGCTGGTCCTCGTGGGTTCATGGCTCAGCTGAGGGAGATTCACAGCTCCTAAATGCAGCGGCAGATATTTCACACTCGTTATGCAGATTGGATACATCCCTACTACCAGAGGCAAAACCAAGGGAATCTGAGAAAGCATTTGTTCCCTTTTGAAATAAACTCTCTACGAACCTCGGAAAGGCATGACCCACTCGACACCTTTAGACCATAAACACTCACTTCCCACATTTTTTTTCTTGCTCATTTGTTTACTCTTGCGTGGCAGCCATTTTAAGCTCCCACTGTGTTTACCTGTGATATTCTCCTGCTTTGGGATTATTCCTTGCAAGGGTGCAGATAAACAATCCTCATCCTGCGGCGACACCTGAACGGCCACCTCCACGGGGCGATACACCCTCCGCGGGTGCTGATGGTGGGTCCGCGAGTGCGAGGAGGACGTTGAGAGGGGCGAGGCAAGTGGGGAGGACGGTGGCCTGTCCAAAGGTTTGTCCGTACAGAGGCTCCCGTGGCACTGCCTCCGTTTGTGTTCAATGAACAGCAGGATGTCAGCCAGGGGGAAGCGGGAGTGGCACTGGCCGCAGGTCAGCAGGTCCTGGTCCCCTTTTAGGGGCTCACCCTGAGCCACTCCCAGCCTGGGGGAGTCCTGAGAGTCTTCCTCTGGCAAAACACCTGACAGCGGCTCAGCTGGACGGGAGGACAAGAAAAAGGATTGTGAGGTGTATAGTTCAGTAAGAGAGGTAGTGATTCTGTAGAGCTGGTAAACAAATTTGTCAGGAGAGGCGATGGAAAGGCACATTACTGAGTCTCACACAATGTATGCAGACATCTACAGGAATAAGGTCATGTTGTAAAATGTGCATAAAAATATTTTTAGAAAAGGAAGAAAGAGAAAGAAAGAGCACACAGACTACTTCGATAAGGACTGACATGTTCAGCTCGCAGGCAGCAGCCAAACGATTAAGTTGCTTGACCCTCTTTATTGTGCTGCCAATCTCGCTTTTTTAATGAACCTAACACCTCTGAGAATCAAAAAATAGATTCTAATTTGAGTTCAAGATGATTGGACCCCATTTCGTTAAAAGTGCTGGGATCTCGTGAACCAAGGTTAGACATTGAGGGGTTGGATGTGGAGTAGGTCCCTGAAGTACCGACAGAGAGGGAGAGAGAAGAGAGAAAAGAGTGAGGGATAGAGAGAGAGAGAGAGAAAGCATTTTAAAAGAAGTAATCTAACCACACGGTAAACGACATTGGGCGCCCCGACTGGGATGTTGAGATAAGATGTGATGAATTCTTGCCGCCGGTTCAACCTTTAATTCCGTGTCGGGTCAGACGAGAAGGTGGCGAGGGACTATGCAAGATAGGCCCTGTTACCTGTATGTTCAACTGCATTAAAGATGAGGGAATTTGCCCCTATTTTGCTGGAGCTTATCTTAACCAGCTTATGCCATGGACACAGGCGAGGTGTGTGAGGATGGGTTAGGTAGAAAGATTTTCTTCAAACCAAATAATCTCATTTTGATGCCATGCAAGAGTGATGTGAATAACTTTGAAAACTAAAATATAATCCTTTTTTCAGACATCTGACTGCGCCAGAATTTAAAGTAGTTTAGGTCAGTGTTTCCCACTGGGCTACAGGAGTCGGTCTGTTTCACTATCAGGGAAATCATAAGGCTTCTTGCTTTGCTATTTTAGACTATCATGACTCCCTGTTATAACAGTGGATCAATAATTTAATTTCAACTCACTCAAAACACAAATCAGTGTATGAAGCATGTGAATCCGCCTGTATAAATAAAGTGTCCCTTTGCTACTTTAAAAGCTCAAAATTGGCCCCAAATCAGAATTATTATATAAGTGTGTAGTATTTTGTTGTTTAAATATGAATAATAGGAATATATAAAAGCATAATTATTATTCCAAACTAAATGAACTGACTGAACTGAATGGATCTGGGTCAGAGCCAAAAATAGAAATAATAGGTTAAATGAAACCTCTGCCAGTTTAAACAAAAAGTTTTTATATTATGTATTTACATTTGTAAATTGTTCCATCCAAACATGCCTTTAACTGCTTATCTTTAAAACACCTTGTGTCTGCATTCTCTTTGAATACCTCACTGTCCTTTCTTTCTCCTTTGGAAACCACACACGAGCATTAACATAAAATATACAATCACTTATTTCTGCTAAAACGATCCTCTGTGTGCGCTTGGTCGAGCAGCACAGGCATAAAAGTGGATCAAGTTCAAGTTCATAAGTGGCCTACAGGACTACAATCATATTGCGCCCCCCACTGACAAACCTTTTGACAATTATCCTACAAATGAAGGCATACATGTTGCGAGAGCATAATTGGTTTCAACCCAAATGGGAACAGCACGCAGAGAGACATTTACGACCAAAATAATTAAGGACAAAAGAAATAGGCAGCTCCTAATCTCCACTTAAAACTTAAATTATAACACTGTATATTGGGAGACGTCTGTGCGTTCACTGGCGTGCGGAAGAGTGTATTGATAAAGCGGCTCCTGTTGTTATCAGGCGGATGGTGAGAAATAATCCTCCTGCAAACATAAATATAACTGGACAGCGCGGACACCATATCATACGATCTCAATCAATGCACTGTAATTTTATCACACACGCGTAAAACGGCGTTTGTCTTCCATAGTTGTAAAACACTATCCCGCACGGAGTTTCCTGTGGATTTATATTTAACATATCATATATCTGAAAATGGCACTGGGTAACCTGCTGCGTATTGGAAACACGGTGTTCAAACAGCAGCTGTGAGGAAATTGTGGCACAAAAACTATATTCCTCCTTGGTAACGCACACGAGGTCTCTGCGCTGTGGACAAGTGGGTATGTAAACACCACTTCCCCGTGTCCAAAGCAGCTCAAACCTCTGTAAATACAGTCTAAAAACTAAAAGAAGAGTGTGAGGCTTTTAGAGGAATGGCTCTGCACATTACACCTGGAAACTTGTCCGCGAATGGCAACAGTGTGCATGGGCAGCCTTCATATAGCCAAAGGTCTCTGGCCATAAAGCCCATGCATGCCCTTTAATGGCGAAAGAAACCTTGAAGGCTGCGTTATACAACGCAAGTTCAAGCTCGCTGTCACGTTGTTTGAAAACTTCCAGCAGAGGATCCCATCACCAATTTTAAAAGAACCTGTACTCTTTGATATGTTTGCGTTTTTTGTAATTTCACTCAGGACAGCGGCGGTCCGTACGTGGCCGTATCCTACCCATTAACATTCCCCAAGGAAGTTGCCCCTATATGACAAAAAACACAAGTGGTGGCTCGTTGAGAGACACGAGCAGCTACATTATGTCAAAATGCGATTCATCTCCACTTACGCGAAAACTCCCGTTTGCTCAAGTGCTGAGGTTTGCCTTGCTTGCGGCGAGACATGTTGGTTCAGTGGCAGCTTTTCAGCTGAGTTCACATTGGGAAATCCGTTCCTACAAGGTAGACTCCAAATGAAATATCTTCATTGATGCGTCTGACATCCAGAGAGGAGAAAGAAAAGCATGAACTGCAGATCACACCGAGGCGGAGGCGTAGCGCGCTACGGGCTGTGCGAACCTCTTCATGACTTTTTCGCGAAGAGAGAGTGATGGGGGTACGGCGAAGCCCCCCTGAGTTGCAAGTTCAAGTGCGGACGTGACGTTCCGCTGGCTTCAGCTTCCTGCCGAATTGCAACCGTCAGGAGATGTGACGGACTGAGACAGTACAACTGGGCGATGCGATTAGCCTGCCAGTGGGTGGAGGACAGCCAATAATAAAAACCAATGGACTACTCAATTATGACTACCTATGGGGAGAGGAGAGGAGGTAGTGAGTGTGGGGGGGGATTTTGAACCTCCGAAGACACCTTAATGGACAGAAGGGCATCAAAAGGGGGCTGGCCTAAGCGGAGAGAGAGAGAGAGAGAGAGAAAATGAGAGAGAGAGAGAGAGAGAAGAGAGAGGAAGAGTTATCCAAGGAAGTAGAGGAGCGGCAGAAAGCGCATGAAGCGAAGAGCGTAATGTAGCAGAGGTGTGGTGGAGGATGAAGCTCCATTCATGTTTATTAGAGTTTGTGTTCAGGCTGATATGAATATGCAGTGACTATGTAAATGCACCATCCAGGCCGAAGAGTGTATTCTTACACGAAGATCGGATAAAGTGTTTTTATTTAATTATAATTATTACCTCCATTACATTTTATTTGTTTATTTTCTACTTGTTTTGTTCAGTGTGTTTCATTTGTGAGGTTAAAGCTTTCTATGAGAAGAAGGTCTGTTATACGGGTTTATATGTAGGCTGTAATGTAAATCGATTTACTGGGTTTTTCTGGAGAGGATGTCCCAATGCAAATGTGAACTCGCAAGAGAATAAGATAATATCAAATTAATATTAATGCTAGGCCTATATAAAATAAACCGGGTGTGAACACGTTGAACTAAAAAAACTACGCAAAAAAATGATTTACCAGATTTACAATCCAATGTCTTTTGATTTACAGGCTGCAACATAATTTGATTTGGTTGTGTTAAACAGTGTGTTGAAGCAACGATTTGTTCTCCGAGGTTATCTTAATCTTTCCACCTGAAAGGCTGTCTATGTGATAGATAAGCAGACACATTTCTTAACAGAGTATAATAGGCCATAAGCACTTATGACAACAAAAATAAAAGCCTAATCTTCACACTCAAAGCCATACAGGGGCATTGCTCTTCTATTATAGTGTTGTAATATATATAGCCTATTCGAATGATTTAGCGTCTCTGTAGAGTTTTTTTTTTTATAGTTTTATTGTGATGTTATAGCCTTTACTGTACAGGAGCTGGGACAGTAAAGACGTCCGGATTTACAACCGCATGCAACCAGGCAAATAATTAGACATTTGAAACTGGGAGCCAAAACAGTAAACTCATTATGGCAAAATCATTTGAACAATTTTGGTACATCTGGTATAATCCTCCCGCATTGTTCGACTGTGTTGGCTGAACCTACACAGCATAATGTTTAAAATAAAGGTATAGGAAGAAAAAAATGCTCGAGGATTAATGAGGATTAAATGAAGTGTGGCTGCACTTTAAATGATAGGCTGATGTAATGGAATCTCAACGGTTTCAAGCTAGAAGGTAATTTATTTAATTGGTGTTATATGTATATAATACTTCATACATAAATAACCTAAACAAAAGATTCGTTTTTCTTTTTATATCTGTTTGAGGTTCCACTTTATTTGGATAGTCCGCCCACAGTTTCTAATGTAACTGTAACATTTCAGCAGCTTAATAGTTGAGATTCAACCATTCAGCTGTTTTACAAATTAAGGTCTGGTTAGGTTTAGGCACAAAAAACATTTCCTGAATTGTCACATATACTAGAGATAGAGATAGATAATCTGCTGTAAGCAAATGTTACAAATACTAAATAAACAATAAACTATCTGCCTGGGGACAAACCAGATAAAATATTACCCGGTTTGGTTTCATAGCATATTAAATAAAGTTCTAACAGACTGAGTTTGAGCCAGATTAGTCATATGCAGACTGTAAAAGTCCCCTTTCTAACTTAATACAGATGAGGGCCCATTAACAACAATATGGAGAGATAATTCACATTGCTTAACCCACGTTTAATATTGGTGAGGAAAATATTCATAAGTGCTCAATACTGGTTTGTTTTGATTTGATTTAATTTGATTATTTTTTAAGTGTGAATTTTAGTCTTTAGTCTTTTATTTATTTATTTGTTTTGGTGCAATGAGAGCTTCATTATTGATCAGACTCTGGAACGGTCTCTGAGCCCGCTTCCACATCACAGTGCAATACTCTGGCGCCATCTAGTGTTTCAATACGAGACTGACTCCAAATGCAGATCATAATGCGAGCATGTTATGATTATACAGAGCATTGAGCTGAGCCATCAAAATGTTTCTAAAGGCTTCAGAATTGCACTGAATTAGATTGTTTGTCCGAGTGCCAACCACAATGTAATTATAATAATTAAAATAACTAATAAATTACTAATAGGCTAATGCTGCTATTCAAATGGGTTACTCTACAGCCTAACATAGTTTTCTCTATTTAAAAAGTGTTGGATACAAATATCTATATATAATTATTATAACAACAAAATAAATCTAACATTCTCTCATAATCTACTGTTTCATGCTTACTCTTATACACAATAACATTATAGGCCCATATAAGCCTGTATACAGCTTATCTAAAAACATTGTGTAAAATCCACAATCACTACAATATGGGCCACTCACGGTTTGCTGTCACCATCGTATTACATAACCTCATGTGCTCCTTCTTTATGAGCATGTAGCGCCACCGTGAGGCCAAGACACAACACTGTTGGAGGAGCTTGGGCTGGGCAGCAGGGCTTGCAGGAGCAGCAGCAGCGGCTCTGTTCATAACCGTCTATATATCGGATGCTGATCGCCCGTAGAGCACCTGGTGAGTGACATTTCCGTCCCTCCGTCCGACAGGGCCGACCCGGCTGTCTGGTGCTGCTCGCTCCGCGCTGAGGATGGAGACGGGGGAAATGAGCATCGCTGTGTTTTGTGCGACAAACCTATATGTCCTCCATAACGGGAGGAGAGCCTTGGCTGCACATTAGCAGAGACAGCCTCCATAACCTTATTTACAATAACACGTGAAAGCTGTTGTCGTGGATCGGTCTAAATTAGCCTCTGTTTGGCTTAAAGAGCGTGCGTAAATGAAGAGGGATATCCTGAACGTCAAGGATCAATGCGCTTCAGATGACATGTCGGTAATAAACACCCACACTGTAGCAGGCACACAGTGGCTATATGTATGTGTGCCACAATCTGCATGGTATTTTTATAACATTGGATTATTTTAACTGAATATTTTCTCTCCATAACGGTGTCATTGTTGAATGGCTTCATGATGAACGCCGGACTGAGACATGGCCTAACTGGGCTAATGTTCAGGCTCTGTCATTGGCCGGCTATAACCCATCGGTTGCCTACTGCACACTTGATGTGTTGTCATCTGCAGAGAAGAGATTTTTATCCGAGAGTGTACGGAGCCGTGTGTGATCAAGCGTCTATATAAGAGAAATCTGGGCCAGTATGAAGCCAGGCCACGAAAAGGGTTAACCCGTCTATTTCTCCATAGGGAGAACGGGGGAGGTGGGTGGGGGAAGGCTGTCAAGTCCCTTTGGGATTGAGTTGATGTACAAACAGGAGCCACAGATATGACAAAGTGTGCGTAATTAAATCCTCTTAAATCACCTACATGGCTCCTCCAGAGCGTGAGTCAGCAAGGCCCGTGTGCTGATGATGCTCTTGCAGAGGGAGGAGGACCGGCTGTTGGTCTCAGTGAAAAGAGCCGTTGTGCTGTTTCATGTGAATGGCAAATCTGACAACTGCATAGAAATCATATGAGAGCATCATGGGGAGGAGAGATGTTGGCTTTTAAGTAAAAACGTTATTGTTCTTTTTATCTTTCTCTGTCTGTTTCCCTGACTTCCTGCCTTTTTCTGGCCTGTGTGTGCTAATGTGTGTGTGTGTGTGTGTGTGTTCTCTCTCTGACTTTCTGCACAGCATCCTATTAAATTATCTGTCCTAATGTACATGTATCATTATCTCTGTCTTTCTGGATGTGTGTCTCATAATTTACCCCCTAGTCATCCTCACTCCCTTCTTCTGCTTCAGTGCTTTGTAATATAACCAACTCCTCTATTATTTCAGTGGTGTGGCGCTGGATTTGGTTGCTGGGTGACTCTGCAGAGCAATTCAATTTGGGAGTTAGTCAGATGCCTGGAATTCTGTGAACTGTTAGTGAATCTTTACACTTATAGCTCCTCTTTCATGTTGTTTGCTGCACTACAGGGAGAGATAGGCATGTCAGTGTCCTCGGGTGATACCTGAAATAGCTACTGTGCATGTGACACACACACGCACAGTCATACACAGATGTTTATTTTCTTTCTGTAATTGCGTAAGGCCTCATTCATGCCTGTTAGCACTCTAAGAACGTATCTTTGTGTTACTCATAAAGATGTACAGATAGATGGATAACCGTAACCTATCACTCTTCCTGTTTTCAGCAGGATGCATTAAGGGTCAAAGGTGAGCTAGTGAGGCAGAGATGAGTCTGACTTCCTGGTTCCTGGTGAGCGGCGGCGGGACGCGTCATCGCCTCCCCAGGGAGATGATCTTTGTGGGGAGGGACGACTGTGAGCTGATGCTGCAGGTACGTTACTCTCACTTCTCCAGACGCAAGCTCTGAGATGTCATTCTTCATGTGGCTGGATTATTGTCTGAAGTGCTGAGATTAGCGTGGATTACAGTGATTGACTGGATTTTGTGTGATTTAGTCCCGCAGTGTGGACAAACAGCACGCCGTCATCAACTATGAGCCGAATACAGATGAACATAAAGTCAAAGACCTGGGCAGCTTAAATGGGGTGAGTGTTTTATTTATCTACGATATTCAATATATGCAATCTCTGGTATAGTAAGGGACAGACTGTATTATAACAAGATTCTTTATGCATTTATACATATGTCATCAAGCAATTGCCTGATTCCAGTGCATCATATACATCTCTATACAGTCCCCCTCCAAAAATGTCTTCTTGTTACTTCAGTTGGATGTTTCACTGTGCAGAATGATGTATGTGAGTTTATTTTCAAATTAATCTGCTGAAGGTGGGGAAGTTATTCAGTTCTCACCAAGACTTATACGTCTGTGATAAATCTGCCAATCCTGGTCTAACATGCATTTTACACAGGTGTGATGTAGAAACTTGAAGCCTCCAGTTTACTGACCCTGAGAATGTTTTCAGTGAAGTAGGAGACATCTGTGTGGTATTTAACTTTTGAAACAATAAATATTTGCATATATTGGATTTTGGTAGTAGATGTGGTTTTAGCCATTTTGAATTAGTTGAACTGAACTTTTCATGCGGAAAAACCATATCAGGTACAAATGATTATTCCAAGCAGGGCATTTTTTTAATGTCTTAAAACATGTCTGGAGGGGATCTTTAAATTATTTTCTAAAGTTCATGATTCAGCACCTCTAAATTATATAACTAAATTTGTCAAAAAAAGTTTGTTTTATTTCTTTAGCTAAGAAAGCTTAAGTATTTTACAAAAATGGAATAAGTTTAACTTCTTCATGGGTAATGTTGTCATAACACAGACAAGAATTATGCCAAAATACAGATAGTAAAAATAACATGTAATCAGGAAATATCTGTTTCAAGAATAAGAAACTAGACAAGGATTGTGACCAAGCATCTGATTGAAACTTTTGGTAATTGGTTGTTTTTAGGTGTTCTTAATCACACTCTGCTTTTGTTTGCAGACATTTGTCAATGATGTAAGGATACAGGAGCAAATCTACGTCACACTGAAAATGGATGACAAATTGAGGTTTGGATATGATATCCTTTGAATATGGTCTTGTATATCAGTGAAACCCAGTGACATGCAGCACAAGGTCAGTGTACATGAACAACAGTGTAACTTTATCTGTTTTTGAATAGACGTGAATGCACTCTGCCTGCTGCATAATACATAAGGCTATCAGTGCATGTTTCTCACCCCTAAGAGCTCATCGTCTTTTACCTTAACCTGGCCTACATACCAACCTGTTCACTGTGGTTCGAGGAGAGATGCATATTCCAGAGGAGGCCCTCAAGGTTAGACAGCATGTTGTGCATGTAGTGAGAAACAGCCAGAGCTCATATGTTAGTGGACAGAGTAAATATGCCGTCTCAAAACAGTACAGCCAGAAAGCTTGTGTATTAATTCATCATTGTGAGAAGTGGATTTTATTTAATTAAAAGGTAGCTGTAGAAAAGACAGGTTTCATCTTAATGGGGAAGATAAAAGTTCAGCTGTAATATTCAGAATGTCTCTTCAATTATATGGTATGCTATGACAGAGAGCCTGGAGGTATGTGTGAAACCTGAATGTTTTTTGTAATTTTCAATAAAGAAAATCTGGCTGCTCTTCTATAGATTTAGCAGCATTTGGTGTTTTTGTCTCTTTCTCTCCAAACTCTCCTTGTCTTCCTCTCCTCTCCTTGTCTGTCAGCATGAGAAGTTCAGCAGTCAGCTTCAGCTGAACCAGAAAAAACCTACAAAGGGGGAGTTTTCTAAGTCTGAGGTGAAACCCTCCGAGGCTGCAACAGCACCAGTGTGTGAGGGGGCCGGCGCCAAGCCCCCCGAGGCCAGCAGGGTGGAGGATAAGACGACAGGTGAGAATGTCCAAGGATGCAGTGGACACAGGCTACAAGCCTACAAATCATTGTAGTTTGTCTCAATCATTGTCTCAATTGCCACTTTCTTCAGAGTCTTAGGATAAGATATTGATCGTTAGGTTTGTTCAAACTGTTTTTGGGTCAATAATTTATTTGTCAACAATTTTGAGTCATTTATCAATACAGACTGCCGATTTTGTTTGTGTCTCAATTTTAGGATTAAGTTCTTTTCTCTGTTTTAGATCTGTGAGTTTTGTTCTATTGGTCGACAAAAGCAATTTTCATCTTTCATTTTCATTATTCATCTTTATTCATATTGGGACCATCTTGGGGTTTTCACAATTTCTGACTTTTTATAGACTAAACAGCTTATTGGTTTGTCTGTTAAAAGGAAAACAAAATAACAATCTAGCAACAGAGTGACATTGTATTATAAACCCCCCAGTCAACCCAAGTTTGTCCGTTACTGTTCGTAAACACACGATTCAAAGTTGGCTCCTTCTCCCTGGCACAACAAGCAAAGGAGAGAGAGAGTGAAAGCAGCTGTGGTGGAGCAAACTAGAGAGTGAATGAAGAGAGGGAGCAGCGTTAGCAAGAATAAAGTAGTGAATCGGAAAAACTAAATATTATTTGTGGCTTTAGCTACATTCGCACAAACAAACACGGCCACACCGCTGCACAACCCTGCGTGAAGATTTTTGTGAGAATGTAGCTAAAGCCGCTCCTCATCCTGTCTACTGTTGCCTCTGGTCTGTGTGTAGCTCAGCCATACACTTGGTCAAAAAGACTGTCACTAGATTTTCTATAGAGTCCTAACTTTGCTAGTAGATCAATGATCTACTAGAAGTGATGATTAAGAGGGGATTATTTTTGTGTAAGTTTATATATTGATTTTTAGGGAAATCCTACTTACTCTGTCTTTAATGAATAGTTTATAACATATGAACACACAACACTATAAGTCTAAGAAAGGACATTTTAAAGGTTCTTATCAATGTCAAGTAATTTTTGTTTTCGCCAGGGGACCTAGCAGTGTTTCACAGAGGCACGCCACTCTATGGCCAGCCTGCCTGGTGGGGAGATGGAGAGGCAGATGACCAGCAACATGGGAGGCCAGAGGAAAAGGGCTTAGATCGGAAGCGGGAAAAAACTGAAACAGGTATTTATAATGCTGCAAAAATACTACTTTATGTCATCTTATGGTGTAGTTAAGGTAGTAATTCATGTGAATTGTGTTATTTGAAAGACTGTTGCAATTTGGCTGTTAATAGCTTAAATATGTTAACTCTTAATAATAATAGTACTATTTCCCTTACGTTTAATAGACTTTGTGGTCATAAATACATTCTGTATACATTTAATTCTGACAGACACCAAGAAAAGTACAGAGGTCCCAAAGTCTGCCCTCCAAACAGCTTCCAATCAGGAGCCTAGCTACTTTGAGATCCCCACCAAGGAAACTCCCTCAGCAGGTACAGTGAGTGCTGAAGCCCCCTCACAAGAACAAGAGGCTGGTGCGTCTTCTGCTGCAGAGCCCAGCCATGGACACGCATCCTTCACCATTGAGTTTGACCCTGGGGCAACAGGTAAAGTGACTGTCAAAGATCGAGTGGCGAAGGTGGGACCAGAGACCAGGCCACGTCCTAAAAGGGCCGTCGGGGAGGAGCTGAGTCCGCTTCAGACAGCCATGGTAGCTGCAGAGGTCAAAGTTGCAGACTGGCTGGCCCAAAATGAGCTGCCGTTGGCTCTGAAAGATACAGTTACAGAGGATGATGGGGAAAGTGTGAAGAGTGATGTGCCTGTACAACTGAAGAGTCTTAAAGGTGTGTATGTGCAGGCATTTGTGCAGGAAATGTACCTGTATTTATCGTAAGATTTGTGAATTACTTGATTTTTAACTTCAGTTTAATTTAGCCAAAGCATGTCTTTAACTCCTTGTCTCTTTCTTCACATTGTGACCCATTACCTTCTTCTCTAACCCTTCCATGCCAGACAGCAAACATGAGGACGGAACGCAGAGCGACTCGGAGAATGCACTTGGAGATCAGCGCAGGGCTGCAGCAATGGAGGAACGCTCGTGGGGACTCTGGGGCGGAGCAGGGATGAAGATCAGAGAGGGTCGTGCTAACGTACCAGAGGGGCTCTTCGCAGAGGAAGACAGTCCTGCTCGTCGTCGCAAGTCTTCAACTTCCAAAGTGGCAAGTGGATTTGTGGAGAGGCGACGTGGAGAGGCACCACATCAGCAGAGTGGCCGTGATGAGTGCTATCACCATGGGGATGATTATAGTGACAGAGGGACCTATACCATTGAGCTGGAGAATGGAGATCATGAAGAGGAAGAGGCTAGGAAAATGATTGACAAGGTGGGGAAGAAGACACTTAAAATAAAGCCCTTTTTCTAGATTTTTATAGTCCTTTTCATACATGTATGTGTATGCTTGTTCACCTTTGCGTGTGTGTATGTTGCAGGTGTTTGGTGTGGATGAGCAGGAGGCTGTGTGTGTGTCCAGGGTGGGGAGTGCTGACCAAAGAGAGAGGCTCACCTCCCAGAGATCTGGTACTGGAGACAGAGGAAAGCCTGGACGCATGGAGACAGAGGTGCAAAAATTCAAAGCCTTTAACTTCAAACCAAAAAGTTGGCATGAGGGAGAAAATACTGGTTAAACACTATATTTTTTCTCTTGTATCTTTCATATCCAGGTTCTACCTGAGGAACTGGTAGTGGGTGGTCCTCGGTGGGTCTCACAGTGGGCTACTCTGGCTGCAAGTCACATTAGGACAGACCCTGAGGGATCTGGAGGGGAGAGTCACATCATGGTCACAGAGGACAGAGGTACGTGAAGTTTAAGTGACTTAATTAAAAGCGAAACCTTAGTATGCTAATTTTACTAAACATTACTGAATATTGAATTGGTTGCGTTTTACCCCCCTACTAATAAGATGTTTTTCTCTCCTTTCAGCTGAAATAAGTGAGTCCAGCCACTCAGCCTCTTTTGCCTCATCTGGCTACACAGAACGTAAGAGGAGAACCCTGCCTCAGCTGCCTGGTGAGGAGCTTGTTCTAGGAAGGAGGACCCCAGGATCAGGCCTGCGTGCAGATATGGGGGAGAAACAAGACACAGAGCTACAAGAGAAGGAGAACCAGGGGGAGAAGATGACCAGGGGAAAGAATCGGTCTGCTCATGGCACTGGAGGTATGGGCAGTCACAGCGGCAGCCCCAGTCGCTCTTCACCAGCAAAGTCGCAGGACAGTGGTGGTGGGACATCAGGCAAGACAGGTGTGTTGGCCAAGCTCCCCCCTCGTCCACTGACCAGTGGAGAGAAAAGGATGGAGGAGGCACGGAGGAGGAAAAAGGAAGAGGAGAAGGCTAGGGAAAGTAGTGGGAAACCATTGTTGAGGCAGGAGAGTTTTACTGTGGAGAAACCAAGCTCTAACGTGCCCATTGAGCTCATACCTCGTATCGATGGGCTCACACGCAGCAGAACTCAGAGCAGGGAGGCTGGAATTGACAGCGCCACTATCCAGAAAGACTCAGAAGCTGTGGCAGCCTTTCTAGAGACGACTGTTTCAGACCAAGGTGATCCACCAAGTCAGTCCATTGAAGGCTCCATGTCACCAGAGTCAGACGTGGACACGACCAGCACAGTGAGCCAGGCTGACGGAGCAAAAAAAGTAGTCCAGAAACGCCGGACTCTTGCAGCACAGCAGAAGGAGAGAACGATAGTGTGTTCATCCAGCAAAGGCCCCTCTGGGGCCCGGGAGACCCAAGACAGGAGGGTCAAGACTAGGGCATCTGGTCCTCCACAGCCAAGCCGCCCCTGGACTTCCCTGGACCTCACTGATGATGACGTCAACTCCAACTCACTCCTCTCTGACTCCCAGCCCACCTCTACACAGGAATCTAGAAGCTCACATACCAGAGCCCAGGCTGTGGGAGCTAGCACCAAGTCTAGTCGGGCTAAAATCACCCAGGCCCCAGGCTCTTCTGCAGCCAATAAAACCGCCAGTGCTCCCAAGCCCAGGCCCACCAGGGCTTCCTTGCTGAGACGAGCCCGGCTAGGGGACTCATCAGACACTGAACCTGCTGATCTTGACCGGATGTCGGTAGCCTCTGAGGCCTCTACCGCAAGTTCCACGTCCAGGACTGGTATGGCAAGAAGGGGAATGTCCAGAATAGAGGCTCTGGCACAGCCTAGGAGGCCGAGGGTGGGGTCTCCGTCAGCTCAGAGTGACTCAGAGGCCACTGTGACAAGGAGAGGTCTGGGGGCCCGGAGTGCTGCAGGCGATTATTCCATCAGACAAGGACTGAGAGGGGCTAATGTCACCTCAGTGTCTGGACCCAGAGCTAGGGCTAACAGTGCTTCCAAGCTGCCTGACAAGAATAAAGGCACCTTTTCCTCTGGACATGTCACACCGTCATGTAAGTAGTGTTTTACATAGTAAACGTTACTTACATGTCCACTGGAAATAGTATTATCTTTTACACATTCTGTTTTTTCCATGTTCCTATTGATCCTTTTACTGCTTGTATATTTATGTAAGTTACATTAATTAATACCTTTAAATAAACATGTGTTTGCCATATCAAACTAAATGTTTACAGCTTGTTGTGCTGTTAAAAAAATCAATCTAAACTTAACTTCCTTTCCCTCTTCATATTAGCTGGCACTCGGTGGCGCCGCGTGCCTGTGGAGTATGCCTCCACCTCAGAGGACGAGTATGGCTCAAACCGCCACATGTCCAAGCAGGGCCACTCACGGCCATTCCCT
Source organism: Morone saxatilis (assembly GCF_004916995.1). Classification (NCBI taxonomy): domain Eukaryota; kingdom Metazoa; phylum Chordata; class Actinopteri; family Moronidae; genus Morone; species Morone saxatilis. The sequence continues at coordinate 7,541,446 of NW_023339729.1, forward strand.
TCCACTCGTGTAGCCCAGCTAGGAGGTTCAGCGCCAGCAACTCCTAATCCTGCAGGCCTGGCCTCCCTGAAGCAGCACTCCAGGGAACAGGACGAGTATATGAGAGACTGGACAGCACACAGCGAGGAAATAGCCAGGTACGTGGGTGAGAGGTACTCCAGTGCAGTTTGAGGGCAGTAGTGAGTCATGATAACAGTAATCAAACATTATTCTCCTGCTTAATAGTATATAGCTGTATTTTTCGGTATTTACTTTTGTTTCAGGTCGCGCAGTGCTCTTGATGGTTATGGGTTCTTGTATGAAGTATATGAAATAAATATCACCAAATAAAACAAGAAGAAAACTTGGTTTAACAAATGTCAGGTGGTGATTTCCTATTTGTGTTTGTTCATCAGGATTAGCCAAGACCTAGCCAAAGACCTAGCCATGCTTGCGAGAGAAATTCATGATGTGGCAGGAGAGATTGACTCAGTCAGCCCTGCAGCCACTGACCCTGGAGCTCTGGTAGTCAACACATAAAACAACCACAACATAACTTCTTTATTCCATCTGCTAGATTTGATAACAAAATATCAAGATTTATTTGCCGCTACCCAGATTCAATCTGTTCTTGATAAAATTATGTAGATTTGACCAGAAATAGAATCTGATGAAATAACATTTCTTTTCTATGCATTTTAATTCTGTTTTAGTTGGAAGAGCGTGTGTTTGATGACAGCTTGGACCTGGGTGGTTCCGCAGAGCACAGCAGTGTTATGGGAACCAATGGGCGGTCTGTGGAGCTTCGACCCCAGGGCTCTGGTGGACAGAGCTCCCGGTCCATCCGCAGACAGACATGGAATAGAGATGATGTGAGTACCTGTTTCAATATTAAACAATACTCTATCCTCAATATAAATATACATATATGTTATGCATAACATAGGGCTATTCCAGAGTTTGAACTGTAGATGTCTTTCTCAATCAACTCTTTATTTCAAGTATAAGTAAGGAGAAACACTGTGAAGTTTGTATACATAGCTTAGTATCATGCAAACCTTATTTTCCATCTGCACTCTGTGATTGGTTGATTGGTTCATTGTAATGGTTTCCTGTTAGAGAGTACACTTTACATTTGTCGAAATAAAGATCAACATGTCGGTCTGTACCACAGTGTGCCACTAGAGGGAGCTCCCTACATGCCAACCACGGTCACCCCTCATCAGACAAACTGTGCTTCTGACTGGACCGAAAAACTAATAAGAATATTTTCTAATGCAAAGTCCATGAATAGTCAGAGCTTTAAATAGGCTAAATCACTAAAAATGTTGTGTTAGCTTCTAGTTTCCTCTATTCCTCAACAATTCTGACTGCATACATTGCATGCCACTGTTAATTAAAAGTGACATTGATGTGTTTCTTTTCGTCTATCAGGCGGTGCTAGACAGTTTATTACTAGCATCTGTGACTCAACTCTCAGCTAGGATACGTCAGTCTGTAGACAAAACAACCTGCAAAATCAGGTGAGCATGGTACTACTTGAAGAAATGTGCATTTATTTTAATTTGGTGTAAATTTAAAACACTCTATACTGAGAAAAGGGCAAATGCAGGATTGGACTGTCAAAATAGAATCGAATATATACTTGTTAGGATTCTTGCCTGTGTTTTATGTCAGAACTGGGCCATCCAGGACAGTCTGAGTGGCACATCACAAAGGTTTCCACAGACAGCCAGCTACATATCTTCCTCATTATCACATGCAGGATGACAACTCAAAAGCCTTTTTTCATTCCTATAATCCACAATGTGTGAATGAAATCACTTTAATACTCTAATACTTCTATCAAGAGGTGTGTTAAAAATATTTTTATGTATGATACTTTCATCTATTTTCATACCAATTTGGCCTCCAGGATCCTCTTCAAGGATAAAGAACGAAAATGGGAAGAGATTGAGAACAAACTGCAGGCAGAGCATGACTCTTTGCTACTCAAGAGCTCCAATAAGGTGATGAATGTGTCCACTTCTCACACTTTGTCTGTTTTATCTGCTACTGGAGTGCGTGAGAAATAGACAAGACAGTAATATTTATAGCCATGCATGGCTCCAGGGGTGGCAATGTTGGTCGACACACCTTTTTCCAGACTGAAAAATCTCACTAATGTTGTATGGATTGCAATAAAATTTGGTTTAAACTTTCATGTCTCCTCAGGATTAGGTTATCACTTGATGATTGGTGATTCCTAAATCTGTAATCTAGTGCCAGCAGGTCCAGTATTCACACACAGCATCAGCTATTGTTTCAGACTGTGTGGGCTCGTAGTACGAGCTCAGAATATTTTGTTTAAAAAAAGTGTGGACTGTTCATTTTAAAGTCATGCTTGAATGACCATGTAGTAATAACCATGGCTGGCAGCTCTAAAGAGAGATTGTCACGGAAAATAGCAAATGTTACCTGTGTTAGCGGGTGATTATTCTGTCTTCATAACTTCATAGCTACTATATATTTGACTATAATGTGTTTGGAAGAACACTAAAGGGTTGCACAAGGTGTTGACTCTTTTAAAACAAAATCTGCACACACATATTTTTTCCAAGTGTAAATAAGTGCATTTTGCTTCTTAATTGTGAGCTATTTTAATACAGTAATCAGACAGACGAATTTCAGGGAAATCTAATCAGCATAATGTTTGCATTTTGGCATTAGTTTGGCATAAATTAATACAAAAACGAAAGGCACTTTGATTTGGCCACAGTACTGAAAATATTTTGATCAAGAATTTGTTTATGTCAGTAATCCATTAGTTTATGGGATTAATGGCATACAGTGTTAAATCCACTCCTTCCATTTCTCTGTGTTTTACAAACCACACAATATCTGATTACTTACTGAAGCAATCACAGTGAGTGCTGACAGCATTACAGCTGTCAGGGGGATCAAATCAAACATACTTCAGTCTTGCACATACCATTTAGATTACCTTGCAAATTCCCTTTTTGGAGAGGACACTAAATATAATTGTTTTGATGAAGATAAAAGACTTACAAGCTGCTGTTGTGGGTGCAGAAAGTCCACAAAACTTTTTTTGTAGTCATAAATTCTGCATTTAACCCAGTCTGGCCTCATGTGAACCCCTGAAGAGCTATGTCTATCCACCAAACAGTCACAGTGCTCATAAAGCATTACTGAGTGTACACGGCATGTCTCCAAATGTATTCCTGCAGCAACAAAGAGATGAAGTCAGTTGATTTATTTGGTGTACGAACTTTCACGTACTTAATCACATCCTCTGCCGGTCTTGATTTTTTATTTATGTTCTCTTAACAGGAGATATCAAGCATTATTCAAGACCTGAAGAGAGTGGAGAGACAACTGCTCGGTATGGATGTAATGTGTTTAGTGAACTATGACACATACAATTACAAGCGTCTGTTTTTTGTGCTGTTTGGAGCTGTGTTAAATTCAGGAATGCTAATTTTAAATGTTCTGCAATCATCTATCAGTAATCGACATGATGGTGGACCCAGACGGCACCCTAGATGCCCTGTCCAATCTGGGCCTGACCAGCCCTTTGACTGACCAGAAGATCAACCCTGGGACTCAGCAAGGGCAGTCGGTGTTGCACCCTGGAGCTGGAGCTTCCTCCAGCACACTGTCTGCCTCCAGGCCTGAAGGCCCTGCCACTGAACCATGTGGACCTTCAGACCATGCAGAGGTGGCAAAGCGAGACCCAGGGCCCAAACAGAGCTCTAAATCCTACAATTGATACACTAAGAACATAATTCAGAATGCATCCTTTATTGTTGGATATATCCTGAAGCTCTTGGAGACAGATAGTGGTGTGAGGTTAGAGGATTTTCAAGTATTTGGTTTCAGACAAAAGGAGGAAAGCGGGAGGACAAGGATGCCTTTTCCGTGGGAAAGCCTGACTGCCCTAACTGTCAATCAAACTAAATCGAGATAGGATTTCAAAAAGTCCAACACTACCAAATAGCAGCTCTTGGGATGTGAAATATACAATATGAAAACATTACAGTATTAATTGATGGGCTTATGAAGAAGCTATGACATAATATACAGTAACCCATGTGTGTTTTTGTGTTGCAGCTCATTATCCATTATCCTTAACAACATTGAAAAACAAACAGTTGTAAAAGACAAGAGGAAGCAATGTTAAAGATTAAATTTCCAAATTCTCGCCATTTAATTACAAGCCCTTGTGTTTGAATCGTAAGCCAGTCAGCTTTAAGTCTGGCCTTAAGTGAGCTGACTTAAGGCCAATGCAGAAACCCAGACTAGAACGGTGCAATGGTGTCAAAAAAAGGATTCAGCAAAGGTATATGTGTGTTACTCTATCCTGCCATAGCATTATTTATAAAAACATATATATATGATTGCCCTGTTGCAATTGCAGTCCCCAAATTTGTCTCAGTAATGATTTTCCATCAGAAAAGGCCACATTGCTCATTTCTGGGAAAGGAACTGGGTAGGTACAGTATGTACCAGTGTAAATGTTTATTATAGTTAAATCAAAAACTCCCGTCCATGCCTTTTCTTCTTGTGGCGAGTTCATTTGAAACCAGTGTATCAAAGATGGACCATGTGTGTTAATAGAAACTATAAAATCAAATGTAGCTCCCAGAAAGGTTTTCCTCTTCCAAATGTATTTTGTCACAAGTGCCCTGGATCAAACAATCATTGCAGTTGGAGGTAGAAGATGCTACAGTGTATAGAAGATGGTGAGGTGGAAGTGAAATTAGTTTTTTTGCAAAGCTGATATATATGTTAATATTCATCTCTGTGGGACCAGGACATGACATGCCCCCTGTGACACTCCTTTATAGTGTTAATGTCCTCGACCAAAAACAAAGCAGGGTGAAAGCCAGCTGCCTGTAAATGAGCAGTTTGTCAAATTATCTTCTGATCACAGACAAAATGTTGTGTTTGAACCAGCATAGACAGGGGCTACCTCCAAGTCCTGCAGCAGCATTTTACTGTTACAGATGCAATGGAAGGATGGGAACTGTAGTTGGTTTTCCAATGTCTTGCCTCATACCAATGTTTACATATGAATGTAACCTGATCAGAACTGTTGAACAATTTTAGCCAAAACAACTTTAATAAAGATTAATAACTGCATTTTGTCTTTATTTATGTTTGAGCATTTGGAGAATTTTTGTTTGGATGTTTTGTATGAAGTTTTTTTTGGTTTTGTAATGATGTTAGGTTAAATGTTGACCTTGCAATACCTGTGTTTTGTTTGTCTCATTTCCAATAAAATGCATGGTAATCATGAGCTATTGTGTTTGTTCTTATTACTTCCACTGTAGTGCAAGTTTACAGTGTTGACAACAGTTTTTAGGCACTTGTACTGTAATTCCGTTGTATGCCACTTTATATTGCCCCACTATTATAAATTATCATTTTTGCTCCACTTCATGACAGCTAACTTTGCAGATTCAAATATGACAAGATTATTAAATATAAAGCATGATCGATTAAACAAGTATAAACTAGTAGACTTCTACAGTTAAAGTAGTTAAAGTTCATTAGCTTACGTCCACCCTCTTCAACAATAAAATGCTGCTCACATGTTAATACTTGGTTAAAAACTCTGAAAGTGGTCATTCTTCATTATTAATACTTTTATTGTAATTGTTTATTTGTAATGTGTGCGAACTATGGCTTTTGGGGTAGCTCACTGTTTTTACAGTGGGTAGGGTATTGAAATGAATAATGGCAATTGACTAGTAGGAAAGTAAAAAAATATATATTTTTAAAGTGAGTGAAGACAAAGATATTGTGCCGCCAGACTTTAATGGTGATGGCAAGAATAGTATGTCTTCTGGTACATTAATTAAAGTGAATTAGAGATAAATCACCCTCATGCGTGAATCATACATCAGTAATAGCCTAATTTTACACATGATCTATGATGATGGAGATATAGAAAAATATAAATGCATGGCAAAAATAGACCCCACAAAATTTCACAAATCATGTTTTTGGGGAAACTCATGTCAAGCCAAGCTCCCCTTGGCTCCCCTGTAGTTCTCACCCTGCTTATAGCATTGATTTCAGACACAGCAGGGAGCTGTTTTTTGTGAAAAAGCCCACTGTACACTACCAGCTCAGCACCTAACAGCAAACATACAAAGTTAGCAACTAGCTGCTGAACAGTTAGGACATAAAATCATTTATTGCAGGGTTAAGTAAAATGTTTAATGCAGGAGTTACTTGAATTGCTTGTAACAGAGTATTTTGACCTTGATGTTGATATTGTGGTATACATAAGTATAAAGTATCTTTGTACTTAATTCTTCCACCACTGTTTATTAAATCTATTTTATATTAAAAGGGGGAAAATGTTTTAGATACAGTAAGATAACATTAGGGATTTTTGTCTAGCTCTAGTAAAAAGCTGGGGGTGTCCTAGTAGATCACCGGGTAGAGTGTGTACCACATGTCAAAGCAACATAGGCCCAAATACGGCCCGTAGGGCTTTGCTGCAGGTCATCCCCTTTCTCTTCCCTTCCTTTCCTGTCTCTCTCTACGGTCCTGTCTAATAAAGCAAAATGCTAAAAAAAATAAATAAATAAGATGAACCCTCTTGGCTGCCATCATCCAAAGCTACAACCTCGCAGATACTTCCTCCACAAGAAGCCCAATCCTCCTCCCTGTCTGGCCTGTCTCTCATTCTTTGCAGAAGTAAGAAACAGAACAAATTAGGTTTTAGAGGCCCTGCTGCCAGAGCCACCGCACTACTAATTGTATGTTTCAAGATATTCTGCTCTACTTCCTTAATCCTTAAAGCCGTGTCAAGGTTTTCCTCCCTTGCGAGCAACATTCACGCCGGCTGCTGGTGCACATCAGCGCTACTGCAGGTGTTCACCTAAGTGGGAACAGTTTAGCTGAATTGTTCCCACTTAGTTTTATTAAGTTCAGGTTCCCTGTAGGCTTTGTTACTGAACTCACACTGCTTGCATTTATTGCATTTAAATAAAATATTCATATTACTGCATTACTTTTTGGCTCTGAGGTGTCAGACAGGACCTACTTAAAATAAAAATGATGTGTTTATTTGCTCATGTAGCCAAATTAAAAATTAATATGAATATAAAATATTTGCCAGGTGATACACAGCATGTGCCCTATGCGCTATTCAGTGTAATTTGAACTGCCATTGATGATTTAGCACCTGTGCGGCCTCAGAGTGAATTAGATGTATGATGCTATACTGTTTGTGTGCAGGATACTGGAGCCATTTACATATTCTGAATCTCCTCATTGATGGACCATCATTGCTTATGGGCACTGGGGAGGAAAACAACTGGACTAGGCAAAAATACTCTGTCAGCAAATACAGTATTCAGATACACCATATAGGGTGATTCAGAAGTTGTGCACAAAAACAGCTGGGTTAACATTGCGAGGCAAGCTGGACAAAATCCAGCTCAGTTCAGTCCATGTGTTTGTGGTCGGTACAGTGGTACCAGACCCCCCAGCGTTCTTTGAGGAAGTACTGGCAGTATGGGGTTGAGTGTTCGTTGTGACGCAGCAACAACAAGACACTTTTCATTAAACACAAAAATGGAGAGTATTTCTTCATTGAAGGACGAGCAGAGAACAGCACTAAAGGATTTTCTCCATGGAAAAGATTAGGGCTGCCCGGTTTCCGGTTCCGTTGCCTACTCGCCAAGCTGCTTCAATGTCCCAGTCTGTGCAGAGTCAGCTAATAGGGCCGCTACACAGCAACTAGTACTGTGTTACCCTGATACTTAGTCCCCAGGACAAGGCACAGGTACCAAATGTTTGAGTATCCGACTAAAGGTGGGTCAATTAAGATGCTTCTCAGCGACTTATGGTTTAGTCGACTATTAGGAGGCCTAAAAAAGATGTTTTCGCTTTACATCTTTATTTACAAAGTCTTTATCTTCCCTGCCTTTGCATTTCTGCATTTCTCTGCTAATTACTGCCACCTTTAGGTCAGCCAAACTCAGATGAGCCAAACAAAATGGGGACCAACTCCTTGAAAAACACTTCCATAGAGCTGCTAGGTCAAATACTCCACAAGGAATCTTTAAGGTTCTGGTAGGCAGATGTTAAAAGGAGTCAGGCCAGCTGTTTCCCCCTGTTTCCAGTTTCTATACCAAGCTAAGCTAACTGGCTTACATTTACTGGACAGATATTAAACCAACAGTCTTCTCATGTAATGCTCGACGAGAAAACAAATAAGTGCATTTCGGAAAATGTTAAATTATTGATAATGATAGCTACCGAGGTCCCACAAGCACTGAAGTAATGAATATAAAGCACTCATCACGAGCTCTGCTAGTATTGACACAGCGGCCACACAGGGACTGTATTTTGAATTAGATCAGTGAATAGTCAATTTTTCTTACACCAGCAACTTTTTGTATCCATAACATAAATTGCGCAGGCTATAAAAACTTCACTCAGCTTATGTGTGTGTGTGTGTGTGTTTTATAGCTGACATATGGTGCCTTTCTGAACCTGTGCCAAAGGTTTCTTAAGGTGAGGCTACAGTCCTTGAGGATGTTCTATCTCTGCAAGTATCAGTAATCTGTATGTAAGGTGCAAATGGAAGAAATTAGATTTTGTACACTTTTGTGTGTGTGTGTG